>NW_022900934.1:16171942-16219770 GCF_012274545.1 Fukomys damarensis
TTTTTTTTTTTTTTTTTTTTTTTTTTTTTTTTTTTTTTTGAGACAGGGCCTCACTATGCAGTTCAGGCTGGCCTTGAACTACTATGTAGCCAAGCTGGCCTCAAACTGACAGGGATCCTTTTGCTTCAGTCTTCTGAGTGCCGGGATCACAGCTACCACACCCAGCTGTAAGATTATTTTTAAAGTTCTACTTTATTTTTTAAGTGGTACTTTAATAAAAAAAAGAAGCATGAGCCAGTCATGGTGGCACATGCCTGTAATCTCATCACTTGGGAGGCCGAGGCAGGAGGATCACCATGATCCTTGAGGCCAGCCTAGGCTACATAGTGAGTTTAGGACCGGTCCGAACTACAGGGAGACCCTGTCTCAAAAAAAGAATCACAACGTTATTATGGAAATGACATCTTTATATTCCAAGGGCCCAGCCTGGGCTCTGGAAAGAATTGTTCAGATATTTGTGAAAAGAAAGTCTAGTCCACTCTGCACAGAAGCCAGAGGAAGCTTCTAGAAACTTAGGTCACTCTACTTCCCTGCTCAGAATACCCAAAGTGTACTATTGTCCTTTTTCCCAACACAGGACTTTTGCACATACTGTGTCCTGCGTCTGGGGTGCCATCACCCAGGCCCGTTAACAGCTCTTGCTCATCTTTTAAGTCTCAGCTTCACTGTCACCTGCTCAGAGAGGACCCAGTGGCCATTACAGTGTGAATTTCCCACTCCCATTATTGTTTTTATCTACTCAGTGTTCATTTCCTTACTGACACTTGGCACTTGGTGATAACTGCAATTTTTGTTTTTGGCACCCTCTTCCCACACCCAAGCCTAATAAGTTTGTTAAGTCTCTTGCACCTAACTCAATGTCTGGCACATAGTAGGTGCTCAATAAACATTGGCTGACTATAAGAACTAGAGTAATAAAAGTAGTTGGCTAGCAGCAGTAGTGAATTTCCAGATGAACGAGTTAGCGGCGCCTGATTTTAGAGGGCTGAAGGAGGCATGCTGATGTGCTCCTAAGCTGCCCCTGCAGGAAACTGAGAGCCCCATTGTGGCCAGCGCTCTCCGGCCAGATCACCTACAAAGTCTGCCTTGGAGCCCAGTCGCTGCCTCTGGTCCTTGTGGAGAAGGCCTTGCAGGAGGTCACAGGCAGCCACCGTCCGGCCCCCGGGGATCTTTAGCGGCTGGTGCAGAATGTTCTCATACATTTGGGAAACATCTTGGCTGTAGAAGGGTGGCTGGTGAGAGAGGGAGAGAGGCCAGAAGGTCACCAATGTAGCATGGAAACAGGGCCCAGGGAGACTTGGACCAAGCCAGGTAGGGAGGAGGATTTAGCCAGACTGATGTCTTGTGCAATGACACATCACAGATGGAGAGAGTCAGAAACTCCAGGCTTCCAGCACAGGGAAGTGGGTTGCTGGGAAGGCAGAAGGCTCTGCCTAAGAGCAGGAGGCTCATGGACCTCCAGGCTCCCCTTTCCCAGCTCTCCTAATCCAGCTTGTGCACCAGGTTCACACTTTGACTTTTCACCCTCTCAGCCCACCTCTTAGACATCCTCAGAGAGGCTGCCATTCTCAGATGAGAACACGAGGCTCGGAGGAATTGCACCACACAGCAAGTAAGGAAGCGAGCCAGGCCTCCATCCATACATAGGGTCCAACTCTGCTTCCTGCTGCTCTTCTGCTCCTCCACCTGTCAGCCCTTCTCCTGAGCTCACAGCACCTACTGCTTCCCCTGCACCATGCCACGCTGGTGAACCCCCAGAGAAGAGCTTGCCTTGGGATCCACACAGGCCCAGGGTGGGCTCCCAACCTATCAGCCCTGTGACCTCTCCTGGCCTTCGTGTCCTTCTCAGTAAAACAAAGACTCTTCTATAATCTTCAGTGCTTGACTCCAAAGGCTGCTTTGAGGTGGCCACAGTAAAGTGGTGTGTTATACAGTGTTAAGTGCCAAACTAACTTGGAAAAGACAGATATAAGCCTTGTATTCACATTGGTATCATCTTTCTCCACTTGGGGCAAGATGACTCACTTCATTCTGTGCACAGAGCTTGGACAGACCCATCCTCAGCTGTGCCCAGGGCCAAATGTCCTGTGCAGACAGCAGCACCTCACTCACCAGGCCGTGCAGCATCTCGTAGACAACTGCTCCTAAACACCACCAGTCCACTGCCCGGTCATAAGGCTCTTTACGAAGCACTTCAGGAGCCAAATACTGTTGGAGAAACACGCTTAACTGTAACACACTTATTTTGCTTTTTAAAAAATAAATTTTATTTTATTTTTCCCATGCCCCGCTTAAGTCCCCTCCCTTCCCTATATACAAAAGCTTTGTTTCCATTTCCCCTTCTTTTTTCACTTTTTTCCTTGCCCCTTCCTTCCTGTCTCCCTCCCTCCTCCCTTGTTCCCCTTCCCCTTTGAACACTTCTTCCCATTTCCCAACATCCATTATACATTTCAGTGCTTATTTCAACTTTTGGTTTCTCACACCAGAGAAACAATTTGGTATTTAAACCTGTGTGTTTGATTTATTTCACTTTAGAGTATGACCTCAAGATCCATCCGTTTAGCTATAAATGTCTGAAGCTCTGTCTTCTTTATGGCAGAGTAGTACTCCGTTGTGTAAAAAAGCACTTCTTTATTCACTTGTCAGTTGATGGGCATTTGGGCTGTTTCTAAGACTTAGTTACTACAAGCTGTGCTGCTATAAACATGAGTGTGCATATATCAACATGGTTTGATGCTTTCAATTCTTTTGGGAAGATACCGAGAAGAGGATCAGCTGGGTCAAATGGAACCTCTAGTTTTAGATTTTTGAGACATCTCCACACTGAATTCCACAGTGGTTGCATCAGTCTACACTCTCACCAGCAGTGGAACAGGGTTCCTTTTTCCCCACAGCCCCACGGGCATTTGCTATTGGTTGATATGTTGATAGCAGTCGTCCTTTTTGGAGTGAGGCGGAGTCTCAGCGTTGTTTTCATCTGCATCTCTCCAATGACCAGTGCAATATGCTTCTTTGCAAAGACCTTCGGTCTCAGTTTCTACATCTGAAAACAAGGCCCTTGCAGAAGGTCAGCAGGGCTTGATCCTGCTGTGATATTCATGTAGTGGAGCCCATGCTCATTCAGCTTCTACTCCCCAAAGGCCTAGATTTTTCAGGGCCCTTCGACACGTTCTGGTGACATAAAGATCAAGCAGGACTCTCCTGTATAATTGAATGTGCTGTGTATCACACAGAAGTTTGTTGTTTTGTTTGTTTTGAGACCAGGTCTTTCTATGTAGTGCAAGATCCAAGAATGGTGGGAGTTCAAGAAAAGGCTGTAACCCAAGGCTGCAGGGAGACCTTGGCAGGATAGACAGACAAATGAAATCACTGCTGAGACCCATGGATTTTAACCCTCTGGGCTCTTCTGGGGAAGAGGGAAATGAGTATGCGTTTAACATTCACAAGTCCTGATCTCAAGTCTCAGGCCAGGCCCTGGCATTGCCCATGGACTTCGCCACGTGGGGCTGTGTCATCTGACACAGCAGCCACCAGGCCCATGTGGCTACTGAACACATGGAATGAGACTAAATGCACTATGCACATCTAATGTACTAGATTTCAAAGGCTTAGAAAAAATCCAATAGCTAAACAATTTTACCTTGATTGTATATTAAAATTAGAATTTGGGGTTAAACAAAATAGACTGTTAAAATTAATTTCACCTATTTCTTTACTTTTTTGTGAGGTGCTGGTACTTAGGGTAGAACTTGGGCCTCACACATGCTAGGCAAGTGCTCTACCAATGAGCTACATGCCAGCTCTGTTTTTTTTTAACTTTCAAATGTAGTTACTAGAAACTTTTAAATTGTGCATGTGGTTTGAACATCTTTGCAGAGCTTTGCTACAGTCAGCAAGGACCCAGCTACCCCAAGAGCTTGTGGCCTTGTCACCCTGAGGAAACCAAGGCTCAGTGCAAACTGGCTCAGAGAAAGTGCTGGGATGGAGGAAGTAAGTCCTCTCAGCTATAACCTGATGGCTGTATTTAGGAGCTGTGGCCTCAGCCATTCATGGCCTACCCTCACCTAGGACGCTTACACTTACCTCAGGGGTGCCGCAGAATGTGGACGTGGTCTCCTCAGACTCTACACATTCCTTGCAAAGGCCAAAATCAGTCAGCACCACATGTCCCTGACATGACAAGAGACACGAACAGGAGGGTGGTCTTAGCCAAGCCAAGGATATGGCTCAATCTAACCCGAAGCCCACATACCACACCTCAGGGCAGTGGCTGTGGGGTCTAATGCCCAGATGCAAACTGCAGGCTCTGCTTAGACTCAGACTCCTAGCCTGGATGCCATTAAGTACCAAAGGGCACAAGGTGAGGATGTGGATTCCACTGTCTTCCCCAGCACGCCACAGACTAAGACGCAAGCCTACAACAGTGGCACCCCCAGAGGTTCCTGCTCGACAGCAATCTCCTGACAGAATGCTGGATTGCCATGCCCACCTTCACTGCTGGACACTGCCCCTCCCTACAGGCAGCCCACATCCAGTGACTCGTCCATACAGGGACACAGAGGCCCAGTCTCCTTGCCTCAACTAGGGATGATCCTAAAGAGTGAACCCAGCCTGGTCCCCACCCTGTGAGATCAGCTGAGCCCTCACTTTCACCCACAATGCAACTGAGCTGCTTCCTCTGACCAACCCTGTCTTATTCACCCTTTTTTAAGCTGAATCTGGATGGTGCTCCCCAATAAGCTGCCTGCACTTACCTCTCCATCTCAGTCTGTTTCCAGAGAACCTGGTCCAAGACAGAAGGACTATAAAATCCACTACCTCTACTTGGCTCCACCCCCAAGCCCCCACCTGGGTCCTTGAATATACACATGTGTACACACATAAATATGTATACATAGTCTCCCCGCATATAACACACATGCACACACAGAAATGTACCCTCTACCCAAATGCATGCATGTACAATGCTTACATATATGCGCACAAAGACTCACTGCAACCATGTCTCCCCACCCCCGCCACTAACCTGGCAGTCCAAGAGAATGTTCTCTGGCTTCAGGTCCCTGCACAAAATAAGTTATGGAAGCTTTCAGAGGGACAGAGGGAAAGTGCAGGGAGGCTGGGTACTTGGAAGGAGGACGTCCCAACCCTACCCCAGCTGCTGGTCCCTCCTCAGACAAAACTCCAACTTCACTAGACTTCTGTCAGGATTTAGGGGTCCACACAACCCCAGGCTGTTGGAACAAGAAGGAGTGGGGCCTGGCTCTGAACCACTGGTGGACCTCACCTGTAAATGATGTTGAGGGAGTGCAGGTAGCCAATGGCGCTGGCCACCTCAGCAGCATAGAATCTGGCTCGGGGCTCCAGGAACCTGCGCTCCCGCTGCAGGTGGAAGAAAAGCTGAGGGAAAAGGTGTGAGAGAGGTTGTTCCAGAGTATGGGACAGGCGCCCACATAACACCTCCCTTGTGCCACTGCCACCCTAATCTGAGATGCAGGCCCAAGAGTATATGCAGGTCTTTCCCCCACAGAGCAGTCACCATGTCCAAAGTGTCAGCAGAGGGAAAAATTAATTGGCATTGATTAAGCACCTTCTGTGTTCCAGGCTAAGTCAACTTCCCTTTCATATCTCTTATTTGTTCCGATCCTCATGACAACCTTCAAAGCATCAAATATGATGCTGGTTTCATGTAAGAGGAACCTGGGGGTTCAGAATAGTTAGTTGACTTGTCAAAGATTATGGAGCTCACAGTTAGCAGAGACAAGATTGAGACTATGGTGGTTCAAAGATGTACTTTTCTTCCAACTCAAGAGACAATGATTAAGGTTGTGTGGGCCTTAATCCTCATCATCAACTTGATTAGATTAAGAGATGCCCAGCAGATTAGTGAAGCAGACTTCTGGGTATATCAGGGTGAGTTCTGGAGGTGTGACATTGAGAGATATAACTGGTTCCTAGCTCTTTCCTCTCTGGTGCTTTCTGGAAGCCATCAAATGAGCAGCTTTGCTCTGCCATGACCTTCTGCCATGATGTTTCTTTTGTTCTCTTTCTCTTTTTTTTTCTTTCTTTTCTTTTTGAGACAGGGTCTCACTATGTACTTCAGACTGCCCTGGAACTCACTGTGTAGCCCAAGCTGGTCTCGAACGCTCAGCAACCTTCCTGCCCTCAGCCTCCCGAGTGCTGGGATTACAGGCGTGCGCCATCATGCTGGGCATGCCATGGTGTTTCTGCCTTGTAGCCAGCCTACTATAGTCTGAACCCTCTGAAACTAAGAACCAAAAATAAACTTCTTCTCCTTTAGGTTGCGAGTGCTGGGTATTTTGTGCCAGCAATGGGAAAGCTGATCAATGTAGACTGTCACACTGAGCCCAGTTACCTGTCCCATCTGTCATAGGCAAGGTCCTTCACTTAGAGACACAGGACAAAGACTCCCCTCTTGGCATCGGCCTGAAAGGTCATAGAGTTGAGAGCTGGGCTCAGTGAGGGGAGCCCCACAACATGTTGCCATCTTGCCCAGTGAGACAGAGATGAAGTCCAACTGGGAGCCCCGATTGTCGGAGCCATGCTTCTGCATCACCGGGCAGCTCAGAGCTCTGATTCTGATAATGACAGGATACGCTCTACCCTGTGACCTATGGTGTAAAATTGGTGCATTAGAAATCTTGACCATGAAGTTCTTCTTAGCACTGACCTCTCCTAGATCTATTAAGATGAGTCTGTGAGCAGCTTCATGTGAAACAGACAAGGAAGCATTATGGTTGGGTTTCAGGCAGACCTACACTCAAATCCTCATGTGGACCGGTGACCCTGAGCACGAGTTACTTCCCCGAACCTTGATCACTTCATCTACAAAGTCTGTCTGTTGTAAGAACGTGGTGAGATCATTCCAGAACCTGGCACACAGTGGGTATGTGGGACGGACACCTCCTAGCCAGCAGCCGGCCCAGGGCCCACTCACCTCCCCTCCATTGACATAGTCAAGCACAAAGTAGAGCTTCTCAGAGGTCTGGAAGGAATAGCGCAGGCCCACAAGGAACGGATGCTGCACATTCTTCACCAGCACGTTGCGCTCTGCCATGATGTGGCCCTGCTGTGGAGCCATACAAACAGGGGACCATGTCACAGCCCACCACAGCCCCTTTCATCCCAGTACAACCTCACATGGCCTTGATGATGGGGGTGTCCTGACGAGGACTTCCTCGTGCTCAGGTCCCTGTGGGTGGCTCCCCATTGCCCCTGAGAGCCAAGCCCAAGCTCCTTGCTAGTATTCAGGGGCCAGGATGGTCAGACTCATCCCAAGCCACTCCTTGTCAGTATAGTTTCAGCCCCTGGACTAGAAATTCCTGTTCCCAGAGAGAAAACCAAAGCATATCTGATGATTATATAAATGAGTCTCAGAGAAAATCTGTATAAAAAAAAAAGAGCCATATTCTATGGATATTCATGCCTTTGTTCATGGTATTTTCCCTGCCTGGGCATCCCACCCTCCTTTTAGATCACTGGAATGCTACTGTCAAGACCAGCTCCTTCAGAAAGAGCTCACCTCCTACCCTCATGATATTCTCACTAGTATTAGTCACTCTCCTGAGTCCCTTGTTGAAATTTGATCCTTTCTCTCTGTTCTCCTAGTAGGGTTTGATGTTGAAGGGACTCAATAGGTGGCCAGGCTGGCCTTGGCTTAGAGGGCATTGGGAGAGTACAAAGTGTGCAGATGGGGAGCCTGGCACCTTGACAGGTCAGAAAACGATCCTTCATGCAGCCCTGTATTTCCCCTTGGGCACCGCCTTACCTGAGAAGGAGCAGCGTACTGAATATCTACTGGGTCCCCTGCTGTCACCACTTCTGTATCCAGCTCTTGGAGATGGGATCAATTTTGGAAGCAACATAGGGCTGGAGAGCTTTTTGAGAAGAGGAAGTGCCTGTGCCTGAGCTCTCTTACCTCTTTGTTCTTTAAAATGGACTTTTTCTGCAGCACTTTCACCGCGTAGAAAGTCCTGTCAGACTTGCGCTTGGCCAACAGGACCTGAGTAGAAGCACAAAGGCAGAACCGTATGAATGACCGCTTCTCTTATATAGGAATGTGAGCTCTCTCTTTGCACGTGCTTGACACAAGCTCTCACTTTACACATGCAGGCAGGGGGCAAAGGAAGCTGAAGTGGGGCAAACCCACTCTCTCCTCTCAACTTACCCTCCCATAGTTCCCTTTACCAATGACTTTGAGGAAGTCGAAGTCTGTGGGACAGGCACTGGGGGAAGAGAGAAGAACGTGGATCAACAATATACAGGCTCCTGAGTGCAAATCCAGGCTTCTTTTTAAGTTTGGGATTCAAAAATGCTGGCAGCCTTCTAGAGGCCACATCTCCTTGACCCTAAAGAACTCATCCTCCCCACCGAGAGAGGCTTGTATGATTTGTCCTTCCCCTCAGGAAGCTCATAGTCCGGCTGACAACAGGCAAGGAGAGGGAAACAGCTCACTGCAGAGAAAGCAGGGCCCGGCCCTCCACCCTGAGAATGGCCTGTGTCTGGAGAAGTGCTATCAGTTCCGATGTTAGGGGGTATGGCAGGCAAGAGCTCAGCACGGGCAGTGGCTGGGGAATTAATGGATGAGGAAGCTGGGGTGCAGGTGGGGCGAGCTGGGACGAGGAGGACTTCATCACCATATCAGAGACTCTGGATTTTATTCGCAAGGCAAGGGGAGGTAGCTCTGAGGGAAGCCAGGTAGGAAAGTCACTTGACAGACCAGAACTCACTTTGGGTTGGCTGAAGGCCCCAGGTTGATGTTCCTATTGGCCCTGGGAGGCTGAAGACATTTTTAAAAAGAGGTGATTAATAGGTCCCCTCTCTTTCTCCACCCCAGGCCTGGTTCCTTCTTCAACATCTCTACTAGCCTGTTTCTGCCCCTCCCTCCCTCCATTTCTTTCCACTTTTCTACCCACCTACCCATCCACCCATCCATCCAATCCTCTCCCTATCGCCCGTTTCTCATAACAGCCACAGTGGACTGCTGACTGTTGTGCCAGTTGTAAGAATGAGGAAAGTGAGACCAGGAGGAGTGGTCCAAGGTCTTATAGGCAACTAGGCCAGGATTTAACCCCGTCTGTCTTCACAACCAATTCCATAACTTTTCCATCCCATCTGCTTGAAGTCCTCGCACAAATCTCTCCTCAATTTTCTCTTCAAATGGCCCACCTCTGTGAGACAGTGTGATCCCTGCTGGCTCCCAGTCCTGGTCTAGGACAGCCTATGGGACTGGCCAGTGTCTCTTCAGATTTATGCAACCTTGGGAGGAAAGTGAGCCCCTGGTGCTGAGTGGGAGACCAAGGACTACTCACCTGTGGGCTAGGGATCCCAGCTGGGCTGGAGGCCATTCTGTAGTCGCAATCAGGTGGGCTGTAGAGATATAGGGAGAAGAGGTATGAGAGAGTCCTCTTCCAGTGATTCAGGCATGGCTGCCTTCTCCTGCTCCCCACCCCTGAACCCCTGCCTAAGCTTGAGCAGCTCCTATCCCGGAGCTTAGCAACCTCTGCATAGATAGGACAAGAAATGATGTCCCTTGGACCCTGCCTTCGTCACTAAACATCTCTGGCAGAATGGAGGGGGACAGTGAGGGATAACCTGTCCCAGGATGGGTCTTTTCAGAGGCTGGGTTCAGCCAGGGCAGCAAGACCCCTGTAAACCACAGCAGCTCCAGAACCAAGGCAGGAAGAAATCTTGCAGGCCTAAAGTCTGAATCCTTTCCTTTACTTCGCAAGTGGGCACCTGAGGCCTAGAAAAGGGCTTTCTCGGATCTCAGTTTGTGAGGGGCAGGCTATAATCCCCAGACTCAGACCCCCACTTCCTGTGGATGGTCCCAGAATGGGCTCCGTGCTAACTATAATTTTGCCACAAGGACTTCCACTCAGTGTCTAGGAAGAGCAGCTGCCCTGGGGGCCGGGACTGGAGTCAAAGAGAGCCCCAAGGGCTGGGGATTTAGCTCAGTGGTTCCACCTCCTGCCTCACAAACGCAAGGTCCTGAGTTCGATCCCCAGTACCAAAACAAAAGAGAGCTCCAAGACTGGCCAGTGTCTATTTGAGGTCAGGCAGCAGAGGGAGTGACCAGGTGGTCTAAGCAGCGAGCAGTGATATGTTTTCCCTGCCCTTGCCCTGAGATGTGGAAGAAGCCAGGGTGTCTTGGCCCTGGTTTAGGATGCTCAGGACCCCACAAGCCCTGCACTTTCCACTTCAAAGGTCAAGGTTAAGAGCTAAGATCTCACCTAGGAGACCAATTGCTCACAGGGCTGCTGGAAATTGTGCAACCCAAGGGCCTCTCTGAGTAGATATCACCAATTGTTACAAGGCCATTCAGTGGCCTTCTCTGGAGCTAGGAAAGTGACCACAGAGGAAGGGAGGGAATCCTGCAGCCAGCTTTCCCTAAGAGGCCCGCCTTGCCAGGCCTCAAGAAAGCAAGCTGTGGCGGTGTAGAGGAAGGAGTACAGCTGGGCTGGCTCCCAAGGGCATCCTGAAACAAGGCCACACCCGCCTAGGGCTCTGGTGCAGGGCACAGACCTTACCAAGTACCTGGAAGCCTGAGGAAAAGCCTCCGGAGGACCCAGCAGGGGAGCCAAGGACAGGCAGCAGACAAGAGCCTCTCTCTGTTCTCCCAACAAGAGCTCAAGTGTCAGTGCCTGGTGCCAGCTCAGCCCAGTGCAAAGCTCACAACTCCCAGTGTTGGTGGTGGCAGTGAGAGGCTGGCTGATGTCACACGGGATCCAGCAGAGCTTAAGATGGGACAGGAGACCTCTGTTTCCTCAGGGACACCATTTTCCTCTGGGAAAATAAAAGAGGGAAGTGGACAACAGTTCAGGAGAGCCTGGACCCTAGGGCTTGTGAGACAGTGATTGTGATCTGTGGGTCAGGGTGCATGTTGTGTGTGTAAGCAAGCATTTTACACACAGATATATTTCAGTGTGCCTTGATGTATCAGTGTGACCCTGTAGTTCATGTACTTGTGTCATGTGTGTATATGTGAGAATGCATCTACGTGCCATGCATTTATATCTGTGTCTGTGCATTGTTGTGCTTCTCTGTGTGTGTGTTGTGGATGTGCTTCATTGTGTCTGTATAGTTTGTGTCAGGTATGTTTCTTATTCATATATGTCAGCATGCTTGTGACTGGTTATCTGTTTGCATGAGTATGAGTGTGTGTTAATATGTGCATATTTGATTGTGTAGCCACACAAGTGCATACAGGCACCTCATTTGTGTGTCTGTGTCCACACTGGTGTACAGCAGTAAATTTCTGTGTGTGTGTGCTCACGGGCACAATGTATAGGAGGCCCGGACCTAAGAACACACTTCCTAGGTGCTGCACAGACCTCTGGTCTAAACAGAAGCAGCAGTTGCTGGGGCTTGAACCTTAACTGCTGAAAGCAATCCATTCCCAAGAACCAACAGGGATTTCAGAGAAAGTTGAAGTTGGGGCTCAGGCCAGCTGGCCCTGGTCTTTCACTGCTGAGCACTTGGCCCTTTGGGTCTTCCCTTTTGGCCCCTCAAGGGCTTGGGACCACTGTCCACATGGCAGGCCTGGTTGGCCCACAGCTCTCCTGCTATGTAGGGGAAGCACTCTGGGGCATCCTGCCCCACAAAGGCCTTGCTGTCTGTTGAAGAATTGGGTTTGTGCAGGGATCCTTCCTTTCCCTAGGCCCTCATGAGGGGTGAGAAAGTATTCTGTGGAAGGAAGGAAGGAAGGAAGGGAGGGATGAAGGAAGGAAGGTGGGAAAGAAGGAAGAGTTGACGGGCCCAATATTCTCTGACCTTCTGGAACGTTCCACATGGCCACACAGGCTATATAATTCTCTGCAGGCTCTGAAATGCAGGAAACCTGGAAGTGTTGGTCCAAGAAAAATGGAGTAAACAGTGTCAAAGCCCGTCACCTTTCCACAAAACAGAAATGTTGAACCAGTACACAGATGTTCTGGATGTCTTGTTGACAAAACACATACCCAAAACAAGGACATTTCTTTTCAACAACAAGCACTACTTGTAAGAGGAAATAACCATAGTATAACAACCTCAAGGTCCCCGTATAGGGCACTTCAGAATACCTTGCAGCTGTGAGAGCTCCTGCTTTTCACCTTACACCCTTCTTGCCCTATTGAGATGCTGCTTCATTTCTTTGTTCTTTTCAGTTAAACTCCTCAAGAGTCTTCTGGGTTTATCATTTCCACTCTGTTTCCTTTTCTCTTTGAACCCATTCTAAGAAGGGCTCCATCACAACACTCCAATGCATCTGTGGATGGTGGCTTACATATGCCAAAGACAGGGAGAAACACTTCATCCTCATCTCTCATCTTGCCTTCTTTTTTTTCTTCTCTGTGTGTGTGTGTGTGTGTTTGCGTGTGCACGCGAGTGCATAACTGGAGACTGGGCCCAGAACCTGAGCTACATTCCAAGCCCTTTTTTTTTTTACTTTATATTTTTATTTTTATTTTTATTTTATTTTATTTTTTTTTTGATACTGGGGATCAAACTTGGGACCTTGCTCTTACAGGCAGGCGGTGGAACCACTGAGCTAAATCCCCAGCTCTGTTTTTGTTTTTTTGAGACAGGGTCTCAATATATTCCAGGGTGGCCTTTAACTCACTATGTAGCCCAGGCTGGCCTCAAACTATGGTGAATCCTTTTGCCTTGGCTTCTTGAGTGGTGGGATTACAGGCAAATGCCACCATGCCTGGGCTTATTTTTCAGTTTTAAGATAGGCACAAAGTGGTCCAGACTGGGCACGAACTTGTAATCCCTTAGTCTCACCCCTCCAGAGTGCTGGGATTACAGGCATGCACCAACATGCCCAGCTCTTTGAAGGCTTTGGCACACTCATTTTACCCACTTGGCTTTGGGAGCTCCTGGTGCTCCTTATATTACTGACTTCTCTGTCTCTTATCCTGAATTCTTTCCTCTTTTCATTCTTTAACCTTGGCTCAGTCCTTGGATCTCTATACTTGTTTCTTAGTGGATCAAAACCAGTTTCATGGCTTAACCAACTATATTAGACAGTTCCCAGATTTATCTCTTTAATTCTGATCTTTCCATAATGATGGCTTTATACATCTGCTTCCTGACAATTTGCTAGATATCTAGAAGTATCTCAGCCTTCACATGTCCAAAACAAGGCTCTCAACTCCTCTTCTTTCTCCTGCCTCAGCCATCTGCTCCTCCCTCAGTCATCTCACTATGACCTACTAAAAACTTCAAGCTAGCAACTTGTAATTCATTCTTGAAACTTTACACTTTTACTCCACCTCCACTCCATCATGAAATCCCATTCAAATCTATCTGGAAAAGAAAACCAGCATGTCAAGGAGAAACCTGCACTCCCATGTTTATTGCAGCACTATTCATAATAGTCAAGATAGGGGATTGATCTCAGTATCCATCAGTGGCTGAATGGATAAAGCAACTGTGATCTATCTATCTATCTATCTATCTATCCATCCATCTATCTATCTGAATATAACTCAGGGAGGAACCTGGAGGACATTATGTTAAGTGACTGTCCCCAGGGCATCCACTCTCTTCATCCATCCCTAGGTTGCTCCAGCTGTTGCTCAACACATAAAGTACCCTCTCATCTCTGACGCCTTGTGCTTATTTTTCCCTCTGCTTAGAAAGCTCTGCCCTAGACCTGTGCAGGGCTGGTTTCTACTAACATGACACAAGTCCCTGCTTGTGTCACCTCTTGGAGAGGCCTCTGCTGATTACAGATGATGGGTTTTCCTGGTTTGGCTGGGACTTAGGGCTCCCAGTGCTAAAACCAGTATAATCCTGGGCAAACCAAGATGGTTGATTAATCTTCAAAACATTCCGGCTCACTTCCTAGACAGTTTTCTAATTTTCTTCCTTCCATCCTTCCCTTCCCTTCTCTTTCCTTTAGCTGAGGCATTTATCGAAGCTTTCTTTTTAAATTATAATTGTTAGCATATATTAATTGAACAAAATATTGGTGTCTTTGTGACATTTTCACATATGCACATAGCTTACCTTCTCTAACCCCTTCTCTCTTCTCCCTATACTTTTCTTTGTAGCACTTATCACTCTCTGACACTATGCCACTATTTAAATGTTTTTATTTTCTGCATCAAACTAGATCATTAGCTCCAGGAAGAACAAAGACTTTTCTCGTTCACTACTGAATCACCTCAGCACCCAGAATGAGCCAGGAATACCACAGGTACTCAGAACATATCTGACTAATGAAACCAAGTGATGAGTTGATAAATTATGGCACACATAAAATGGAAGTTACACAACCAAAAGGTCTACATTAGCCTACATAACTCAAAAGAGAAACATGTATCTGAAGAAATATCAAGCAAAAGAAAAAAAAGCAGGTTTCAAGATGGTAGGTGCACTAAGGGTATCAATTTTGTAAAAGTAAAAAACAAACATGTACATGAACATTTCTGCATGCGCGTGCACACACACACACACACACACACACACACGAGGCAAGAGGCCATGACACCAAATTCTTTGGTTAGGTTATTTTTATTTTTGAGCTACTGTGTAAGACTTCTCATGAGGTTCTCTTCAGTTAGTATCTAAGTATCAAGTCTGCTGGGAACTTTGACACTCCAATCGCCCACCGTCACTTTAATTATAATCCCCACACCTGAGCAGTTCTCTCACTTCCTAAGGCTTCCTTTTCTCGTGCACCTGGTCTATGATTTTTCTGGTCAGAAGCCAGGCATCGGTATCCTTCTCCCAACCCTTTGAAGTACGATGGCCTCTGTGAATTCTGAGGGGGTTGCCCAAGCCACTTCTAAAATCCTCAAGCCTGTCCCTACCTTAATTTACTGCAGCCTAAGTCTGCCTTCCTGTCCCAGCTCTGTGAATACCTGCTTACATCTACCTGAGCTGTAGAATGAACACCACACAGTTCACCCTCCTTAGAACATTTCCTCTACTCACCAGGTCTTCTTGCTAACTCTGCCATGACCCTCATCTGCCTTCCTCAGAAGCCTTGATACCTTGCCAGATACCCTGTCCTTGTACTTGCCCTCTGCTGTTACACCTGTCTTCACTCCACCATAATCCTGCCTGACTGGCTCAAGGGTCAGCTTGGTCTTATTTTCTTCCCACAACCTCACAGGTTAGGAAATATCATCTCCTTGCTTTAAGGAAGAGGAAACAGACATGGAGAGGGGAAGTGACCTGAACAAGACAGAGTTGGCTGCATAATCCAAGCAATTTGGGAAGCTGAGGCAGGAGGAACACAATTTTGAGGCCAGCCTGAACAGTTTAGTGAGACCTTGTCTCAAAGTCAAGAAAGAAGGGGGCTGAGGATATAGCTCAATGTAGCATGTGTACCTAACTTGGAAGAGGCCCTCCTTCAATCCTCAGTAACACACACACACACACACACACTCAATAAGAAGGAAGAGGAGGGAAAGGAGGAGGAGAAGAAGGAAGAAGAGGAAGACAGGGTGTAGGAGAAGAGAAAAGAGAGACAGAATAAATGATATAATTAGGATTTGAACCCTGGCTGAACCAGTCTGACTCCAAAAACTGTGGCCTAGAATTCTGAGAAATTAGAAGTTAGAAAAAGGAAGGAATAAAAGTGGGGAGGAAGTGAGGATGTAATTTGGTTAGTTAGGGAAGAAAAATCAAAGCAGTTTATGAAGAAAGAAGAGAGACAGAGAGGAACAGTGTTAGGAAAGAAGGAAGAAAGGGAAGGAGAAAAGTCAGGAGGGTACGAGGCAGGAAGTAAAGGAAGCAGGCAGTGAGGAAGGACACTAGTCCGGTTCAGCAGACCAACCGGCCAAGGCAGATGTCCTGCCCACAGGAGAGCCTCTCACCTGGTCACTCTAGGTCCCAGTGCAGCTCTCTGGGAGCTCTGCCCTCTCTCTCTGCATGGCCCTTCTGACCTGGAACCCAGTTTTAACTCACCAAGCAACCTTCCTTGGCAGGAGCGACCTGTCACCTACTCGCCTGACTCTCAAACCAGCTAGAGTTCAACCTCTTAGCCCTTTCAGCTGGGAGCTGCCCGGGGCCTTCCAGTTACTAATTAACTCCGGACTGATTGACCATACTGGCTACACCCACTGGCTGCTTGACAGCCCTTCCCTGGGGACCCTCTGATCTTTTCAAAGCTTTTTTTATTTTGGGTACCAGGGATCAGACTCAGGACCTTACACTTGTGAGGCAGACGGTGGCAACACTGAGCAAAATCCCTGGCCCAAGCTACATTTTTTTATTAATTAAATTTTAAACTTAACTTGTATGACCTTGGGCAAGTGATTTCAGCTCCTGGAGCTTCGGGTGAACGATGAAGGCCATGTGTTTTGCCTTGAGGGTGGATCTCCGAAGTCCCTTTCAACACTGTCACATTTCCCTTCCCTGGAATGGCCCCCTTCCCAATGTCCAGCTCAAATGCTGACTTTTCCTCATAGCCTCCCCCGATCCATCAGCTCAGTCGCCCTTTCTCTTCAAGCCTGGAAAACTGACAATGAAAAGACTTGTCTCATGTAACTCCCTCTTCTGTCCCCTGCCGGAGGGGTCACCAGCCTCTGTGCTGAACCTTCTGGGGCGCTTCTGGAGATGTGCAGTGCATTCCCTCCTCAGCGGAGTCTTGGCTGGACGCCTCTGGCACATGCTTGTGTTGAGCCAATACTGCCATCCAGAACTTAACCTGCCTTGGCACTGCCCTGGAGGAGAATCTAAGCTGAGATGAGATCCAGGGCCTGCTCTGTCCTTTGGAGACTACGGCCCAGGAATAGGACTTAGCTGGTTCTGCTCACAGGAGAAGAAGTCTTCCTTGTGGTTGCCCTAAAGGTGCCTAGGCCTGAGGTTCTAACTCATGGCAAGGGCGAGGCCTGGCCCACTGGGCAGATGGGCAAAGCTCTGCTCAGTGGCCCTTCTGCCAAGGGACTCCACTCAGTGGATTCCTCTAAGTCTGACTTTCACTTTACTTCCACCCTTGCCTTTCCATTCAAATATCAATAACTTCACGGTCAGGTCCAGTGTTTTAAAAATGGATGGCTCTGATACGCTCCAGAGGCCCACACTCCCCGCCTCCACCAACACAAACATCAGCACGTGCCTGGCCTCAGCCCACAGAGGGAAGGCGCTGGCCCAAGAGCAAATCAGGACAACAGCCAGGGTTCTACCCCTTTCCCTGTGCTGTTCCTCTAAGCTCCTCCTCCCCTGCATTCCCAGGGCTGGCTTTAAAAACCCATACTATGGTATCAATGGGACAAACTATATCAAAGAACTGCCTCTTTAGAGTGCTGTGGATTAACCTCAGGGCCTTGCAGCATGCTAGACAAGTGTGTCTACCACTGAACTACACACTCAGCTGTGAAGAATTTGGTTTTTGTTTTGGTTTGGTTTTTTGAGACAGGGTCTCACTATGTAGTTGAGACTGACCTGGAACTCACTATGTAGCCCAGGCTGGTCTCGAAGTTACAGCGATCCTCGTGCCTCAGCCTCCTGAGTGCTGGGATTACAGGTGTGCACCACCACACCGGGAAGTCCTGAAGAGTTTGAACATACAGAAGAGTGTTGAATAAAAAGTGAAAGCTTCCCCTCCAGACCCATCTTCAATCTCCCTCCCAGAAGTAAGTGCAGCTAACTAAAAGATGACAATCATTCATGATGTTCATTTCTGCCCTAATCTATATATTTTTTCCCCAGAAAACTGAGCCATACTATACATAACATTCAGCAATCCATTCATTTTTCTCCCATACATTTTTCCCATGCCAATACAAAAAATTCAACAGTTTTTAACAGCTACATCATACTGCATAGTGTAGGATCAACTCCACCGTCCCTATTCCTTGTTCCTGTATCAGGAAAGTAACCATTTTGGGGAGGTGAAAGGAAAGGGTGTAATGGATTGAAATTGATTAGGCTACACCAAATGCAGGTAAGAATGTCCCAAAACAAACCCCACCATTATGTAGTATTCACATACAGTAATAAAATAGAATAAAATAAAAGTACCTGCTTCATGATTCTTTGAATAACGCTGTACAGAACATCTTTGCTTTTATATCCTGTGGCCTTGTGCTCTTATTTTTGGTGGATACAAACTTCTGAACATGGGAGTACTGGGTGAGTTTTGACCTATTTACCAAATTTCTATAAAAAGTTCTGCCAGCAGACATGGCTACTAGCAGGACTTGAACTTGTCCTTCCTTCTCAGTAATGTGTAGATAACAGCCAAAGCCACTTGTAAATTCCTCTCCATCTTTTCTCTTCCTTTTTCCATGCCCTCCCACCCTCCCTGGATGGACTCTTGTTTGGGTATGAAGATCAAAGACATGTTCTCAGGGATGGAAAGCGAGAATCTACCGCCAGGAATATTTCCTCCATTTCTAGGTTCCTTGGCCCACTTCTCTGTCATTTGGCCCCACTTCCAGCCCCACCTCTCCCTGTACCTACAGATTCCTCTACAGGCAGAGTAAATACCTGACTCGGGGTCAGTATAGAAAAACCTGTTACCCATGTGAGTTGGGAGCAGGACCCTGGTGCCAACAGACTCACACATGGGCCCCAGTTTTCTTTTGAAAAAAAAAAGTTTTTAGAAAGTGAAAAATGCATGAAGTTTTAAAAGGATTACTGGGTAATGAAAAAGATTAGTTCTTTATCTTCACTTTTTTTTTTCTTAAGAGTAGGAACAACTTATTGAGAGAGTTTCTGCCTAAGACAGACAGTAAGAGGTCCAGAAAGTGGGTTTACCCTATCCTCACCTTTTTTTTTTTGGTACTGGGGGTTCGAACTCGGGCCCTTGTGCTTGCAAGGCAGGTGGCGCATTCTCGCCTTCTAAAAAAAAAGATGTTTCCTTGGAATTTCTCTCCTTGTGTCTAAATTAAACACTATGCTTTTACCGCCATTCTTCCATCTTTTAGTTTAATAAATTTTCAAAGGGCTTTCTTCTTTTTGGGCTTTTTGAGACAGGATCTTACTATGCAGTTCAGGCTGCCCTTGAACTCAGTATGTAGCCTAGGCTGGCCTTGAACTCACCCTGACCCTCAATCCTCCAGCCTCAGCCTCCTGAGGACTGGGATTCTAAGTACACATCACCACACCCAGCTAAAGGGCTTCTAAGCAGAATATTTAGATCTTGCCCATTCAAACACACTTCTGCTTTTCCTGAAATTAATTTATAATTGTTTTGTTAGATCACTTAAGAAATTGCACATGAAAAAAAGTAAAAAAAAAAAAAAAAAGAAATTGCACATGAACAAGGGAGATGGTCTGAGGAACGCATCATTAGATGATTTTATCATGCAAAGATCAGAGTGTACTTACAAACTAAGATGTCTTCAGTGTCACTAGGTGCTTTAATTTTATGGGACCAACTATCCTACATTCAGCCCATCAGTTGAAAGTCGTTATGTACATGACTATATATTCAATGTTTTTAGAGATAATTCTATATTATTAAGTATAAGTCTGATGATCGTATATAACTGCCCCTAATATATCAATGTATGTTTTTGGTTGGTTTGAGTTCCATCCAACCTTTCTGGACCCTTTCATCCTCCTGTCGTCACTTGGCTGTCAGTCAGGCCCTGCCTTTTCCATCCCTTTGGAAATCCCCCTCACCTCTCTTCTTCTGGATCCTATGTCTTCCTCTTGTGTGTGTGTGTGTGTGTGTGTGTGTGTGTGTGTATGTGTATACATTAGGGACTGAATCCAGGGCCTACACACTGAGCTACATCCCCAACTCTTCTTCATTCTTTTCATTTTATTTATTTTTTGCAATCAAACACAAATACTTTTTTATTTATGGGATATTGTTTTACACCAATTCCATGAAAAACTCAAACCAGTGTGCTGTACTCAAGTTAGGGAGCATAACAGCATTTCAGTTAAGCTGGGAGTCACAGGACTTGCATATGTTTATGAATGCAAATACTGACGACACAAAGCATTCACAAGTTATAGGTTAGCTGCTGTTCATTTAACAGTAACTCCCAATAAAAATTATTTTATAAAAAAAAGCAACCCACATGTTGGTCTCATTTACAGGTACCCAACATTTTAGTTGAAAAATGAATTCTATACATTTATTGTACAACTTATGAAAGTACAAAGGATAAGGCTTACAGAGGTATCTTAGCAGTTATAAGAATAAAAACTGACTTTTAAAGCCGTCTGTATAAATTTCAAAAGCACTGTCAGAATAGGGACGGAGAGGCAACAGAAATCTGTTGTTAAACCAGAATCTAGGGGTCTCTCTAGTTAGATTTATAAAAACTTAATTCAAAGCTCATGCTTCAAAAAAGGGGCATGTAACATTACAGTGCATGTTTATGGCGAATCAAACAATGAAAATTCTGACCTAAAAAACTGTATTCCCTAACAACAGAGCATTGCAAAGTAAACTTCAAAACACAAGGAAAATACAACATAGACTTGGGTACTAAAGAAAAACCAGAAGAAGGCACCCTAATTTATTAGACATTAGCTCACAAAAGTAAGTGCTTGATGAACTGTTTAGCACTGTGTAACTTAGGCAAATTTTCAAGAAAAAGTGTTTTATTACTTTCGCTTAGGTTCTGCCACCTGCCTCGCAAGGCAAGGACTCGAGTTCGATCCCCAGAACCAATAAACAAACAAACAAACAAACAAATAAATAAAATAACATAAAAATATAAAATGAACCAAGGGTAAGTACTCTGTGACCGGAGGTTACACAGACTCATTTTTCAGGGTAGTTTAGAGATTTGTTTTTTAAATATGCAAGATTATCTCACTGGAATACTTACTTTCATATCATAAAGGTGATTTTACTTGGGTTTTCTCTCATCAAAATGTTCACTATGGATGCAATGTACCATTTCCCCCTTATTACAACTCTTTTATTTTAAGATTAACTGTGCTTAGTATTTTAAAAATTCTCCAGATTCTAACATAACATTTAAAAGAATTTCACCTATGATTTTCTATGTTTTCAGGAAAACAGAACTTATCAAATTTAAGACCTGTTGCCTCTAAAGTGTGATTTATAAACATTTCACTGGGGTATATCTGAAAATAATCCAATTCTCCACAGATCCAAACCTGCCAATGGCCAATCCCCACTATGATAACATGAATCAGACCATCTTTTAACACGGCAGTCTCAAAAGCTATTGTATACTACTGACATTTCCTTTTCTTTCCTGATATTAATTTATGCAAATTGACATAAATTTCTAAGGTTAAAAGTGAGATTAGAAACAAGGAATGGTTACATATATTTAATCACTACTGTTTTTAAAATTTCTGTTTTATTTCACAGCAAACCAAACCTTATTTTTCAGAAGAAAAAGGAAATAGTTGCATTCTACCATATCATGATTTTGTATATGTACACACACCATATATACAAAATGTCTGTCTTTGGTGGCTCAGTTAGGGAAAAAATAATATAAAATCAGAACACCGTTTGCAAAAAATTTTGTTAAACAATGATCAAGAGTAGCATTGTCTGTGTGCTTTACTCATTTAACATCATTTAAAGGTTCACATTTAAGGGCCGAGGATTTAGCTCAGTGGTTCTGCTGCCTGCTTTGCAAATGCGAGGTGCTGAGTTTCATCCCTGGTACCAAAAAATATAAAGGTTCACATTTAATCTAAAAAAATTTTGGGCCAATACTCCAAATCATTACACGTTCAAGCATGGATACTGCTCACAACCACAGCAATCACTTGCTCAAATGCGCCTTGGCACTTTACTTGGTTAAATTATTAGACTGTTGTAGGTTTACAAAACTTTAGGGACCAGGTTAGTCATTCAATAACACCATTACATTCAATAGCACCAGACTGGGGGTGGGTGTGAAAACGTAATCTATACATCTTCTTGAGGCCAAAAAAAAAAAAAAAAGACATAAAACACAAATCTAAACATCCCATCCTTGTTTCCTCATACACATAAATAATGGCTATACTCTTCTGTACTAATGATTCACGTAATGACAAGTGGCCCATTTGGGAAAAGGTCCTAGAGTGTGGTAAGGGTTAGCTCAACGATAGTGGCTTCGTGTCCACTGCCTGCAATGAACACATTACCAGGAAAAGCCTGGCATGAAATAAACAAGGAAAACAAAACAAAACACCTCTCACTTATAGTTTCTTTTCCAAAAAACTAGGAAATTAGACATCATGAAATCTAACTGAAAACATGCAAGCTACAACTAAAAGTGCTCTGCAGTTATAAATGCCAGGAAGCCACTAGATTTTCAGGGAGGCAGAAAAATAAACTTTAGTCAGTGTATCATAAAGAGCATCAGCAGACCAAACACCAGCTGAAGGAATGTAAAAGGGTTAAAAAAAAAATTAAAGAAAGCTTATGAGAATTTAAACCCCAATTTTTAAAAAGGGTGCAATTTCAATTTGTTCATCTGTACCTGTATTCAAGCTACTACAGTTTTAATATTAAAAACAAAAAACTGTATCTTGTATGGTGAAAACCATTTGTGGTGTGTCGCCCGTCTACATGGTCAAAAATTACAACTTTCATAATTTTAAAATGCTAATAATATTAAGTACAACAAATGCTATTTGGCACGAGCCACTGAAAAGTTATCACTCCTACCTCCTCTTCCAGACATTGGCCTCTTAAACTGTAAGATTAATTCTGGCAACATTTGCTCATGGTAACAGTTGTTTTGTCTTGTTCTCTGAAATGCTATGTTTGAGGCCAAATAAAATGCTATAACTGGTTCATTTGAAAAAAGGAACCATAAATATGCCACAAATTTATTTTTACAATACATTTTTGCAGAAATAATCTCTAGGTGAAGCTTCTATACACATATACAAAATTTAAACAGCAATACACACATAATCACAGTGAGAACACTGGCGATCTCACCAATCTGTAGTGTAAATACAAACTGGGAAGCAGCCTTCCACGAGATCAATGCTACACAGCAAGCAGGGCTGGCCCTTTCAACATCAAACACCAAAACATCCCTGCAAAGGGGAGGCAGTGCAAGGAAAGCAGCCTGTCCTTTGATACAAACAGCAATTTATGGCCGACGGGTGACATAACTGTGGCAACAGTGACTCTCGCACTGCTATACATATAGTCCTCGGACATCTGTTTGTCTTATACCACTTCATGAACTCATCCAACAGGACTGGCCATGCTCCATCTTCACTGTAGTTGCTGAGGTCAAGATTAATCGTTCTGCTGAATTCAAGTACATTGCACCGCTGGTCTTTGTTAATCACTTCATATTTTGATTGCTCTAAGAATTGGTGAAACACTGGGAAAAGGGGCCAGATTTTTCCTAATGACAGTCCCAACATACACTTGGCAGTGTTTATGTCTAGGCTGTGCTGGTCCTTTTCCCGTGCGAAGTCAAATGCATATCTATAAATAAACTTAAAGTTTGTAGAATCATTTAATAATGACCTCAAGCAGTCCAAAGAATTTCTGAGTTTTTCTGTTGTATCACACTGTAAAGAAGTCATTCCTGTTAACTATTTTTGTAGAGCAAAATAACCCATTTTGTGCATCCAATTTCCAAGCTAGGACAAGCATAACTACGTTTTCAGGTTCTACACTAATGTCTTCACAAAATTTCTCCATTCCTTCAGAACCCACAACATCCTTAGAACCTGTATTTTCATAGAACCATTCTAAGCACCGCTTACTTGAGAAGGTTTCTTCTTCAGTCTTAATTCTAATTGAATTGTATTTTCTATACATGCTATTATGTTTACTCTTCTTGACAGATAAGTCATCTCCAGAGGCAGGTCTTCTCTTTTTCCTTGGGGGCATCACTAGTAAAGCATCTGAACAACTGCAAGGTTTGCAGGCTTCCAAAATGCCAAGTCTATTCACTATTCAGCCTCTCTGATGTTCACCACAGTTCATCACTCTCATGCACCAGGCTGGCGGTCAGCACCTCACAGGAAGGGTGGGGTGCTCAGTCCCAGGGAAGCAAGTGTGCAAGAGGCACACAACTCTGCTCTACCAAACACAGCCACCCTGTCTGGTGATCACTGTGGCCAATGTCTTCATTAGATTTAGCTTATTAAAGGTGCGGTAGATCTTATGAATATTTGCCAGTGTAGAGATGAGAATTCAGCTGAAAGTTGGCAGCTGCAGCATCCAAGTGTATTTTCGGGCAGCTCACTCACTGCCCAGACCCCCGAGCTCACCTCACAGTCTCCCCACCCTTTTTTAAAATTTTGAGACAAGGTCTTGCTAAGTCTCTTAAGTTGCCCAAGCTGGACTCAAACTTGAAATCCCCCTGCCTCCTCTTCCTAGAGTATTGTGATTATAGGTGTGTGCCACCTCACCCAAATCTTTTTGTCTTCCTTTGTAACAAATTGTCTTATTGTGGTAAATATGTATAACATAAAATTAGCCATTTTAAGCATTTTTCAGTGGCATTAAGTGCATCCATAATGTTGTACAATCATTACTACTATCTACTTTTTAAAAATATTTTTCCCTTATTAGAGCATGGTGGCACATGCCTGCAACCCAGCATTTAGGAGCCCGAGGCAGGAAGATGACAAACTGAAGGCCAGTCTGGGCAATGCAGCCAGGCCTTGTCTCAAAAAACAAAGCCCCCCCCCCACAATTCCTGTCTTTACTGCGCCATAATTATTACAGTAATGGAGAGCTGACTCAAAATTTCCTGTTTGGATTGATCATCGCAGGTATATAGAAACACAATTGATTTTTTCTATGCTGATCTTGTGTATTACAAGTTTATCAGTTCTAGCAGCTTTCTTGTAGATTTTTTTTAGATATAAGATCATGTCATCTGCAAATATAATTTTACTTCTTCCTTTCCAGTTTGGATGCCTTTTATTTTTCTCTTACCTAATTACTTCCAGTACAAGACTGAATAGCAGTGGGTGAAGGCAGGCATTCTTGTCTTGCTCCTGATCTTTGGGAGAGTGTTCAGCCTTTTTATGATGCTAACTGTGGGCTTTCTTTGTACATGTTTTCAGATGGAGAAATTTTGCTTTTTTTTTAAAGACAGAGTCCTGCTGTGTAATTCAGACTGGCCTTGACCTATGTAGTCCAGGTTGTCCCTGAACTTGTGGTGAACATCCTGTTTCAGCCTTCAGTTGTGGACCACCATGCCCAGCTTGGAAGCTCTCTTCTAATCCTAGCTTTCTGAGTATCTTTACTATGAAAAGATGTTTGATTTTGTCATATGCCTTTTATTTATCAACTGAGATGATCAATTATTCCCCACACTTGCTTTATTCTCCTAATGTGTTGTTATTACCTTGCTTTTCTCACACGGAACACTTGCATTCATGGGATCTTCCTCTTTTTAGAGGTGCACAGGAGATAAAAGTTTGAAAACTTTATGCATTTGAAAATCTTCTGCCTTCATATTTGATCCAAACTTTGCTGGGTATACAAGTCTGTTCCTTTAGAATTGTGAAAACTGTCCCACAGCTCCTTTTGTTATTCACGTTCCTTTGGCTGAAACCCATTGCTTTCTTCCAACAGCCTTTAGAGTCTTCTATTATCATTCGTACAATAGCTTGATGGCATTCCTTTCGTATCTTTTGTGCCAGGCATTCAATGTGAACTCTTTAATTTGGAGAATTATGTCTCTTAACTCTATGAAAAATTTAAAGTTACTTTTTATTGATATAATTTGTTTTCTTTCTCTGGAATCTCTGCTAGTTGTATGTTAGATCTCCAGCAAGTCATCTGATTTTTAAAAATTCTTTACTGTTTTTCATCTCTTTGTCCTTTTACTTCCTGGGCAATGTCGTCAACTTTATCTTTCAAATCTTGTGCTGAATTTTTATTTCTGCAATCACATTTCAAATTCCCAAAAGCCCTTTCTTATATGTCAATGTTTCTTTTCCTTTCATTGCAGCTATGGTTGACAGATCGGCTTTTGGCAAATGGAAGTATCAAGTCTTCCACTCTAACAGGTAAGCAAGCGGGAAGCGTGAATCGAAGGGGTCATGCAGATGAGGTGGCAGTTAGGTGCAGGTTTCATTTTCTTTGTGACATGAATGGTGAGGACGTGTACTGAAGTGATGGAGAAGGAAATGGAGGGGGAGGTTTGAGGAGCATGAAAGAGAGTCAGAGCTATGCTTCCCAAGCCTCAGCTGCTTCCTAGGCGGCTCTGAGGTCTCAGCTCACATTGAGAATAGAAACTATCAGTCTACCATGGCGCCAATCTACTCAGTCAGGTAAGTTCTTGGTCAAGGTGAAGATGGGCTCTTGAGCAGCTCCATAGTTGGTATTCTAGCCAAGTGATCTGGAAGAGCTGCAGGGCAAAGGAATTAAGGACACTGAGAAGCAAGGGGTGAAGCGAGTGAATGTGACACTTCCACCAAGTTCTGTGGGACCCCCACATCCTTACCACTCAGCTTGACATTTCCCTGTCTTCTGAAACACTTGGTGTCATTATTTTTTATTTTTTGGTACCGGGGATCGAATTCGGGTCCTTGTGCTTGCAAGGCAGTTGCTGGAACCACTGAGCTAAATCCCCAGTCCTTGGTGCTATTTTTAAAATGGGAGGCTTTATTGAGTTTTCTGTCCTTGATCATGTGTAATGTCAAGGATGAGGCTCTTTCCCACACTGCTCCCTGGGGATTTCCATCATTTACACTTTCAGTGTAGACAGGAATACTCAGCCGTCTTTATCCTTATTTCTTCTCTTTAAAATAGTATAGTGACCAGATTCTCCAGGACCTCTAGCTAACAGCAGGGAGAACAGTCTCCTCCGCAATGGTAGCACTATATTCCCTCAGTGTTTTACCATGGAAAGAGAACAGACTCTGGCTGTGTATTATTCAGCTATTAAACTTTATTTAGGTTGTTTCAATACATTGACAAATCACACCATATTTTATTTGTAACTTTTCTTCCTTCATGAGTCACTTTCATTTAAACCAGAGGATTCTCTTAAAGAACATATGAGCTTAATTACACACACACACACACACACACACACACACACACAGACAAGTACAAAAATGTAACCCCACCAAAGTGCATGTGAATGAAAGTGCAAACGGGCTTCATATTCAAACTCTGGGGGCTATTCTCTGCCACAGAAATTAAACAGAAAGGTTGTCCTTGTCCTAGGCCAAGATAGGACAGAGGCTGGGTGAGCCTGCTGGGGCCAAAGTATAAGTGGTACCTGTTGCTACAGAACAGGGCATAGGGAACAGGGCACCGGGCACCAAGAACTGCCACCCACTCCCTTATCCTCTATGATCTCAGGCCAAGGTACAGAGAGCTAGTGTGGGCATGCAGTAGGGTGAAGGGCAGTGGAGGAAGACAGAGGCTGACTTCTTCCTGCTTTTCTATGATTTGGTTTCTTTCCCACAGGTTTGACAGTGCAGAGAATGCTGAGGCTCAAGGCTCAGAGGCCTTTGGTTCACCTGGTCTCTCCCACAGGTGAACATTTGGTGGGTGACAGATCGACATGGCAAAAGCTACCCAGCCCCTCTCCTTTGAAGCTGTGAGGTCCACAGCACTAGCCAGGAGCATGTGGTGCGAGTACTTGCTGCCTTCTTATTTCACAAAGTCAGTGAGCATCTGAGAGGCAAATTAAGGACAAGGATGAGTTCCACTGACACCTAGGTAGCAGAATAAAAGACTTGCATGTGCTCCTTTTACTTCAGCCAAAGGGCAGCAATGTCATCTCTGTAAACCTAGCCCACACCCTGTGGCCAGGCCTGCTCACGTGGCCTCCCTCCCAGGAAGGCTGTGCTCAGACTGAAAGGGAAGGGACATCTGAAGCTCTGCAGAGGTCAGCTGGGGCTCAATGGCTATCCTTAAAACTTGTCTGGCCCGTAGTAGAGTGGGGCCTCTATAGGGCTGTGGCAGGAAATCAACAGAACTTTGGGTTTCCTCTAAGGAAAAAAATGAAGCTTCATATTTAACAGTAGCCCTTGACATAGTCCCAGCACTGAGCCTCACATCTGCATGAGTTCTGTGCACATATACATACACATATCACATGACCGAGAAGGGGTCTGGTGAAGGACCCCAGCTCCACAGCCCGCAGGCCCATCTCAGCACCTGGGGATATGGGAGCTTGGCATTAGCCCTTCACCTTCAGATGGGGCTGGCTTCTGAGGGCGGCTCTAGCCCTTCCCACCCAGGCTGGGTGCCAGGTTTGGCAGTGGCTCAGTGGAGGCTGGGTCCCCATGTGGACAGAGAGGTTGAAGTCCCAGAGTCCCACCAGGGACCCAGCTGGCAGTGCAAGACACATAAGGAGTGGTAAGAGGGCTTAAGGGACAGAGAACTCAAAGATAGAAGAGTTCACCTTTCCAACTCCCATCCCTAAGTGGTCTTTGTGAGACACCTCAAGACCAAGTGGTAGACATACAAGGGACGGATCAAATGTGATTTCATATATTTTCGAGGGGAGGATATGTGCTAGACAGAGTGCTACATTCCCATGGTGGGAGGTCTGGCAGGCAGGGGGCCTAGGCCTGGGCAGGCAGACAAGGGCAATACCCTGGCTGAGACCCACAGATGTAGAGAGGATGCTTGCTCAGCTTTTGGGACTACCATGCCTACCAGAGCTCTCCTTTGGCTACAGATTGTCTGAAAGTCCCTTGAGCAGGTCTTTTGGCCTGGGCTACTTACCAGACCAGGCTTCCTTTTCCCCAGACCCATCAGAGAGAGAGTATGCAAAACATCAGTGAACCTCAACCACTGCCAGCTATAAAATAGGCTTCAATCACTTGCTCATGCCGCTGGAACTAGGACCCAGTGTGGGCCACTAAAATGCCCATTGGCTCATATTGGACATGTTCAAAGGCATATTGGCTCTGAGTCTCTTTCACTGCTGGGCAAAACAAAGGCAGCTAGGAGCTCCCATGATGACATATATCCTTCCTTTTTTCCTTCCTTCCCTCCCTCCCTTTCCTCCTTCCTTCCTTTTCACTCTTGGATAGTATTGGAGATTGACCAGGGCTTTTGCATTGAGCTGCACCTCAAGTCCCCATCCAAACCCCGCCTGGGTCTCACTAAGTCACCCTATTGTCAGGCAGGGTTTTAATTTTCAATCCTCCTACCTTGGCCTTGCAGAGTGCTGGGATTACAGGCAGGTGCCACCACACCCAACCATGATGACATGTTTCTGAGGCTCATATATCTACAGGGAAGAGCCAAGGGGCTGGCTGGGCCATGGTTGGCAATGCCCAGGAAACTGGGTAGAAGAATATAGGCCATAAAACCAGCAGGGAAAAGGGGAGGAGGTGCTTTTATGCATAAATGCTTATGGCAGGGTCACTTCTTAGCAGAGGAAAGAAGTGAGGGAGAGAAAAATACAGAGAAGGAAAAAGAGCCTCAGGGTGGGGACTCTTCCTCACTGCTAAGAAAAAAGACCCTTTGATCACGACATGGTCAACATCATATGTGGGGCTTCCCTAGACAGGGGACCTCCAACAACTCCCTCATTGATGCCTCAGCTCAATCATGGCCTCACCAGTGCCCCTGAAGGTAAATGATCTCCAGGACCCGGGGCAGGTCTCCACCTTCCCTAGGACCCCCTGCACCTTTCAGGAAGGACCAGGCCTGGTCAGATACAGAGGGTGGGGGTACAGTGGGGGTATGAGGAGCTCAAGTCAGGAAGAAAGCATCAGCTAGAGAGGGAGTCCCAGCAAGGAATGGAGGAGGGCCCAACCCTGGCCAGTCACTTTAAGGTGTCATCAGCATTTTTGAACATGAGAATGGCGTTATAGATCTTCAAGGCTGGGCCCAGCTTGACGCTCATGATCTTCACAATGTCCGCCTGTGTCAGCAAAAGGAAGGCCTCGCCGTCAATCATCTGAGGGGTCGGGAAGGGAGGTGGAAAGCGGAGAAGGCAAAAAGGGTCAAAGGGAATGGGTGAAGGAAAGGTGAGGATATGCACGGGGGATAAGAAAATGGGGGTACAGGGTACGTCATGTGTGGGGTAAGGAAGGGAGGAGGGAGCAGGGAAGTGGAAGGACATGGAGAAAGGAAAAAGGGGAAGAAGGGAGAAAAGGAAGACAGCAATGGGATAGAGAAGGAACGAAAGACAGCCGCTGGTTCCCCAGAGTCAAACACATGTACTCTCTTGCTTTGTCTTCCTGCTGACCAGTACAAAATGAAAACGAGGACCTCCTCTGTTCAGAAAGTATGGAGTTTGAAGGTGGCGACAACTGAGCTCTAAGCCCAGGAAGTTTACTTTCCCATATCATAAATAATTTGATTCACTAGTCATCCACTCTATAAATGTTCCCTGGTATCCTCTGTAATCTGTGTAACTATCTTCAAATCAACAACTGTGATTAATAACTCTGAAATGTCAAAAATGAAAACAGACCAAAAAAATCCTTGCTGTTGTCATCCCCATATGAACCAACTGGTCAACCTTAGTGCTGTTAATGGCAAATGTTGGGACAGGTGAATATTGTGTGCATCCCATGTGATTCCAGTGTGATGCAGTATGAGTGACACTGTATTACCTGACCTATCCTTGCCAAAACACACAGAGAGAGAGAGAGAGAGAGAGAGAGAGAGAGAGAGAGAGAGTTTATTTAACCTAAACCTAACCGAGACTTTGGATCTGATTTTCAATTTATAGAGAATACAGGCAACAGAAAAATAAGTTAAGCAACATCACAAGGAAACAAGACAAATCCAGAAGGGAACATTCTGTAAGACTTTTAGAAATGTCATGAAAAAAGATAAAAAAAGCATGCGCGGAGGGTGGGTATGCTATCCTAGAATGATCTTCAAGAAGCATACCAACTGAAGTCAACTGTGTGGGCCTTGTTTGAATCTGGCTCAAAAACTACAAAAAATGTTCTGAGACAACTAATGAGATTTGAAGACATCCTGGGTATGGGATGGTGCCAAGGAGCTACTGTCAATCTGTTAGTGGGATTGTAAGACTGTGCTTCTGCAAAGAAAGTCCTTAATTTCAGAGATGCTAAAGTACTCAGGGATGACATGTTGTGTCTGTAATTTAAAATTACTTTGGGGCTGGGGATTTAGTTCAGTAGTTCTACTGCCTGCCTCACAAGCGCAAGGTCACAAGTTTGATCCCCGGTACCAAAAATAAATAAATAAATTAAAAATATGAGAAAAGGAAAAAACAGAAACAAAGTCTTTGTAAATAGGGGAGGGTGGGGGAATGGGGAAAAAATGAGAACCAAGACCTGTCATGTAAAGGTATAAGATCCCAGTGATGAATGTAACTGTACTATATTCTTAGAAAGTACCAATAAACTCAATGAATAAATAAATAAAAATAAAATTATTTTGCCCAGAAATAGGTGAAGCAAATCTGAGAAATGGTGATAGTTGTAAATTCTTTTTTGGGGGGTGGGTACCGGGACCTTGAGCTTGTGAGGCAGGTGGTGGAACCACTGAGCTAAATACCTGGCCTAATAGTGTGAATTCTAAGGGTAGAATTAGGAAGGGAAGAGGCCAGCTGTGGAGGAGTGAGTGCGGACACCCAGGGCAAGGGAAAACCATCCAAATGTCTATGAACAAGACAACTGTTGTATACTCATAAAACAGAGCACGAATCAACAATAAACAATTATGACCAAACAGAACAACATGGAAGACCTCAAAAACATTATACGGAACAAAAAACAGTTTCAGAAGAGCACATGGTACCTGATTCCTTTATACAAGTTCAAGAACAGAGTTATTCTATGGTGCTAGAAATCAGAACAGTAGTTGTCTTTTGGAGTGAAGGCTGAGAAAAAGGGGCAAGGAAATGTTTTATATCTTGACTAAAGGGCTGGATTCAAGTGTATGAGTCCTAAAACTTGTGGCACTATACCTTCTATGTGTACTTTTTGTTTGTTTTTGTTTTTGTTTTTGTTTTTTTGAGACAGGGTTTAACTCTGTAGTTGAGACTGTCCTGGAACTCACTATGTAGCCCAGGCTGGTCTCAAACTCGAACTCACAGCGATCGCCCTGCCTCAGCCTCCCAAGTGCTGGGCTTACAGGCGTGCGCCACCACGCCCGGTTACTATATGTACTTTTAAGACCAGCCTTCCTCAATCTCCTCCTCTTCCTCCTTCCCTACTTCTCCCCCTTGCCACACCCTCATGAGAAGGCTTGAGAAAGGCCTGGTCAGGTGGGCCTTCCACCTGATTGTTTGGGGAGCCCCATCACCCCAGATCAGAGGAAGAAACCAGCTATGCTGGGCCTGGAAAAAGATATTCTTCTAGGGAAAGAAGCCCAGACTCCTTCTTACAGGCTTCTGACCTGGAGTGGCAACTTGGGGCAGCTAAGAGTCTTGGGCAGAGGTGGATATATAGAAGGGACATATGTATTCTTTGGAAAAAAGCCATACACATTAAATTTAAAGGTCCCTTCCAGTTTCTAATTCTACAATTAGGAGAGTCATAGTATAATTCTTTTTTTTTCTTTTTTTTTTTTGGTACCGGGTATCGAACTCAGGCGGTGGAACCACTGAGCTAAATCCCCAGCCCTATAATTCTTTATTTAAGGGCAACTGTGTACTGAAAGTTGGAATGACGACTTATAGAGCCCCCACTGTATCAGGTATTTTCATATTAGTGATAGGATTTATATATTATTCTACAACACTAATGTATAGCCATCAGTATTTATATATTAATTAGTCTATGCAAATATCACTATATTTTAGGATATATAAATATCACTCTATACTGATATACACATATTCTAAGTTATATAATTTACACAGCAGTAATGTACTTTACACACACACTAGTGATAGACATCACGGTATAATGAGTGCTCCTTCCTTACAATGCTCATTCATAACAGCCCTGCAAATTCATGTTCATTATACCCACTTTATCTCCATTTTACAGACAGGATGCAGACTCAGAGACATTAAGCAGCTCAAATTGGGAGCGCTGGAATTCCAACCCAGACTGTTGCCAAAGCTAGCATTCTTTACCAATAACTCATTGTTTCTTATTTTTGCTTAGCTCTTGGGTTTTGACTGTAAGTATGTATTAGGATCTTTGCAGTCAATAGCAATAACTGTGCCATTCAAAATATGCTTTGTGCTGGGGATGTCACTCAGCAGTAGAGTACAGGCTTAGCATGAAGCCCCAAGTTCAATCCCCAGCATTAAATCAAACCAAACCAACAAAAACACAAAACAAAAACTCACTTTAATTTAGTGACTGCCAATGGGGAGGCTAAGTTTTACAAACAAAAGACTGGGTAGAAAGCAGAAGAGTGAGTGGATTCCTGTCTCCAGAATGTGCTTTCATTCCTGAAGACAATCTGAATATACTGTGTCCCCAAGCTGGGCCACAGTCCATACCAGATTCTTCCCAGAAAAGTAGGTCCCTAGAACTAGTCTCACTCAGAGGAGTAAAATACCCTTCCCTGGGTGGGCAGTGCTGGTGTGGCACCTGCTTCCTTCTGACTCAATGACACAGTGACCTTGTCACTGTGGTTCCTTCTGTACTTGCACCTTACCTCATCTTTGAAGAGGCGTGCTTGGTCCTCACAACCTGTCAGGGTCTGAACGAAGCCAAAGACCTTGGAAACCAAAGAAGATGTTCTGACCGGTGCTGGAGCTGGAAGTGTGGGGGAGAGGCTGGCCTCTATGGCCTTAGTGTATCCTAGTTGTGCCGGTGCTGCCTTTCTCATCAGCCTTAGAGCATCCTTGAATCTTTGTGCTGGCAGGTGTGTGAGGGGAGGCCCTTTGCTCCCAAGCCCCAGGACCAGTGCCTACTCCTTGCTGGATTTCCAGCCAAGTGGGCAGCATGCCTCCCCCTGCCCCATAGCCCCAGTGTCTCAGTCAGCCTTGCTGGGCAGCTGACAGGAGCGAGTCAGGAAGTAGAACAGGGCTCCACTTGACCAGGCCCTTTCCCGAGCCCCCCCACTCCCCACTACTACTACCACCAGTGGTAAGAGGGAGAAGTAGGGCAGGAGGAAAAGGAGGCAGCTGTGAAAGGCTCCTCACCTCCTCAATGGTCCACTTGGAGACAGCAGAAGCTGAGATGCCTGCCACTCCTGGCAGGAGCTTGCAGTGCTGCTCCCAGCATAAGGACAGTGAGCGATCAGGGTGGGCCGACAAGGCTGACATGAAGAAGGACTGCTGCATGACATCAGGAGCAAGTGCTGGAAAACAGAGGCCAAGGGCTGATGCTGTGGACAGTCTGGTGCCAGAACCAGCTCACACCCACACCACATGAACAGCTGGCATAGAGGTTAAGATCAGTGGACTCTTCCAATAGCCTGCAAAGCCACCAGGGTGACATCCTGTTTCCTTGCCTGATGCTCACTCCTTCTGTTCTAGTGGGTTCTGCAAGTATAGACCCTCAGGCCAGCTGTGTGGAGTGACAGTCTATTTCTCTGAGGTTACAGCACCCCAGGCCTTGCAAGGATGTTTTCTTAGGGGTGCTGTGGAATCTCAAAAGATACCATCCTCCAGATGCCTTGCATTAAAGTGGTCCCCAGTACTCAAGAAGCTCAGCTCTGATGTCAGAGACGTGTTCTGTTTATCCTTTCCCAAGTGCTTTTGGCCTGACCAGCTCCCCCAGAGCCAGGGTGATTCTGGGACCTGCCTACTCTGGCACTACTCTGACCTGCTTCCTAACTCCATACTATCTGTCACTTCCTGCTCTGCTTGTGAAGCTCTGGCTCCTGACCTCCAGCCTCACCCTGGCTGCATGGATCTCATGACTGATGGTGGTCAGCTTAGCCACAGCTGGCACTTGCCCATTTGCGCTCCACCTGAGGGCCTATAAGGCTCTCCTCCCCGCTGCCTCTGCTCATCAACCCCACCTGAGTACCTGCACACCTGAACAACCCTCCTTAGTGTCTCTAAGGAGCTGCTTCCCCTGCATCACTAGCCACTTTCTCTCAAGACTCAGTGGGGCACACTAAGGATCTTTCCTGAGATCTACCAGCACCTGGCCACACTTTGGCCTCTCATCTACACAGGGCTCCCTCTTTGGAGCCCTGAGTCTGGTCTTCCTTACAGACTAGAGTAGGCTTGGATGATTACATCAAGTCTGTTGGCAACTTCTTTCCTTATCTGTCCTCCTGGAGCCTACCGACGCTCTCGCAGGCAGCCAAAGCTTCTTACCTAACCACCTCACTGCAAGTGAGAATCGGCTCCATTAGTACTTTGAGAATATGACACTTCTGGAGCCTCAACAGGAAGGCCAGCCAAGCCCTGTCCTTCTCAGGCAACAGGTCACCAGTAAACCCAGAGCCTATCCTGAGGAGGACTTCCATGATGTGTGCGAAGTCTTCTCCAGAGGGTTAAGAGTGACCAGTGCTCCTTCTGGGCAAGAGCCTGCTGGGAGAGCAGAGGAGCCCTGCAGACATCATAGCCTTGTGCTCTGTCTCTGAAGGACCTCAAGGACTTGTGTGAGTTCTCCCTCCTTTCTCTGGGCCATAGTCTCAATGGTTGAAAAAACTCATCTCCCAAGAATGCTGGCCAGTTGGGAGGTACACTCTGAAGGAACAACTTGGTCCTACAAGGAAGCTGAGCAGGTGCACTACGGTGGGAAGAAGAGGTTTCAACTAGAGTTCTATCCCTGAAAATCTTCAGCTGAGGGCCTTTAGGCTGGCCAGGACCCTCCTCACTCAGGCCCAAGGCTGCAAGAAGTACTTTCTGTTTCTACCCAAAGGAAATAGTATGAAATGGCAGCAAAGAGAAGTCAGGCTAGAGATTTAGACTAATGATACCTGCAGATACCTGTGCTAAGTACTGCACATGATTATGTCATTTAGGCCTCCCACCCCACCATGCAGTGGGCACTACACTGTTAGCATATGACAACTGAGGACACTGAGGCTCAGGAGATTTGGACATTCCATGAGACACCAGGGATGCTTGCTTGCACACAGAAGTCAGACAATGCAAAGACACAGCAGGAAGGCAGCCACCCACAAGCCAGGGAGCGGCCTCAAAACAAACCAATCCTCTTGACTCCTTGACTTCCAGACTCCAGAAAAGTGAGATAAACATCTGTTGCTTAAGCCACCCAGTCAGTGGTATTTTGTAATGAGAGGCCATGCAAACTGGCCAAAGGGGACTCAGAAGTGGACTGACATTTGGGTTGAATGATTGTCTGTTACACCAGCAGCATATGGCAGAAATCAGGTTCAGCCCCTCACAAAGTGAATGCCTCTAGGCAAATGACTTCACCTCTGAGCCTCACATCCTTCCTCTCTCAGACATATTATAGGATGCTGGTGAGACTAAAGCAATTGCACAGTGCCGGGCCCAAGGCAGGTGCTCAGAAACAGTAACAGCAACCATGGTTATTTTAGGTACTGACTTGAAAGGTAGGTTTTTTCCATGTTTTCAAGCGAGGAAACCAAGGCTCAGAGATTTTAAGTGACTTGCTCAGGTCACAACTATAAAATGACTGCCATGGTCTCCTTCCCAGGAAACCTAGAAGCAGAGAACATAGCTAGGGCATCAACCTGCCTCAGAATGGAGAACCAGAGATCCAGAGCAGCTTGATGCCTTTTCCACAGACTCACAGCAAGGCCATCGGACTAGAACCCGAGGTCACTCAGGCCCATCCTGTTCTCTACCGACTGCTCTAGGTTCCTGAGGGATCTCAGAGGCAACCTCCCTGACAGTTTCTCCCATTTCCCTGGTGTCTCATCCCACTGACTGCTGAGCCTTCACTGTGAACACTGGAGGACATAGGTGCAGAGGACCTGCGCTTACTCTGGAATTCTTCCTGTGGACTCTTCCGATACTTTGGAGGGCGTCCAATCCTGGAGAGAGAGGGACCAGGTCTGTGGCAGGGTATCAGGGTAGGAGGCCCGGCACCCAGGGAGCCCAGGTCCTGACACCCCCTGTCCTTCACACCGGCCATGATGGCGAGGCTTCTTCCTTGGTGACAGGTTGGGGAGGTTTTTCTTCTTGGCCGAGGCCTCTGTGTCAGACAGATCTGCTTTCAGGCGGTTCTGGTTCCTCTCAGCTAGTGGGCAGCCCGAGAGGCAATGGTGAGCTGTGAACTTGCCTGTGACATGGCCAGAGCCATCACAGCCAGGAGTGGGGCACTTCCTAGGAAGGAAGAAAGCTTAAAATGGGCTGATCTGCTTGTTCCCACTCAGCCCTCCCAGGCCTGGACCTGTTGAGAAGGTCTCAGTGAGTCCTGGTGGGCCTCACTCAGCAGTGCAGACCTCCAGATAGGAGACCTTCACTCACCGGTGGTGAAAGCTGTATCTGGAGGTCCTTGAGTGAGGCAGGCTCTTATAGCTGAGAGGGGGGCAGCCCCCAGGGGAGGCAGAGCTGGACTCTCTGGGCCCTGAAGGAGCAGGAAGTAAAGTCAACACAGAGTCCTCAGGTTGGGGGATGGAGGGCAAGGAACAGTTTCTATATAGGAGTCCTAGGAATTAGCTAGGAACTGGATCCTTGGGGACAGAGCCCTCTGGCCAGGTTGTGCCACCATTCCTACTGGACATCTGTCTGGTCATTGGGGAAGGAAGGCTTGGTTCTCATAGACTTCCCTGAAACCTGTAGGCCACACCCTCAGCTGGGAGCTGGAAGCTCTGCTTAGTGTAGTAAGCAGCCCTGAATGGGGAGGACGAGGATCTTAGAACTTGTTGTGGGTCAGAGCCCTCTGTGATAGACCTGGGCACAGGGGTCAGAGTCCCTGGCCAAGCTATAGGAAGGGAGAGTTTTCAGAGGCTGATGGGAATGAAAAGGGCCAGGGTTCCCTAGGGGTACACACGGAGAGGAGGCTCCAGGGGATGTCCTGTCTTGGAGCACCAGCCTGCGGGGTGGATGTCTGGGTTGTCGGCATCAATCCAGAAGTCATAGCTATGACTCCAGCCATCAAAGTGGAGCTGGGGAGGAAAGGCCCTTGGCAGTCAGGAGCCCAGCTCAGCCAAGAGGTCCTCCAGGCTCCCGGAGGGTCTCCCATCTTTGGGGTTCTCTGAAGCAAGGGGCCGATCCTACAATAATTGGTCTTGTCCCATGTTTCCCACCGGCTTCCTGAATTATATTACTGACATCTCCCATTAGTCCTTGTGTAAGACAAAGATTGTCAGGCCCATTTCACATATGAAGTCTAAAAGTTCAAAGAGACGTGACTTGTCCAAGTTCCCAAAAGTCACACACAGATGAGGCACAATGAGATTCAAAACCTTCACCTTTGTATATCATGCCATGCCTTTGATCTTGAACCAGTCTATTGAATTCCTGCCCAAATCACCTCTCCACTCCCCCACCCCTTAGGTCTAGAGCCACCTTTATTCGATGGTCTTCCACATCATCCACGCTGGCCACACGAATCAGGGCTGGATTTCTGCGGTCCACAGCTTCTAGCTTCATGTTGACCAAGAAGTTGTGAGGCGGTCGCTGCAGGTAGACAGTTCTTTCAGGACAAGGCCCAGCTCAGTAGGGCTGAGGCTTCAAAAAGCAAGCCCAAATTCTGTGGCTGAGGAAATGGTGTCTGCCCAGACGGGGAAGCCAGAGCTCCTGCGTATTCCACATCTTTAGGAGTTCAGCTTTGGGGAAAGGGAACATCAGCTTACCACTTTGAAGGCCCAGGTGGGCACAGCAGAAGTCCCAGTTTCTTCTAGATATTTCTCCCAGCAGAAGCTATCAGGGTCTGGATAATCTGAAGAAGAGAGTGAGTGCAGTATTGAGCCATTCAAGTGATGGTGATTGCTTTTTCTCAAGGCAGGATCAGGAGCACGGAAGAGACCCTAGTAAGAGACCCTCCACGTGACCATGGCTGGCCTTGCACTGGGCTTCTGGGGCAGACAGGTGCTCTTGAAAACCAAACATACACTACTTACTCCAACAGCTCACAGGGCCATCTGGGAACCCATTGACCTGGTCCTATAGTTCCTCCTCCAGCCCTGTCTGAATCTTGACTGTAGTATTCCCGGGAGGAAGGATATACTTTCTTTGCTTTGGACTCCCTGCTCCCTGGCTGAAATGGGCATCTACATTTCCTCCCCTAAACCTCACTGGAATCAGTGTTTGTCCTAAAATCACAGGGTTCTCAATTCCTTGGCAAAGCTGAGGTCCTAAGCCATATCTATCTTCTCCCCCTGATCCTATAGAGCCCACGAATGAGGTCCTGGTAAGAGGTCAAGAGACAAGGAATTGGGGCTGGGCCTGGGAAGGGCATGCTCAGGCCACAGGGTCACCTTGTGGAGGGGTGAGGGTCTTTCCTTGCTTCTGACACCAGCCCACTGGATGGATGTAGGGACTGCTGGGATCACACCTGAAACCCAAGAACACGTCACTGTCTCAGGAGGAACACGGAGGGCTGAGCCTGTTGTCCCCTCACAGCCTGGCTTCAAGGGCCACCCTCTCCTACTTCTAGTGGCAGGAAGAGAGGTAGCTAATGATACATATCAGAAAACTGTCAGATTAAATACTCTGGAACATGATAATATCTAAGGGAGAATCAATGTGTCACAGGGTTTGCTCACCCCAACTAGAGTATTTTTAGATGAAACATGTAACATTGAGCTATATCTCCTATGATACAGCTCGTATCCACAGGACAGCCAATTATCTCCCACCCTGAGCAAGATCTGAGTATCAGGAGTGGACTGAACAAGGCCCTGTGGTGCCTGAGGTCCAAAAGTGCTCACCCCTACCCCTAACATCCCCTCCCTCCACAGGCCAAGACTGGGTCCTCCCACTACCAGTAGTCGTAAGTATCATCCCAGTTGTCAAAGTGCACCAGGAAGCGGCTTTCTACCACGTCGGTCACACTGGCCACGCAGACGAGGGACGGGTTCATGCGGTCAACAGCCTCCAGCTTCATGCCCACCTGGAAGCCCAGGGGAGGGGCACTCTAGGGATAAAAAGAGAGGCTGCCATGGCCAGTGCCAGGCTGGCCAGCATTAATCTAGAGCCCACTGCAAACTACAGAGGTTAAGTTTTCTAGGGAACTGCCTGGGAGTGAGGGGGGAGAAACAGGCTGGGAAAGAGTCCTCAGGGCACAATCACAACCTGAGCTCTGAGCCACTCAGGAACTTCTGGCCTCCAAGTACACTCAGAAGAGTCTGGGCTTGTGGCAGAAGTGACTAGCAGGAGGCTATGCATTTACCTGAAGAATCTGGCAGGCTGCATGTAAGTGTTCCCTACCCAGACAAGCCTATTTTGGCTTGGTCCAAGGCATCTCAGGAATAAGGGGGTAGGTGGGATAGAAGCGCTGATATGTTCCTTCCTTGAAGGAAGTGAGGCGGGGGTCCAGTATTAACTGGGCACTTGCTATGCACCAGGCACAAGAAAAGACATCATTTCCCTTCGTCTTCACAAAAACTCCGTATTATTAGTTCTTTTTTTTTTGAAAGACAGGGTCTTGCTATGTAGTCCAGGTTGACCTTAAACTCATAGCAATCCTCCTGCCTCAGCCTCCCGAGTTCTCAGATTACAGGGGTACACCACCACTCCAGGCCATTATTCCTACTTTAGAAGTTAAATAGCTTTAGCCAGAACACAGTGCTAGTCAGTGGCAGGGACAAGATTTAAAGTCTTACTTAAAAGTGTACATTTCCTGTCACTACGGCAGGGAGGATACATTGTCAGTTACCTGTGAACCTCCAAGTATGGTCTCTGGCATTCAACTAGGGCACAGGGAATAACCGATGCTATCTGAACAGCACTGAGATCCTAGGCCATTCATTATGGTGACCCCAGACCTTCGATTATTTTGCTTGTTTTGGTTTGGTATTTTTGGTGTGTTGGGATTAAACTCTTGGCCTTGCACATGGTAGGCAAGCACTCTACCACTAAGTATGCCTCCCCTCCAAATATGGCAATGTTTTTAATGGGGGTTCCCTAAATCTCTCAGATCCTTCGCTTGGGATTATGTGAGATATTTTGCTAAATAGAGCGCTGGTTGCCCTAACAGAGGGAAAAACAAGGGGTGAAATGTTGGGAAAGAATGGGAGAACCTCAATGTTAGCAGAAAGGAAAACAAAGATCCCAGGACAGAGCCTATGACCTCACACAGAGCTGCAGAGCAAAGGAAGGACTATGAACAACAAACAGGTCAGTGCCCCACTGGCAGGGCTCTGACAGGATGTATGGAGAACTCTGCAGCACGGCAGTGCCATGGTTTGGATCTGGCCAAGTGTGTCCCCCAGGGGTTCATATGCCGGGGGCTTTGCCCCCAGGTGGTGTTGCTGAGATGGGGGGAACCTTAAAGAGGTGGGGCTTAGCAAGAGAGGTCTGACACTGCGGACCCTCAGAAGAGAATAACGTAGTCTTACAGGAAGCTGGGTAGTTCCTGTGAAAGTAAGCTGCTATAAAATAAAAATGAAAAAACAAAAAGCAATCTTGGCCCTTGAGTACTTCTGGCTATAAACTTGGCCTGTGATCTCTTCCACATGCACTCCCACCCCTGTAGCGTCTTCTACCATAAGGCCCGCCTCAGAGGCTGAAAAGATGGGGCCACCTCATCTTGGACTTTCAGCGTTTGAAACGGTGAGCTAAAATAAGCTTTTTTTTTCTTTATACAATATCCAGCCTTGGGGATTTTGTTACAGCCACAGAATAAGGACTAAGTCAGGATATAAGAAAGAAACTAGAGGAAAACCTATAATTAGCTATCATCCCTGTGGCCCCTGGCCATGCCTCTTCCATCTCATAGAAGAAGCCAGAACAAAGCTGAGGGCACCAGTAGATAAATTCTTCTGGTGAGTCAGAATCCCTGGGTCGGCTGCAGTGAGTCTGGCCTTGGGGGTGATGTCCACTCTTGTTCAGGGACACTCACGTGGCTCTGGCTCACAAACAGGTGCTTGGGGGCTGCCTGAGCTCTTGTGTTGCGCAGGTACTGGCTCCAGCTGAACTCCTCCTCCTTGTAACCTAGGCCCCTCGGGGGGAACGAACAGAGCGCTGTGCAGAGGCTGGTCCATGGTGAGGGCACCCCACACTGAAGCAGCAGAATCACACAGACCTGAGGACCTCACAATCCTCAGGAACCTCCCCAGGAACCCCATTCTGAAACAGGTGACCACCTGGGTAGACACTTAAAGGGCAAGGAAAAAACAGGGGAAAAAGCACTGGGGCTTTTGGCCAGCTTGGCCCCTAGGCAGAGTCATATTAGAATATGATGAAGAGGCAGGCTTTGGTACAGGGGACAGTGACAGAAAATGTGGGAGCTGGGAGGGGGCCGGCAGGGAAGAAAGGAAGGGTCAGAAGACTGACTCCCTCATGGGAACCAAGCTGGGTAGGCCTTACCTTTGGGAGGCTGCAGCTTGTGCCCAGTCTTCTCAAACCAGCCAGCAGGGTGAATGTCAGGGGAGTTGGCATTGACCCAGAAGTCATGGCACTCGGAATACCCATCAAAGTGCAGACGCAGGCGGTAGCCACACACCTAAGCCCCATGAAGGAATCATAGGGACCCCAAAGCCAATTGATGCCCCACTTTCCACTGGTCAGCCTGTGGTCCTGGGCCCTCCAACCCCATCTTTTTTTCTTTCTCCTGTCCTGAACTCTGTCCCATGCTCTCCCATCCTGCACTAAAGACAGTTTACATACTCATGAGCCCTGAGTGTTGGGTGTGGACTCCGACAAATGCTTGCCCTCTCGAGTCCTGGGCAGAACTTGGAAGGTGCCCACAGGCTCGACACTGTTCAGGGTCCCTGATGACCTTTTCTTCTGCTGCCACATGTCACCACTCCCCATTTACATACCTTTCTACAGTCTCGCTGAAATAAAGGCACGGAGTTGATGAGTGGCTCCATGCCCCAGAGTCTTTACTCACTTTGCTTCTGCCTGGGACCCCCCACTCGTTCACACTCCTCCCTTCAGAGAGGCCCTTTCTCCACGTTGGAAGGGTGCATTCCTTCGTTGTGCATCCCTACCCATCCTCACCACCCAGAGGTTATCACTGGTATGTTCACCTGACTGATTTACTGCATATTTCCGAAGTCCTAGAGGACAAGGATATTCTGGGCAACATTCTCAGCCCTTAGGACCTCTCCAGCGTCCCATCAGCAGGCATATTCTGTAATATCACTGAATTCTAGCATCGTTCTCTCTCTCTCTCTCTCTCTCTCTCTCTCTCTGTCCCTTTCTTTCTCTCTTTTCTCTGTGCTCCAACTCAATCTCTTACATGAATGCTTTCTGAGGCAGGCACTGTCTCCCTCCATGCCCCCAGCATCTCCAACACACTATATTGAAAGACATCAGAAGGGTATAGCCAAGCCCCAGCTCACCTCGGCCACAGTGAGGATGAAGTACATGGACGGATGTTGAGGGTCAATGCCTTCCAGCTTCATGCCCAGTTTGAAGCCATTCTTGTGATGAGTGACTACCTGGGACTGTCAACGCACAGAGTGGAGAGGACCCAGGTTCCATCCAGCCTTATCCTTGCCTAGTGGGCTTGGGGTGAAGGAGCTGCCTTTAGGCCCCACCCGCCTGGTGTTACCAAAGGGGCAACATGCTTGGGAATCTGTACAGATCCCCACATTGCAGGGATCCAGAAAGGGATAGAAGAGCTGCAGGTCTATTCTGAGATGGGTATGTCAGTGCTGGACATAAAGTTTCCCTCTTGCCACAAGTCCTGGAAAAGTCAGCATCAAGTGGAGTAGAAGGTACTAGAATTTAAATGTCTAAAGGCCCAGTGGTGGGTGTATCTGGGTCCCATTTCCCCATTCATTCACAATCTAGAAGCCCTTTATGGTATCCTTTTTCTACTCTAGGCCCCTAACAAGACTCTCTCCCTTCCATTCTAGCCCATCAAGGAATGTGAGAAAGAAAACCCCAGAAGGCCTGAGTTTGGTGGTGAGTGTCTGGAGTAGGAAGACATGTTCTTCCTCAGTGGAAATTGCCCAACTCACGTCCTGGAAGAGGCTGACTGGGGCAGTGATGGCCTTCTGCTCTGCCAGGTAGGACTCCCATGACCAACCTTCCTTCTTCTCACCTGATGCTGTGGAGAGGAGACAGACAGGTAAATCCTGACCTGCTCCTGATGTATAACTTCCCCCTGACCAAACTCCAAAACCATGTCTTATGTATGGTCATATATATATTATATATATAGAGAGAGAGAGAGAGAGAGAGAGAGAGAGAGAGAGAGAGAGAGAGAGAGAGAGCGCCATGATGGTGCCAGGCCCAGGGGGCTCAGATTCCTGAGGGGAGGCTTAATCTCAGGTCAGGCTACCATGTTTTGCCTATCCGTCCTCCTCCCACTATCAGCAGAAGTACTCTGGATTATACAGCAACTAAGGTTAAAAAGTCTTAGCCACAGAGATAGCTTGTCTTTTAATATGTAACAAGGATAAAGATGAGTAATAAGACCTGAGCCAGAGATAATCACAGTGCTACTTCAACTCATGAGGGAAGAAGAAGAAAAAGAGAAATGAGAGGGAAAATATGGAAGGAAGAAGAAGCATCTGTCTTGCAACTGCTAAAATCCTTCAGTTACTGTAGCAAACCTTGAGGTTCCAACTGCTTGACCCAGTTAGACCAAAGTTTCATTATTCCATCATCTGAGCCATCATACCTTTTCTGAGACTTATGCCAATGTTTCAATCTAGAGCACATCTCTTAAATTATCATTTGTCCTAAGTGCGACCTGAATTGTTCCTTAGAATGATGTGTTCCTTAAGAAATCGTCAAGGTTCTCACTCAGTTTCATTCATACTTATACAACAGGAGAAAGAGGAGAGAGAAACCTCTGAATGCTGGGCTTAGTATGGTCTGCCTTGCTGTTTCTTGCCACTGAGATTCGACACCATCCTGCCTAATATCTTTTTACTTATTCCAAATCACCACTACTTTGACCAAGCCCTTTCCTTTCTTCCTGAACAACATTCTTCTTTTTGCCTTACTCTTTTCAGACTGTCATGCTAGAGTTCTCATCTCGGGCACCTCTGTCTCACACCTGGGCACTTCAGTTCTGAGTTCACTTCCCTTTAGCCATCCTCGAGTGGCTAAACTCTAAGACCCCCATGCTACAGCAGTTACCTCTCTACCTGCCATCTCTTATACTACTACCCCTCAACTGGCCCAGCCACTTCCCAGTCTGAATCTTTCCTAACTCAACATTCTCACTAAACACAGTTCAAGTCTGCAGTCTTCATAGTTCACTATCATGCACCACTTTGTTTTACCTTAACCACTGTTTTTTCCTGTTAGTAGAGCCATCTATGTGCCACGTCTGGTGACAGAAAGTGAGGGTAGAGATGCCTCTTGTAGGTCTCCTAATGCCTTAAGGTAATTAGAAGGGCTCATAGTGACTTCTTTACAGAAGAGATTAAATATAACCCACTGGAAAGAGGACTGACCACTGAGCCCCTAGGGCAATAGCTGGAATCCTTCTCTAGCCAAGACCCTGGCTTTCTCCATCTTTCTGCATCTTTTTTTTCCATTGGTGAACAATGGGCTAAGGATTAGATGCATCCTTCAGCTCATGTAAGTCCAAACACTCCTGTGTGAGGTTGTTCAATGTACACTGGTGTCCAGGTTTGGGGGTGAGGAGGCTGAAGTCCAGCCTGGGCTTCTTGCCAAGCCATACGGCTAAGTCTACAGGAAGTTAGTTAGATGCCTTTTCCTCACTGGTCTGCTCAGAAGAGGCTCCTTTTTAACGTGTGTGCAAAAACATCAATTAGGTTAGCTGTGTCACAGATCCTCTCTTAACTTCTGGAAATGCCCTCCTGCTTATTCTTGTTTCCTTAGGCAAGATGCTCTTGGCTAACACATTGGCAAGCTCAGCCTGACTAAAACCAGACCTGCAATTTCTTTGCTAAAGCTTTGATCCTTTTGGTATTCTTTATTCTAGCTGATGGTACCAGTACCTATTCATCCAGTTACACAAGCCAAGAACTTGGTCCTTCCAAGGAGCCCTCAGTCCTGCTGATTCTAAGTCTTGGGTCTCTCTTGAATCTACCTCTACCTCTCCATGTTTACTGTCTTTATTTTGAACCTAGTGCAAGAGTGTCTTAACTGATCCTTATGCTTCATACTTAGTCTACTGCCAGAATCTGTCTAAAAAAGGAAAAGTTGCTTTTTTTGCCTTAAGTTCCACAACAGCTTCTCATTTACAACCAAAAAACAACAAAGCATCTTTTCACAGCACACAAAACCATCAGTGAACTAGCTACTCCCTGTTGCTTCAACTCCACCAGGCATTTCCATGCCCTTGTGCCTCTGTGCCTTTGCAAGGGGGATCCCTCTTCTTTAAAGCCAGCCCAATCCCATCCTCCTATTCCTTTCTCATCCTTCAAGACCCAGTCAGAGCTCCAGCACCTATCTCAGGGCTTTACACATAATAGATGCTCAATAAATGTTTATTTATTTACTAGAAGGAGCCAGTCAGGGTGGTACACACCTGTCATCTCAACTATTTGGGACACTGAGGCAGGGGCTTCACAAGTTTAAAACCAGCCTGGGCAATTTATCAAGATGCTCTCTCAAAATAAAATAAAATTTAAAAAAGAGGGGTGGGGTGGGGTCGTAGCTCAGTACATGCCTAGCATGCACAAAGCCCTGGATTCAACCCCTAGTAGCTCCAAAAAATAAGACTAGAAGGATTGATGGACAGATGGATGGATAAAATGTTACTCGACCTACCCCATGGAGTCTTTCTTGATTCAATGAAGTAGTTTGCTTTGTGACAGTCCTTTGTATTTACATACTTGCAATACAACTCCTATTTACCTATTTATATATCTATTCCTGCAACTAGACTGAAAATTCTTTGTATGAACTCTTAGCATCTAGCTCAGTGCCTAAAACACAGTAGGCACTGTCTATCGGAGAGAAATAAAACATAAAGAGAAGAATAGAATGCCAAAGTTCAAGAACAACCAATTACAAGCAGTCATCAGGGTACACCACGTGCTTTGTCTTTTATTTTAAACTAGCTAAAGATATTTCTTTACATTTACCCTCCTCTTGTAGAGCATGGTTAGCCAACTCATAATGTCATTTTAAGACACTGAAAGTGTCCAGGTGTGGTGGTGTACGCCTGTAATCCCAGCACTTGGGAGGCTGAGGCAGGAGGATCACTGTGAGTTCGAGACCAGCCTGGGCTACATAGTGAGTTCCAGGTCAGACTCAACTACATAGTGAGACCCTGTCTAAAAAAACCAGAAAATAAAAAAATTAAGAAACTGAAAGTAGATTAAGAGTACAGTTCAGCGGTAGAAAATGTGACTAGCATAGCTGTGTGAGGCTCTGAGTTCAGTCACCAGGACCAAAAGAACAAAAAGACACTCAAAATTTATCTGGGTGTGGTAGCACATGCCTGTAATCCCAGAACTCAGGAGGCTGAGGCAGGAGGACTGCAGAAAGTTCAAGGCCAGTTTGAGTTACATAGGGAAGCTCTGTCTCAAAAAACAAAACAAAAAGACACTGAAAGTTTATCCAAGATCCTTGCACTTGTGTCTTGTGGTTTAACATGTGCCTCTTATGAACCTGTGCTTAAGAACAGCAAACTCAAAGAGACAGGGCCTCATAATGCTGTGGCCTATTTTTTACCTGCTGACAGCCATGAAAGTTGCCATCAGTTTCTAGGAAGCACAATAGACCCTGCAAGACTTAGGATAAAATTTAATTGCCATTGTGACATTAAGTGGGACTTCTGATTAGGTCATGAGTGCTGGGTCCCTGAGTAAAAAGATGATTCTGGCTTGATTTTTCTCTCTGCCTTATGTGCACTCACCGGCCCTTCCACCATGGGATGACACAGAGTAAAAACCCATGCCAGATACTGTGGCTGTACTCTTGGACTTTCCAGCTTCTGGGACTGGGAGCCACATAAACTTCTATTGCTTATAAATTAGCCAGTCCATGGGATTTTGTGATAGTAGCTACAAATGGACTAAGAAAATGGCTATCAAGAAGTAGGGCTGCTGGACGAGGGATTTAGCTCAGGGATTCCGCCACCTGCTTTGCAAACACAAGGGTCCTGAGTTCAATTCCCTATACCAAAAA
>NW_022900934.1:16219984-16225925 GCF_012274545.1 Fukomys damarensis
AAAAAAAAAAAAAAAAAAAAAAAAAAAAAAGTAGTAGGGCTGTTGCTATAACAAGTACCTGAACATGTGAAAGCAGCTTTGGAACTAGGTATTTGGAGGAAGAGAGTGGAAAAAGACTGGATCGCCATGAACAGAACATTTAGAACAATTCTGATGAGACTCAGAAGGATGAGACCAATGGGGAAAAATCTCTTTTTCTTTGGGGTGGGGTAGGGTGGAAGTTGAGACAGGGTCTCACTATGTATTACTGGCTGGCCTTGAACTCACTATGTAGCACAGGCTAGCCTTGAACTCCTGGCAATCCTCCTGCCTCAGTTTCCCAAGTGCTGGGATTACAGGCGTGTATGTCATCACCACACCCAGCCAGGGAAAATCTGAATTTTATCAGTGATGACATGATTTTGGACAGCAGAGCTGGGGATATGGCTCCAGGGTACTGTACACACCAAGCCTGGATCTAAGAGTGAGAGAGAATTTAAGAGTGATGAATTAGGGTATCTAGTGGAAAGAATATCTAAGCAGCAAAGCATTCAGGCTGCTTGGCTACTTTTAACTATACACAAAAAGATATGAGAGCAAAAATTGGCTTAAGGGTAAAGTCTATAACTACAAGAGCAGAATGGAAAGGTCTGAAAATTTACAGCCTGACCAGGAAAGGGAGAAAAGGCATGTTTAGGAGAATAAACCAAGGATGTGGTCAAGCAACTGTTTGCTAAGAGATTAATATGGACAGAAGGAAGCCAGTTTCTATTTATCAAGACATGAGAGAGCCAGGCATGATGGTGCAGGCCTATCATCCCAGCACTCTGGGAGGCTGAAACAAGAGGATTTCAAGTTCAAACCCAGCCTGGGCAATTTAGCAATTTAGAAAGACCTTATCTCAAAAAAACAGAAGAAAAATAAAGAAAAGAAAAGGAAAGAAAGAAAAAAAGTAGCTGGAATGCAGTTCAATGTGAAGGCCCTGAGTTCAGTTTCCAGTACTGAAAAAAAAAAAAAAAAAAAAAGACCTGGGAGAATGATCCAAAAATCATTTTAGAGAACTCCCAGGCTGCCCCTCCTATCCAGAGCTCTAGCCTCCAGAATGGTTTCATGGTGTCATGGGCCCAAGACACTGTCTATGACCTTGCTGCCCAGGGTCATCTCAGATCTGTCCTCCAATCCTTCTGGTGCAGTACTCAGTCACCCCTGCCACAACTGAAGCAGGCCAGGTGCAGGTTAATGTGCCACTTGGCAGGTACACGCTGTAAACCTTGATGGCAGGTATATGATGCTAATTCTGCACGTGCATGGAATATAAGAGCATAGGGGCATGGTTTTCTCTACCTAGGTTTCAAAGGATGTCACAGCCTGGGGAGCCCAGCGGAAATTAGTCACAAAGGTAAAGCGACTACAAAAAGCCCTCATAGGGCAGTGCCCAGTGCAGAACTATAGAGCCACCAGCCTACAATGGCAGCCTGGCAGAACTGCAAGCACAAGTCACCAACCTGGGACAACTACTGCCTGGCTGGGCCCAGAAAAACTATAAGAGAGAAGTTGCCCACGGCTTTGGGGGCCTAAATGTCTCAGTGTGCCAGGTGGCAGCACACGGAGAGAACAGTTATTCTGAAGCTTTTAGGTTTAATGTTGTTTTCCCTGTTGGAGTTGGAATTACTTGAATCTAGTTCATGCTTTTTTCCCTTTCCTCTCCCCCACTTTAGGGATGGAAACATGTTAAGGTTTAAATATGAAGGGTATTGAGGGTTTCATCCTCAAGGCAGCAATATTCAGAGGTGTGGTCTAGAGAGGCGACTGGATCGTGAGGGCACTGACCTCATCCACGGACTATTGATGAGTTCATAGCTGAATGGGCTGTTAGGAGGTAGGGCCCAGTTGGAGGAAGTAGGGACAACCTTGTCCCCAGTTCTTTCCTTTTTTTCTCTCTCTGGCTCTTGCTCTCTCTGCTTCCTGGCTGCCATGAAATGAACAGCTTTCCTCTGCCATCCTCTTCTGCCATGATTTTTCTACCGTGGAGCCAGCCAATTATGGCCTGAAACTTCTGAAACTTTGAGACAAAATAAATATTTTCTCCTGTACATGTCAGGTACTTTGTTCCAGCAATGAAAAGCTGTTCCAGCTGTGATCCATAGAAAGGATAATCTATGCCTGTACCACCACTGTATTTTGGTAGTGGATAACTTGTTTTGATTTCACAGGCTTATAGCTGGGGATGAATCATGGCTCAAGTCTTACATCTGATTTAGAAGACTTTGGGGGTGCTACTGTGGTGGAATAAATGTGCTGTGTATGTTAGAAGGTCAGGAGTTTCAGGGGGAAAAGGATGGAATGCTATGGCTTGAACGTCCCCTCCAAAACTCATGTTGGAATTTAATGCTGGTCATAGTAATAAAAGGTAGGAACTTTTTAATAGGTGATTAGGTCACAAGGACACTACCTTCATGAATAGGTTAATACGTTATTGTGGGACACTTCTGAAAATCAAATGAAAGCCGTGGACCACTTCTCTAGAAAAATGAACAAGGCAGAGAATCATGGATGCAAACTTAGATTAGGGTCATCCATTAAGAAAGTGCTCCTGCCGGACATGGTGGCACATGCCTGTAATCCCACCACTTGGGAGTCTGAGGCAGGAGGATCACTGTGAATTTGAGACCAGCCTGGGCTACATAGTTAGTTCCAGGTCAGTCTCAACTACATAGTGAGACCTGTCTCAAAAAAAAGAGAAAGTGTTCCTATAAGTTACATTTTGATGCAACTATTGAATCACACACTTATATTCTCAACTTGTTCCCCAATCCCATACGGTACTCTTGTATTTCAATAAAAACGAGTAACAGACATTACTCCAAAGAAAATATATAAATGGCCAATAAGAAGATTAAAAGACGTTCAGTACATCATTAGTCATCAGGAAAATATAAATCAAAACTACAATTAGATACCATTTCACATCCACTGCAATGGCTGAGATTTATTTTTTTTTTTTTGTACTGGGAATTGAACTCAGGACCTCGAGCTTGACAAGCAGGCACTGTGCCACTCAACTTTAGCCCTGGCCCTAGCAATGGCTAAAATTAAAAAGGTGGTAACAGGTGCTGGTGAGGATACAGATAAATTGGAATCCTCATATATTCCTGGTGGGAAAGTAAAATGTTGTAGCTACTTTGAAAAGCAGTCTGGTAGTTCCTCAAAATGCTCAATGTGGCGTTATCATAGGAACAAACAACTCCACGCCTAGCTACAATCCCCAAAAAAGTATAAACATACACCCACACGAAAACCTGTGCACAAATGTTCATGTTAGTTAGCGTTATTCACAATAATCCAAAAACTGAAGCAACCTATATGTTTATTAATTGATGAATAAGCTGTGGTACATCCATATAATGGAATGCCATTTGATAATATAAAGGAATAAGGTATTATTGCATGATAAAACATGGTTAAACCTTGAAAATATTGTGAATGAATCCAATCACAGAGGCCCTTGCACAATCAATCCAAAATGTTCAAAACAGCCTATATAAAAAGCAGACTAGTGGCTGCCAAGGGGCCCAAGGGAATGGTGCTAATTGGTATGGGGTTGCTTTTGTTAGTGATGAAAATGTTTTAAAATTTGTTGTGGTTAGAGTTATACAACTGTGAATACACTAAAAAGCCATTATATATTTCAAATGGTTGAACTGTATGTTCTATGAATTGTATCTCAAGAAAGCTATTAAAAACCTTATAAAAATTTATGCATAAAGAACAAACATTAAAAAAAACCCGATAAACTGGACATCATCAAACTGAAAATGTTTTGCTCCTCAAAAGACATCATTTATACATATTGAGGATATACTCCTAAATGAAATAAATAAATCACACATGTATAAATACCGAATAGTTTCTCCAGTGTGAATAAACTATAATAGTACATAAGGTCCTAATGATATAATGGACAATGTGAAATAGGAAGGGGCTAAAGGTGTAGGGAAAGTGGGAAGGATAGGGGAAAGCTAATAAGGGAAAAGAAAAAAATATGAGAAAATGAAAAAATGGAAATAAAGCATTTGTAAATGGGGAGGGGAGGAGGGGTGAAGGGAGGGCAGGGACAACGGGAAAAAATGAGAACCAAGACCTGTCATGTAAAGGTACAAGATCCCAACAATGAATGTAATTGTACTGTATACCTAAAATGTACCAATAAACTCAATGAGGGGGAAAAAAAAAAGACATCATTTAGAGGGGCCAGGGATTTAGCTTAGCGGCACTGCACCTGCCCTGCAAGTGCAAGGTCCTGAGTTTGATCCCAGGTACAAAAAAAAAAAAAAAAAAAAAAAAAAAGAGACATAATTTAGAAAAGAAAAAGCAAGATATAGACTGGGAGAAAATATTTGTAAATAGAAGGACTTCTATCCAGAATATATAAAGAATCAACAGGAAGAAGATAAGTGATCCAATTAGGTTTTTCTAAAGTATCTGTAAGGAAACAGAATAGGAAGCAGTGAATCTGGGAAGGCTGTGATAAGCCGATCCTGAAGCTACCACAGATAACTGACCTGGACATGGGCAGAATGGAAGATGACAGGAGAATATCAGTAGATGTTAAAATGACCAGAATAGCTATTATGACTAAATGGGTTGTGAAGACTTTTGCAATGTTATGTTGGAGATTATTAATATAAAATGGCAGTTGAAAAGGTGAAGAAATCTGGGCCCGATGGCGCAAGCTTATAATCCCTGTATTCAAGAGCTAGCATGTGGTCTATTTTGGAGAATGACCCGTGTACAGCCAAAAAGAATGTATATTCTGATTTTGTGGGGTGGAACACTCTGTAGACATCTATTAAGTCCATTTGTTCAATGATATTGTGTAATAGGAAGAAAAGGTCTAAAAGAGTAGAAGTGGGAGAGATAGAGGAAAGGTTAAAAAGGGAAAAGAAAAAATATGTGAAAACGAAAAATACGGAAACAATGTCTTTGTAAACAGGGATGGGTGGAGGGGGTGAAGGGAGGGCTGGGGAATGGGGAAAAATAAGAACCAAGATAAGTCATATAAGGGTACAAGTTCCCGGTGATGAATGTAACTGTATTGTATACCTAAAATGTACCAATAAACTTAATAAAGATTAAAAAAAAAAAAAAAAAGAGGCTGAGTCAGGAGGATTGCTCCAAGTTCCTGGGCTACACAATGAGATCAAGGCCAGCCTGAACTATATAGTGAGACCCTGTCTAAAAAATTTTTTTTAAATTTAAAAGGTGAGGAAAAGGGTAAGAGGTCTGGGTTGTCCGTGAGTCACATGTCCCTGATGCGTGAACCCCTGGAGCACTTCATGTGCACTGGACATTCTGCTCTGTGCAACAACAGGAATCCAAGAGCCAGACTACCAAAGACAGTGCAGATAACAGATTCTACACACATGCAGGAAACTCAGGCAATCCTACTGCTCTATCCCCTATGCTCCGATTCTTTGAGAAGACCCAGAAAACAAGTGGAAAACATTTTAGTCATGAATGCAAAATTCTGTCTACTAATAGAGTTTCTTTTCTTGAAAAAGGGGAAAAAAAGGTATGGAGAAAATAATCAGAAACTAATGTCACACTAATGTTCACAGTTGATGTTGAGATGATAAATGATATGAATCAAAGAATGCTGCAGCTGGGAGTCTAGCTCACTAGTTAGGGCCCTTGCCTGGTAGGTGTAAAGCCTTGGATTCAATTCCCAGGACATACTGAAATAAAGATACTTAATTCTTTACTGATCAACACAGCCTAGCTAAAATAACACTGATTTATGAATTTATTTCCCTACAGAAGATAGAGAAGCTGGGCCAACAGCAGTAAGATAACATCTTTAGGGCTGGGGATTAAGCTCAGTGGAAACTCGCCTGCCTCACAAGCACAAGGTCCTGAGTTTGATCTCTGGTAAAACACACACACACACACACACACACACACA
>NW_022900934.1:16227023-16235599 GCF_012274545.1 Fukomys damarensis
AAAAAAAAAAAAAACAAAAAAACAAAAAAACATTTTTTTCCTGTGTGTAAGTATTATGAGACCGTAAATCCAAGAGAGCTAAGCCTTTGGATTCCTGATGTGACTGCCCTGGGTAAGACACAATAGTGAAACTTTAATTTGGCTGTGGTGGGGAGAATATGGAAGAGGTCTTGTAAAGTTCTGAGCCTTGGATGCAGGTTGGACATCTCCCACTAGTATTAGGTTCAGTAAGGCAGAATGATATCTTAAGAATGTGTCTGACTCTTTGGGATGGGAAAGATGATGATTCATGTAATTGACCCACAGCCCACAAGAAACCACTAACATATAAATCATCCATTTATCTAGTGAACAAACATACACTACATTCACTACTATTCTATAGCAGGCTCTAGGCTAAGCATCTGGGATACAATGATTAATAAATTCAGTTCTTGTGGTAATGGAGTCTAAGTCTTGAGGGGCAAAGGCAGACATTAAATTGCACATAGTAACTAGGTACTTATAAATGAGACAACTGCTACTCAGTTCCTGTTGACAGTTGTCATCTGGGGATACTGAAATGGTAACAGAGGACTGTACGGTGCTAGAGCTGACTATGAATGACCTCTGCTATATTTTTCTTGAACTGAAAGGACCAGAATTGGAGCTCAGTTGGAATGTCAGACCAATGACCAGTGTGAGCTTGCCTCTACCACCAAAGGAAAACTATGCCATGTGTGATGCCAATGAAGCTTGCTCATGTATTCAGGTACTGAGCCAAGACTTCCCTGGCAGTGGAGCCTACACACAATCAAATAGTAAAGATAAACACAGAATATAACCCCCAAGAACACACTTATAAAATGCACAAGCCAGAGACCACTCACTGTTTCTCTTTCACATACACTGTCCATGCTTGTTAATACATGGACAACCTACCAATACAACCATGACCCATCCTCCCAGCCTCACACTTCCGAAGGCATAGGCACAGCTCACACAAATATATACGCACAGGTACCATACCTGGTTGGCTGCTGCTCCACTCCTCGCTCTCTGGAGTGCTGACACTGGGCTGTCCCTCTGGATCCCTTCCTTCTTCTTGCTTCTCCTATAGAAGGAAAGCCTGATCCCAGCTTTGTCCTTAGCCTCTCATTCTGGCCTGGCTCTTTGGCTACGTGTGTTCTGTCCCAAATAGGCAGAATTTTTTTCAGGCTGCCAGCAGGAACACAACTCCAGCAGACAGCCCACTACCACTTGGGCACATACTCATGTGAGTATATATACCACAGTTACCCAGCCTGACCACGATTCCCCTTATTCCGAGGCACCTGCTCTGTGTTGATTGTACCTGCCCAGACAAATCTCTATGCTCGGTCTCTTTGCATCTCTGCCCATGAGCTCTGTGTTTCCTGGTCTCTGGCCTATCTACTGGACTACAGTGATAGGAGTTTTCCACCTCCCACACACCCACGTTGGGTGCCAGTTCACATGAATGTGTCTTAACCCTGACACTGGACTGAAATGGGAGCTCCAGAAAATCAAGACTGAATTATTTATTTCCCTCCAACCACACAGACTTGCTCAAGACAGGACCTGAAAATATGAGTAAGTTACTGTGAGCGTCTTCTCTGGCCTAGCCAGAATGACAAGAAGATTGGATTGACAAGAAAATAGTTAGAATTGAGACACCTGCTCTAGTCTTCCCCTTCCCTTCCCACTGCCCCCCTCCTACCATGGCCTCTGGCTCCGATTCCTCCTCTGATGGACTCTGGTATTCCCTGTGCTTCCGCTTCTTCATGGGTTTGAGGAGCTCAGAAGCGCTGGTGTAGCCCAAGGAGTTCTCCACGATGACAGACCTGAGGAAGGAGCAGCCTTAGCCATACAGCCACCTGCCCTGTACCACCCAAACCCTTTCCTAAGCCCTGAATAAGGATGGGGTACTGGACAGAGAAGTAAGGCTATGACCCAGCCCGCTTACCGCTCCTGGAACAGGGGAGGGCAGGTATCACTGGGGGAACCAAGGTCTGGACCAGCGCCTTGCTGAGGTCCACAGGCCTGGCACCGACAGGCGCTGTCATCCTCTGGGCGGTCCTGAGAGGAGTCTTCAGGAGGGTCCTGGGGGAGGCCCTCTGTGGGGCCAACTGGGCCTCAGGCCACCCCTTCAGGCACCGCCTCCACCCTGGTCCCATGTCCACAGTGGACAGCTCTCAGCCTCTCACTATGGACCACTCTCAGGTGCACCTGTGGGAACTGCCCCCGATCACACCCCCTGCCAAGACTCCTCAGGTGGTGCAGGCCTTGCCCCACCTTCGCGGTGCCCCAGCTTGGAGCCCGGGGAGTGGGATCCTACCGGGTTGTTGGGTGTCCTCATGGCCACCTCCTGATGTGGCCCCGCCATCTTCGCATTCGGCTCTGCCTTCCTGCTGCTGCTTGGGGCTTGGTGGTTGCTCTATTCCCACCATATTCAGCGGTGCGTACTCGCTTATCCGGAACTGGAGCGCGGGAGAGTCTGAGGATGGCGATGCCTGCACCAGTCCTCGACCCACTTCGGGGGCAGTACCAGGGCCTTCTCACTGCCTCATGTCAACTCCTGCCTCAGCAGGCCTTGAGGCTTCGTCCAAAGCCTTGCCCCCAAGCCTGCAGGCCCAATCCCGGGGTGCCTCACTCTAGGCCACACCCCACGAGCTCCCCCAGGAGCCAACATCTCTGCCAGCCTCCTTTCTGCCTCAGACTCTGCCTGTAGCCCAGCCCACAGGTCCCACCCCACTGCTGCAGCTCAAGGGGTCCAGCCAATCCCCACAAGCACTGACCCGCAGACCACTCCCAGGGGGCGGAGCTGCAGCCTCGGTCCACTCCAGAAGTCTCACTGTGCTGGCACTAGAGCTGGCTGCAGGCCCAGTACTTAGCTGTGGCAGAACAGTGGCTGTCACTGGTTCGCTGCTGGCTACCCGCTCCAGGGCGCCCACATGGATTGGCTCCCGCGGAAAGCAGGACATATCTAGGGCACTGCTGGACAGGCCAAGGGTGGCTGTGCTAGCTGTGAATGGATACACAGAGAGACACGGCACAGGTGAGCCTAGAGGCCCTCCCTCCATCCTGTCATGCATGTGCAGGAAGGAGAAAGAAGGCAGGTGTAGAAAAGTGAAAGGGGTATCACCCTTTCCCTGATCCACACCTGCTTTGGCCAGCGTGGGAATGCCTCGCCTCCCAGACACCTGGCTTAACCTACCCGGAATGATGAAGGCAGCTGCCGGCAGGTGAGGACCGGAACCTGGGCTGTCTCTGGCCACCAGGTGCACACTGACTTCCCCTGTGGAAGGCCCCTTCATTGTCCTGAGCATCTCCATTTCAGTATGACTCTCCATCCTCATAGGCCTAAAAGCCAAACACAGCCCCAGGGCAAACAGGAGGAAAAAAATTTTTTTTCTTCTTTCAGTAACAGGGATTAATCCAGGGCTTTAAATATGGTTCAACAAGAATTCTACCACTGAGTTACATCTCCAGTGTCTTTAAATTTTCTTTTTTAAATTTGGAAACAGGGTCTTGCTAAGTTGCCTAAACTGGCCTCAAACTTTTGATTTCCTGCTCAATTTCCTGAGTAGCTGGGACTATAGACGTCACTGGGTCTGGCTAGGAGGGGACCTCTGCTACAAAGCAATGGAGACAGAAAGGAAAGGGGCTCCTCAGAGAAACTGACCACCTTCAAGTCAGCAACCTGCAGAGAAAGGCCTCAGCCCTGAGGAGAGAAGGAAACCAGCACCAGGTCTGGCTCCTTGGGTCCACCTGGGTCACTGTCCAGCCCCTTCACACACACACACACACACACACACACACACACACACACACAGCTTTCTGTGAAAGTACTACACAAATTGTGTGCACACAACTGACTTGCAAACATGACCAAGGCCCAAGCTCTGCTTGGCCAGTATCCTCATGACACAGACCCATGCAAGTCCAAACTCACTGCTTTCTTGACCTCTACCTCCATCCCCACTAGAAACACTCTCTTCTGCTCTGATCCTTCAAGTACCAGGATCTCCTTCACCCAACCAGGGTTCATCTTGCTGGGGGGTAGAATACATCCTGATCAGATTCTTTTATATGCCCATCCACCACTCCCTCCAGCCAAAGCACAGAGTGGGCGCTGAAATATCTGAACAAATGTATGCATCTGAAGGGCAAAGAGTTAGTGCATGAAAACCCAGTCAGGGCACGATACTGCTTTACTAAAGCAAAGGCATACAGCCACTTAAAGAGTTGGTTGAGCACAAAAAAAGACCTAGTGATACAGCAAATATACTTAATAGCTAGCACTTACTCAACTATTTCTTTCTTTCCTTTTCTTTTTTAGTACTGGGGATCAAACTCAGGACACTGCACTTGAGAGGCAGGCAGTGGAACCACTGAGCCAAATCCCCGGCCCTACCTCAACTATTAACACATGTTGGCCACTGTCCCAGATCCCTAACCAGCACCATCCAACAGAATTGTCTGTGATGATGGAAATGTCCTATATCTAAGCAGTCCAGCACAAGAGTTATTAGCTACATGTGGCTACTAAGCACTCGAAATGTGGTTCAGATAACTGAGGAACCAAATTTTGTTTTATTTAATTTTAATTAAATGTAAATAGCAAGAGGAGCTATGACTATGTATTGAATAGTACAGCTTTACATATATTATGAATGGCCTGAGGGTGCTACTGCAAAATACATGTCAACATCTGACTGCTTTTTCTCCATCTCCACCCCACCACCCTAAGCCCCAAACACCATCTGCTCTCTTTGGACTTCTGAAATTGCCTCCCAGTTCATCTCCCTGGTCCTCTACTGCTCACTAACAATCTATTCTGCAGTAATAAAAAGCTTTAAAAATATAAACCAGGAGCTATACATTGTGGCATATCCCTGTAACCTCAACTACTTGGGAGGCTGAGGCAGGTGGGTCACTTGAGCCTAGGAGTTTGAGAGCCTAGGCAATACAATGAGATCCGGTCTCAATAAATAAATAAGTAAATAAGCCCAAATCACATCGTGTCCCTGTCTAAAACTACAATAGTTTACCTTACAGCATCTAACCTGTCTTTCCCTCTGACTGCATCCTTTACCAGACTTCCTGTGTTCTCTGTATTGAACAGACTTCACTTTAGTTTCCTTCTATTGCTTGACCAATGTTCCTAGCTCAGAGTCTTTGCTACTGCTGTTCTCTGCCTGGGATGCTCTTCCCTAAGCTTGGCTGGCTCATTCTCATCCTCTAGGATCTGGCTCAGGGGTCACTTCCTACCTTTAAAGGTTTTGTTTTTGGTGGTACTGGGGACTGAAACCAGGGCCTTTACACTGAGCTACATCTCAACCCCCCTCTTTTATGTATTTATTTGTTGGTACCAGGGATTGAACTCGGGTCCTTGTGCTTGTGAGGCAGGCAGCAGCACCACTGAGCTAAATCCTTGGTCTGAGCCCCCCTCCCTTTTAAATTGCAAGGCAGGGTCTTCATAAGTTGTTCAGGTGGGGCTGGAACTTTTGATCCTCCTGCCTCAGCCCAGTTTAGAAGTCATGTCTTGTCTTTTCTTCTTTTCTGGTACTGCGGATTGAACCCAGGGCCTTCATACTGAACTAGCTTTTTATTTGTTGGTTGGTTTGGTGTTTTTTTTTTTTTTAGATAGAGTTTCACTATGTAGTTGAGACTGACCTGGAACTCATTATGTAGCCCAGGCTGGTCTCAAACTTACAACAATCCTCCCTCAGTCTCCCAAGTGCTGGGATTACAGGTGTGCACCACCATGTCTGGCTTGAAGTAGCTTTTTTTTAAATTTTAAATTTTGATACAGGGTCTTACTACATTGCCCATGTGGGATCTGATTTTGTGATGCTCATGCCTCAACTTCCCAGAGTGCTAAGATTATAGACACACGCCACCACACCTGGCTTTAGAGGGCTTTCTTGATCATGTAATTTAAAGTAGCACACCTCTCATCCCATTCTACCACCATTTCATTAACTGCTATCTTTCACGTCCTTCATTCACATCAGTAGTGATCCTTCTTGTCTTTCTGTGTTTGATCAGTCACTCCTACATAAATGCAAAGATTTTATTTGTCTCTGGCTTGTTTTGTTTTGAGGCAGGGTCTGGCTAGGTAGTTTAGACTGGCCTTAAACTGACTACGTAGCCCAGGCTGGCCTTCAACTCTCAGCAATCCTCCTGCATAAGCCTTCCAAATGCTGGGATTACAGGTGTGCACCACCATGCACAGCTGAAGTTATATGTATTATACACTGCCATATCCCCAGTACTTAGAATAGCACCTGGCACACACTAAGTGCTCAGTAAGTACGTGTGTCAATCCCCAACAACAACAACAACAACACACACACACACACGCGCACACACACACGGACACATGCACACTCAATGTTTTTACTGGATATCAGCAATTTGAACTTATTAATAAAAAAAACTGTAGAGGTGTCAGGGATGTAGTACAATGGTAGAGTACATGCTTAGTATGTACAAGGCTTTGGGTACAATCTCCAGCACTAGAAAAGAAAACAAAACACCATAGAGTGGGCCAGAGATTTAGCTCAGTGCTTTCGCCACCTGCCTCATAAGTGCAAGGTCCTGAGTTCGATCCCCGGTACCAAAACCAAACAAATAAACAAACAAAAAAACCCACTATAGAATGATTCATATTGAGTTGCCTGTTAGCAGTATTTGGCAATGGCTTCTAACATACACCTTAAAGGAAAGGACATGGGCATAGCCCCAAGACAGACTTGAATCTCAGCTCCCCCACTTAATACTTGTGGCTCCACATAAGCAGCTTACTTCTGAGCCTCAGATTCTTCTTGTGTAAAATGAAGGTGGTAATGATACCTATCTCAAAGGTTTTGATGAAGCTTGGATGTGAAAAAAAATATGTGAAATATCTCTACCATCAGGCTTTCAACAAATACCAATCCACTCCCCTTAAAGAGAAATCCCAGGAAGTATGGTAGCTGCTGATAGTACAGCAATGTGGAAGCTACTTGCTTACAAAATCAGTTTGTAATGGTTGCTATCTCTTGCTCTCCCTCACTCCCTTGTTCTTGTGTATTCATTTTCCAATTTTTCTCCCTAAAATACAAAATCCACCCACTATATTATTGATGTATATTAAACAGAGATATAAACTAGATGTATAATCAAGTAGACAAAGTCTAGATATATAAGGTTGATTAATTAAGGTAATATTCAAATCAAGATGAATTTTCTTTTTTCTTTTCCTTTTTTTTTTGGTACCGGGGATCAAACTCAGGACCTTGCGCTTGCAAGGCAGGTGCGGCGCCACTGAACTAAATCCTGTCCCCCTGCAAAAGAAATTTTCTAATTTTTAGACATAAAACAGAGCCCCTAAATTTCAATTTTAATTATTTTGCTTTGCACAGCTGAAATACCTGTACCACTAATAGTTAAAATTAATCATTTTATTCAAAACACTGGCAATCATTAAGAGGGAATCTGAGTGGGCCGGGGGCAGTGCATACCTGTAATCCAACTATTTGGAAGGGTGAGGAGAGGGATCCCAAGTTTGAGGTTAGCTTGGACAATTTAGGGAGACCCTGTCTCAAAAAAGTAAAACAAAATAGAGCTTGGAATCTAGCTTAGTGGCAGAGCATCCCTGAGTTCAATACCTAGTAATGCAAAAAAAAAAAAAAAAAAAGTGGTTGAGAGGTTGGTCTTTCTGTTTCCAGTTTGCTGCCTGCTGTTTGTTTTGTGTGTTTTGCAAACATTGGAGAATCAATTCAGGGTCAGCACTATTCTCTATTCTGGGATGTAGGGGGAAAATGACAAAGGACTCTCCCTTAGTTTATATTCTCAAGATAACAGATGAGGTTGGGCTGGAGATAAAATTTTTAAAGTCATCTTGTGTAGACAGTATTGAAAACAGAGACCAGCAACAGAGAAAAAAGGTGGGTCCCTTGCAGCTCACACCCAATACAAGTTGGGGAGAGGGCGGGGCCTCGTAAAGAGACAGCAGATCCCACTATGAGTAGAGGGAACCCCCAGAAGAGCAGGCTTCTGGAAGATCCTACAGAAAGTTTTCAGCCTTCAGCTTCCCGGCTCTCTTGGAATTACTTTCTGCCAAGAGAGCTGCACACCCCCAGTGCTGACATATGAATATAAAGGTCTGGTCCTCTTAATGTGGGACATCTTTGGGGGTGATCTCGCACTCAGCTCCAGAGCATCTCTTGGGACAGAATTTCAGCTCTGTCCGATCCTGCTGTCTTCACAAGGGTGCTCCGATAAACCGAATCTCAGTGTTTCCAGGAAACCAGACTTACAGTGATTAACCTATCCTCAACCCGGAACAGTGCACATAGCAGCTGCTCAATAAATGGTCACTGAATGAAGGCATCCAAGTTGGTTGCCTCTTGCTGTCTGCCAAAGTCCCCTGACCCTGCCCTTGCCAATTCAAGGCCTTGTATACAACAGACGCCAAATAAACGCCCAGGCTTTAGGTGCTGGGGGTGTGGAGCTAGTGCCAGAAACAGATACCGCGCCTGCAACACACACACAGCCGCCAAACTCTGGGCCCCGGCTCCGCCCCCTCG
>NW_022900934.1:16235717-16236109 GCF_012274545.1 Fukomys damarensis
GGACGGGTGGCAAAGGCCCCGCGCCGGTCCCAGCGCCCGAAGGCGCCACCGGCCTCCCAGGACTGACACAGTCGGTGGAAGGCGGGGCGGCCACGGATCCGTCGGCTCCGCAGAGCTGTTACTTTTTTAAACGCCAAAATGGCGGAATTATTTTTATTCTTTCCCTTGATAGCCCCTCAAAATATTTTTAAAACAACAAAAAAATCCCATTTCAGTCATCAAAAATGAATGATAGGAAAGTTTGCCAAATGGTCCATTTCCTAAGAAAACCAAAGCCTCGCCCTCCACCACCCTCCCTCCCACGAATGAAAAACTCTGGACCGCGTCTCCCAAACCAGACGCCGCCCCGTCCGTCCCCGCGATCCAGGCCGGACTTCGCGCCCCTCCGCGCC
>NW_022900934.1:16236443-16241660 GCF_012274545.1 Fukomys damarensis
ATCGGCTGAGCCTCCCGGACCCCAAGGTTCCGCCGCTCTGGCGCCTTCTTGCCTTCTTTCGAGGCCCTGGAGGTGCAGGGCTAATTGTACTTTTTCCCTGAGACAGGTTTGGTGCGCGGGGTTGAGATCCTTCCGTCCTCCCACTTCTGCATCGCAACCAAAGGCGGGCAGGGTGGTGCTGGGACCGTGGAACCAAAAGGAGAGCGCTCGCCCGCTAAGCTCCTGAGCTGGGCGGTGGGTGACACTCGACAGGACTGTACTCTGCACGCACCCGTCGGGTGGTTGCTCTGGCCAGTGCCTTCCCACCACACCTGCTCTCTCCACCTGCAGAAGGGGAGTCGAGGAGCATCAGAAAACTGTCCCCAGGAAGGGTGAAGGACACGTGCAACCAGAGGAAAGGAAGCCTAGTGCCGCTGGTTCTGGCTCTGCCAGCATGACGGCCATCAGCTGCCTGCGTTTCGGTGACTCCACAGACAGCCTGATGACACGACCTGGGGCAGCATCACTTTATCCTCATCGTCTTCCTTCCAACATCTGTAGAGACTACTTTATGGCTTATGGTGTCAATTCTAGTGCATCGTTGCTCGTCTGTGCTTGCGTTTCCTTTGCTGACTTCTCTGCCTCCCTCTGATCTCTCTGGTCAAATCTAGTTATTGTTTTTTGGTTTGTTCGCTTTAGACAGAATCTTTTTTTGTATTTCAGACTGGTCTTGAACTCACAAGGTAGCCCAGGCTGGCCTCAAACTCGTGGCAAGCCCCCTGCCTCAGCCTCAGCCTCCCCAGTGCAGGGATTACAGTGTGTGCCACCACCCCCAGCAGTTGGTTCTTTTAACACAAAATGCCTGTCTCTCTTATGCATGCCACACATACCTCACGTATAGATTTGAGTGTTTCAAGAATGTGAGACTGCATCCTCCAAGAGGGACGGTTTTTGTACTCCTACCACTTAGCACAAAGTGGTTACTCAATATCTTTTGATTGACTAATGATGTACTTCAAGCAGATGAAACCGGCGTAACTCACATCACAATTTTTAAATTTAATTATTTTACAGGAAAAGAAACTGAGGTCCATTTGGCCACCAGTCAGATGAAGAAAGAATTCCAAATTGTGTGTGAATCCTCAAAATTGCTGTGATCAACAGGTTTAAATTTATGCAGAATTTAACTATTCTGGTTGCCACGCCAACGCATTACATGTGTTCTGCCTTGCTGCAATGTCAATTTATAATCACATCTTGTGTTATTGGGAACAGGATTGCATCAGTAAAGGATGCCGGTTGCCATAACAATGGAAGCCTCCATACACACGAATACACGCAAAATCATAACTTGGTTTTCTTTCATCTCTACCCAGACTGTGCTTGTTCTGATTCCAAAAGGTTTATTTTAGGTATTTCAGAAGTTTAAAGAGAAGCAGTGAGCCTACATAAACACATGACTTCTCAATAACAGAGAGTCATTAATCTTTGAAAGTGACTAAGGGAGACAAGGGGAATGTGGGATCCAGGAACAAACAGAGATTTCAGTTGCTGAGATTTATTTTTCTGCCTATTGACAGTATTTTTGTCAACACATTCAGGGATGGAGAACTCCCCCAAAGGTAATGTGTTTGAGAAATGTTCTGCCTCCTATGGCCAGTGTATCCTGCTAGTCCCCGTCTGCCTTCAAGAGCTAGTGAGCAAGTCTGATCCTTCCCTCAAGTGACAGTCCCACTGTCTTCTGCACCTTAACCCTCACTCAGGTGTGACCCAACATTGGTTGGAAAGTAGAAGCACTGAGAAAACTGTTGTTTGTAAGCAGCTCATACCTGTTCTACAGGGGAGGTTAATTTTTCATTGGGGTAGTATAGTACATGCGCTTTATACGTGAAGACACTTCTGGTTCCAGCAATATGTTAGTAGAGAGCCCTTTCTAGCACAAACCACCTAAAAATCCTGCATAAAACATTAGAAGAAAGGACACAAAGAAGCAAGCACACAAAGAAGGGGGTCTTAGTTGTTTTTCTCATTGCTGAGACAAAATACCCAACATCCAAAATTAAAGGAGAAAAGGTTGATTTTGACTCACAGTTGTAGAGGTTTTGGTCCAAGTTTAGTGGGCTCCAATGGCTGCAGATAGGCATCACAGAGAAGCGGCCCATAGCAGAGCAGGGAGCAGGGAGCAAGGCTCTCTTTTGTTCCGTTCAGGCTAATTAGTCTTTTGGACGGTGGCATCCACATCTAGGCTGAGGCTTCCATTATCCACACCCTTAATCCCAGTATCTCACACCCTAATCCATATTCATACATCCATGACCCAGCTACTTCCAAAAAGTCCCAGCTATGAGTTACATGAGGCTTTTGGGGAGCCATAACAGAAGGAAAGTAAATTCACTGTCAAATTTGCAGGGAGAAAGCCTCAGGAGTTAGAAACAGAGGGAAATGAGTCCTGATTGATGTCTCTCCTGTTCTGGAGATGGCAATTATCTAGAAACATAGCTGACCTGGAAATTTGGTTTTTACCACCCACAAATGACAGATGATGATATCTTGGGTACATGTGGTATTAGAATATGGACCTGAAACTATATAGACTGGACACTTCTCGCATCAGACTACATATTCAATGGAAAGAGTTCTTGAAAAACTTAGTATAGCAGTCCTGGCAGAAAGGAAGCTTGGGGTATTCATTGCCTAGGAGAGGGAGTAGGGCAAATCAACCACGGAGAAGCAAGTCTCTAACACTATTCTATGTTTATTGGATATCTGCCCTTTGGTAGGGGTGTTGTTTGGAGATAGGCTCTTGCTATGCAGTTCAGGATGGCCTTGAACTTCCTATATAACCCAGACTGGTTTCAAACTCATAGTGATTCTCCTGTCTCAGCCTCTTGAGTGCTGGGATTTATAGGCATGCACCATAGGTGTATAGAATCCATTGGGATTCTAAATTTTTACTATTCTCCTAGTATAGACATCTTCAAGCTAGGAAAGCAATGCAAAAATTGTTTCAGGACAAGCACTAGACTTGCAAAAATCAAATAGATTGTTTAAGAAGTTTCTGCAGTTTGCTTTTCTTATAAGGGGTAAAGCAGAGGGGACTTCATTATCATGGCATCTAAAACTGGCCTATTTGGCTGTCATCCCTTTACTTCTCTGGAAAGTCAGCTAAACAGCTTATTTTTGGTAGTACAGAACTTTAGCATGAATAACCATTTTGGTTCGGTCTGTTCTGTTGGGCCTTAATGCAAGAGCTCACTCTGAAACAACGGCCTCCCCAAAATTACATTTAGCAGTAAGATTAAATTATGGAAAATAAAGCCCTGAATTTTAGCTCTGAGCCCACTCTCAGACTGAAGATGCTGCACTGCTTTGTGTGAGCTCACAGATCTCACAGGTGAGGCTGGGCAATCTGCGCTCTTTGGTTGTCTTGCTTAATGCAGTGCAGGACATGCGAGGGAAAGAACAGAGGAATCAAAGAAACAATGATGTGACAGCCACAACTTGGCATAACAGGCCCTTTGTAACTCAGGTCCTTTAAAGAATGCACCATGGGGTTCCAGGTACTCAGAACCTACGAGCCAGTTCAAAAGAATCAAGCATCAGATATGGTATAAGATGATGATGGTAGTTATTGCAGCTCAAGAGAATCTCTAGTGCTGTTACTGAAAGCCGTATTACCTGGCATATGGCCACGTGCAACTTGTATTTAGTTTTGCACTTCCTTTTTTTTTTTGGTACTGGGAATCGAACTTGGGTCCTTACGCTTTTGAGGCAGGCAGTGGCCAGTCAGTACCTGACATAAAATAGGCTCTCAGAAGAAAAGTTCATTTCTTCTCTTCTTTGATCTGTAAAACAACTTTCATCTAACTTGTTTTGTTTATTTATGGTAGGGGGGATTGAACTTGGGCCCTTGCGCTTGTGAGGCAGGCAGCAAAACCTCTGAGCCAAATTCCAGGCCTCATCTAACTTTTGACTTCCACTTTGCCCAGGAAAGTTTATTGAAATATAAATCAATAGAAGAATCTACCTCTGACAGGGAAAATGGACTTTTTAATGGGGGGTACCGGGAATCAAACTCAGGACCTTGCCATTGGTACCACTGAGCTAAATCCCCAGCCCCAAAATGGACTTTGCTTTCCTTCGCCTACCACATGGCTGGACAAGTGCCCCATCACTGAGCTATACTCCCAGCCTACTTTTTTTCTCTGAAAGAGAGAGGGGATATGGCTGTGTAACAGAAGTAGCAAATGGAGACTTGGGATTGGGGTAAGAAATGCTGATGGAGTCCTTCCCCTTCATTCCTTCAACACTGAAATCTCATTTTGAGCTGGGTGAGGTGGAGCATACTTGTAGTTCAAGAGCGGGCGCTGAGGTAGGAGAATTGCTTGTGCTCAGGAGTTGGAGAACAGCCTGGATAACATAGCAAGACCTGGTCTTCAACCAACCAACCATGATACAAGTGAATGCTGTGAGATAGAGAATGTGGTCCCAATATGGGCTTGAGATCAAAAGGGTAGTAGAGATTGCTGGTGTGGATACTATTGGGTTTGTAACAGTTTCCCTGAAAATTTGAGTGTGATTCTTCTTCTTCTTCATTTTTTTTTTTTGTGATGCCGGAGATCAAATCCAAGGCTTTGCACATGGCAGGCAAGTCCTCTACCACTGACTTACACCCTCAGCCCTCTGCTTTCATCAGTCCCCCTCTGCCTATGAAATCAATCTCTTCTGCTCAGCTCGAGCATTCTATTTTCTAGAATGATGCATTGCCTGATTCTAGAATCACAAAAGCCTACTAGATCTTGAAACTAAATGAGTTGTTATTTTGTCTTTTGGGAATTATAAGCCATCATCTTGCTTTGCTCTGGCTCTGTCTGGCTCAGGCAATCTTCTGATTTCATTTATCATGTACCTTCACATGTTACAATCAGCTGTTTGAATGGGGTTGCTAAGAATTTTGCTTCTAATCTCCCTTCTTCCTCCCTTCAGTTAAGGAACACAACTGCAAACACATGCCTCTAATCCCAGCATTGTGGGAGGTGGAAACAGAAGGATCAAAATTCAAGCCCAGGCTGGGCAATTTAGTGAGACCTTGTCTCAAAAAATAAAAGTTGGGCTGGGATGTAGCTCAGTAAGAAGGTTGTTTAATATCCAGTACAAAACCGGGCATGGTGGCACACGCCTATAATCCCAGCACTTGGGAGGCTGAGGCAGAAGGATCCCTGTGAGTTTGAGACCAGC
>NW_022900934.1:16241694-16253871 GCF_012274545.1 Fukomys damarensis
ACACGCCACACGCCTATAATCCCAGCACTTGGGAGGCTGAGGCAGAAGGATCCCTGTGAGTTTGAGACCAGCCTGGGCTACACAGTGAGTTCCAGGTCAGTCTCAACTACATAGTGAAACCCTGTCTCAAAAAACAAAAAACAAAACAAATCCAGTACAAGCAATTAACAAACAGGAACATACTGGCTTTCTGGGTTGCACCAGGCACTTATACATGTTGACACACTTGCCAGGCCATGCAGAAGGGTAGGTGGCATCTTCCTTTGAGAAGCTAAGGGACAAGAACAAAATTCTTTAGTGCACTTTTAAATCAGGAACCTCTTTCTGGCTTTTAATAGATCTTTTGCAAAAGGTAAAGGGATCAAGAGATGAAGGGAGTGGGAAAGGGGGGAGGAGGGGATTAAAAAAAGAATTAAGGTGAACATGTACTAGCTCCCCACAAGGCATACAATCATTATGGACTGCAAACAGGTACCGATAAAAATAACAATTTAAAGAAAAAAATGTTTGTGGTATTGGGGATAGAACCAGTGGCACTCTACCACTGAGCTACATCCTCAGCCTTTTTTTGAGGCAGGTTCTCATTAAATTGCCCAGGCTGGCCATGAACCTGTGACCCTCCTGCCTCAGTCTCTCATGTAGCTGGCATTATAGGCTTGGGCCACCACACCCAGTTCGAGAAAACTTTTATAATTTTGCTTAACCTACGTCACTAACGAAGTACCATGTTTTACACTCCATTGAAATTTGAATTATGTACCATTTAAATACTCTCATTATTTGTTAGGGTCATGAAACTGTGAGTAATTTGAAGAGAATTTAATAAAGAGGCTATTTATAAAGTGTGGGCAGGGTATAGGAAAACCACAATTGTTAGCATCAGACCATGGGCTATGACACAGTGTGGCAGTGGTTACTAGGACTTGGAGCAAGGGCTGTGTAAACCAGATGTTATGGTCAGTGGCTGAGGGCTGCTGCCAGCCTTTAAGTGTGCAAGGAGACAGCTAGGAGTATAAATTCTCCAGCTTTCATTTACCTCTGCTTTCAAATCCTACTGCTGTCCTCTACTGGTTGAGCCTTATCAGAGACCAGAGCAGTGGAGTACTGCCTGTGCAGTCAACAGGTGCATTTGCTGGGGCTTAGACAAAAGGCAGAGTGAATGATTGTTGAGAGAAGCAAACTTAGATCAACAGCCATGCTTAAATTCTCTTGTGACTCTGAGAACATGGATTTAACCTGTTTTTTTTTATTTTTGGTACAGCGATTGAACTCAGTTCCTTACGCTTGTGAGGCAGGTGGCGGAGCCACCGAGCTAAATGCCCAGCCTTATCTCACCTGTTTAATATCTACCTTTTGTGTGTGTGGTGCTAGGGATTGAATCTCAATTCTCTACTACTGAGCTACACCCCAGCCTCCATGCATATATAGTTGTTGTAAAGACATATATGGGGCTGCCTAGCACCCCTTATTAGCTATTATTAACGCTAACCTTCCAAGCTGAGTAGCATACAACTATTTCTCATATGTCCACAGGTTGGCTGATCTGGATTGGTTTCTGCTTCAAGCTCTTGGTGGCTGGAAGCCTTCTCCCATCTCTTTGGCCTGATAGGCTGGCTGAGGAAATCTCATGGTGATGAGAGCAAGCCCAGTTGTACAAGTGTTTATGCCTTTAGTCATGCTGTAATCGTTTCCTGTAGCTAAAAGAACAGATTACCACAAACGTTGTGGAATGAGACAAATTATCTTTCAGAGACCAGTGGTCCAAAATGGGTTTCACTGGACACATCAAGGGGTTAGCAGGGCTGCCTTCCATCCAGAGGCTCTTAGGGAGAATATTTCCTTGCCCATGGCATCTTTCTTCAAAGCCAGCTGTGCAGCACCTCCAAGCTGACTTTGCTTCTGGTTTCACATTACATTTTTTCTGATTTCTTCTTTCCAGCCAATTTATCAGGATGTTTGTGATTACACCAGGCTGAGTATGATGATTCAGGATAACCTTATTCACAGACCTTTACTGCATCTGCAAAATTCCTTTTACCATGTTAGGTTTCACATTCATAGATTCTAGGAAGCAGAACGTGAGTGTTTCAGGGAGAGGACAATCAGCCTACTAATTACTTGCTGCAATTTCAGTCATCAAAATCAAGACATGTGGATGGGATAACTGGCAATATTCTGACAGTAGTTTGATCTATCCTGTTTCAGGGAAGGCCTCTACTAATAAGTGTTGTTTACTAAATGTGCTCGACCATGGTGACTCGAAGTGCAACTCTTTAGGGCTTCCTACAAACACCAATGAGCTTTGTTCATCCTATTATAACCCTAGCTACACTGTTGTCTGGGCTTGTTCCTGCTGGGTCTGCAGGCAATGCCATCTATGGCAAAGATGGATGAAAACTGTAATTTAAAATCTTATTGGTACTGGGAATTGAACTCAAGGCCTCGTGCTGGCCAGGCAGGTACTATGCTGCTAGGCTACATCCCCAGCCCCTAAAACCTTACTCATTCCATGACAGTGCTGCTACGCACTCCAAAATCACACTGAAATTCAGGTTCTCAATCTACCCTTCCTCTACTCATTACCCAGAACAAGAGATGAAACATTATCTGCTTTAAACTCTTGACGGAGGACTTGAGTTTTTCTTCCTCCTCCTCCATTTCTTTCCTTTCCAACTGCTCCCTTTCCCTCACCTTGCTTTTTTCCTCCTTCAGTATTGGAGACTGAACCCATAGGCCTAGGCAGGCAAGTGCTCTACCACTGAGGTATATTCCCAGTTGTTTGAAATGAGACAGGGTCTTCACAAATTTCCCAGGCTATTCTCAAACTAGAGATCCTCTCTGAGTGGCTGTGATTACAAGTGTGACATGATGCCTGGCATAGTTTCCTTTTTAATTCCCTCATCCTTTACCAGAAATAGCAAACAAGTTAGTTGTGGAAGCATCTATCAGAGCAAGTAGGCCAGGTAGTGTTCTGCTGAGGTTAGAGCAAATTTGGAATGCTCTGTCTCCTGTGGGCTCTACTCTTCAGGACACTCAAACCAGAGTACAGGACAATGAGATGGCCAGGGTATTCAAAACTGCTACAAACTTTCCAAAAACCAACCAACCAACCAAACAAAAAAAACAAAAAAAGAAAAACTGCTGCAGAGAGACAGAAGACAGGACCTTCAGGTGATCAGAAGGTAACATTTGTGTGGCCAGAAGTAGAATCAACAAAATGGTTTCCCAGCTCTGTCCAGTCCAACAGCCCATGATAAAACAAATAATGTGAGCAACTCCAAGGGCCAAGATTTGTGGTTATTAAATAACTTTCTAACTAAAAATAACTAGGCTCCTTGGAGAAATGGCTTTCAGACCTGGGACTGAAAACCTGCACGATAAGCCTGGAGATCATACTATACCAGAAAACACGGGAATGGACAAGTTTAGGATTGTTTCAAAATCAGGAGGCAACTGAGTTGAGTCTCACCAAGTGAAGACTAAAGCAACAACAGTAAGAACTACAATAGATTTAAAGAAATGTTTAAAATCATGAGTTTATGGTTTGATGAATCTAGGCCAAGATCAATGGCTACCACTATAAAAAGGCAGAACACCTAAGCAGTTGTCTTGAAAAGAAAAACAAACTGGAACTTGATAAAAGATGTAGTTTCCAACTTTAGCATGCACTAGGACCACCTGGAAGCTGGGCTTTACCTTTACCTAGTCTCTGATTCAGCTGAGTCTAAGGACCTAAAAATTTGCTTTTGGGGGGGGGTACTGGGAAAGTAAACTCAGGGCCCCGGCACAAAACTACCCCTCCACCCCTAAGTCCTTTCATACTGAGACAGGATCTTGTGAAGTTGCTAAATCACCCAGGTTGGGCTCACACTTGGGACTTTCCTCTTCGGTCTCCCATAGCTGACATTATAGACCTGTGTCAGTCATCCTGCCTAGCAAAGTGGCATTTCTAATATATTCTGAGGTAGTGGTGAAGATGCTAGTCCAAGGACTTTACTTTTGAAAACAAAGGCTCTGGGCTTATCAATTTACAGGAAATGCAGGGGAAAAATAGACTAATGAGATGAAATCACAAATAGCAAAATCAGGACTTTGAAACTGCAGGACAGTGACCTAGCTTCTTTAATATATATATATATATTGCAAGGGAAAAACAGGGAGACTCGATTTAGAGGCTTCAGAGATCTTTTAGATGTATACAATAATGTACCTATAGAAGAAATGCTAGGGTGGCTCATCATACTGTATCACTGGTGTTTGAAATTCTCCATTAACAGCAATCTATTTAGTACACTCAGGCCATGCATACTGTCTCTAGGAAATACGGACAGTAGATACTTTAACAACAGGTCACCACATTCAGCAACCCTGCCTTTTCTCAAATGGCTAGGGCAGTGTTAGGGTTTAGCTATTCTGTTTACAGTAGAAGGCAGCTACTATTTAGTGACTGTGCAAAATACTTTGATAATAGCATCTACTTTTTGTAGTATTAGAAGGCACTGTTTTATAGATGAGGCTGCAGCTTATTTTCTCTTCCTTATTTCTCTTATACAAATGATGCTTCCCAATGCCATTCTGATTCTGGACTAGCAATCTCTTGCTTTGAGAGTAATGGCACTAATTTTATGCCATCAAAGCTTTCCCTTCATTTCCATGACTGGTTAACAAAACCTTTCATCCTTATTCTTGGAAATGTCCCCCAGGGTGAGCACTTCTTTTATAAATTGCCAGCAAATACACTGGTACCTCCAATCATACGCGAATTCTTTCCACGATTCTGGTTGCAAACTGAATTGAATGAAAACTGAATCAAATTTCCCCATAAGGGCAACACTGAACCTAACCATTGAATTTGTTTGCAACCAGAAGCCATGGAAAAAATTAAATTCATAAACTGAAGTACCACTGTACAAAATATCAGCAATGTCTACAGGTGTATTTGATAAGGAAGTAGGCATTTAATAGACTCATGATGCTTTTGCAAAGCATTAAGTATGAAGGTGAAAAGTGACTATAGTGATCTGTGTTACTAGCCTGGGCCACTGGAGATAATGCATTGAGAAAGTCTCATGCTTATGATTAATCCTGCCAACAATGTAGCCATGTATGTATGAGAAACCCAAACTACTGGATATTCTACCAAGTTAACTATCTTTTACTCTTTAAACATGACAAGGTTAAGAAAAAGGCTGAGAACACACCCCAGATTTAGACTAAAAAAGTTTAAATATTGCTGGGCATGGTGACAAATGCCTGTAATCTCAACCCTTGGGAGATTGAGGCAGGAGGATCCCTGAATTTGAGATAACCTGGGATGTATAGTGAGTTCAAGGTCTTATAACTACATAGTGAGACCCTGTTAAACAGTAAATATGGACCAAAGATTAAGCTATATCCTATTAATGCTTTCTGATTTTGATGAGAATTATCTATTCCTGGGGAGAAAAAAAAAATCACCCTTCCACCTGCATGTTCTTATTCACTAAACTACAGTCTAACAGTTACTGCCATATGTTAACTAGAATGTATTCAAAACAGCTAGATGACTTCACCATGAGAGCACTGCAAGAGTACTTACTCAAACTATGATGATTAAGTGATAAAATCTCATGGGGCAGTATGTGCAATATATCACTGAATGAAATGTGCTGCGCATGACTGTTGACACTGTATTAGGTATATCCAGAGGTAAAAGTATATGGGGGAATGTGCTAAGGTTCATATGAAAATACCATGGCATTTCATAAACACTGTGTAAGGGACCCGGGCAACCAATTGGTGTCTCAGGGAAGGTGCCTTGGCACCAATTCCCTCTGCACACTGAGGGGCAAGTGTACATATTTTAGGATTATAAAAACAGTACTTCCAACTTACTTTCTAGACTTGGGAAGAAAACCATGTAAATGAAACAAAGTGGTGAATATGAAAACAGTATATAGTTCTTTGTGCTATACCTGCATTCCACCTTGTGGAGAAACTGTCAAATGCAACTAACAAGTCTATTGTTAAGCTAACAAGACTATAACCTAATTTCTCGAGCTTTTAACAAGGGGAACTATTTGAAATAGGCACTGAACTTTAATGCTTAAAATAATGGAATTAGCTAGAAAAAGCTCCACACTACACTATATAGACCCTCTTAGACTATATGGTGAATGATATATATATATATGTGGTATGTATGTGCGTGCGTATGTGTGTATATATATATATATGGTAAATATATGGATATAACTAAATAACATTCACTTAATTACACATAAAAACTTTCTGCTGTAAGAGCCAGGCACGTATAAAAGTTATTTGGGATTATTTAGCAAATTATCATGCAAGGGATATAAATGTATACTGTGGCACCTCAGTTCAAACTTAACCCTTTTCATGATTCTGGTTGCAATTCATTTGCAACTGCGGAAAATTTGTGAACTGAGTTACCACTGTATTCTACTCAAGATGTCACTGTCTACAAAAAGCTAAAAATTACTATGCAAACTGTTAATTACATTAGGTGCTATACTACAGATCTCTAAAAGTTTCATGAATGTTCAAAGTAGTTTTAAAATTCACAAGAACCAAATATATTTAATAAAAAAACTCATTCTCAAGAAAGATTCATTCAATAGTGTTAATAGCCACTTTAAAAAATAAGTTGTGTAATTGAGAATGAACGGCTGTTAAAAACATGCAGAGGACTACAGAAATCTGAGCAGTGGGATGGATGGGGCAGTGCTGGGGATATAACCCTGAAGGCATACAGTAGACCCTCAACTTATGAACTCAATTCATTCCCAAGGGTTGGTTTTAACTCAAGTTGGTCTGCTGAAGGATCAGGCTCCCCTACACAGCCTTCAGTCTCTTGTATATAGGCAGATTTCATTGTCCTGAGACACTGGCCTAGAATTTCTCAACGCCACACAGGAAAGGATGTTGTAATGTTCCTTTCAGAATTCCATCTGTATGAGACAATCTGGAAGCACAAGCAGCTGGCATTTTGGATCTTAACTCAAGGGTTCACTGTACTAGGCAAGTGCTTAGAACTGTTTTCATAAAGTTAAATCAGAACACAAGAAAATGAAACTCTCCATGAGGTCCCACTATTATGTATCTAAAATTACATGCAACCACAGAGACTGAAGATGGAAAAGTAAGACTGAGAACAAGGCTGAGTAATGAAAATATCAAAGCACTGAAGCGGAAACTGCCAAAATTTAGTGTCTCAAGTCCAGAATTAAGAAAGTTAGGACTTAGGAAATGATTAAAGCTTTCTAACTTATTTGGAAAACAAAACAAACCAAAACCAAACCAAACCATTACAGGGTAGAATGGGTAAATGTAGGCAAACAAGTTAATATTTAATCCTTTGTAATAGCAGCTATTATGGGATTGTTCTAGGTATATATATATTTTGTACTGGGGATCAAACTTGGGATCCTGTGTTGCAAGGCAGGCAGCAGAACCAGAGCTAAATCCCCAGCCTGCTCTAAGTATTCTTTATAAAAGTTTTAACCTTCACAGCCTATGTTTTATCTTTACCATTTCAAAGGATGAAAATGAAGCACAGGAATTGATTTGCCCAAGATAAACCATCCATCTACTATGCTGACAATTCCAAACTCTTGTTTCTGTATAACTCAAACAAGATTCTTTTCTCCTAACAAGAAATGGCCAACCAATGGCAACCCTATGCAAAAACCCACTGGCTAAGAATTTCATGCTAAGTGGAAATACACAATAAATTCAAAACAAACCTTTCCCTCAGTAAGCATTTTATTGAAGTAAATGCATATTGGTTAACAAAGTGGAAAAAAGAAGATCCAAGATGAAAGGTGGTAACACAGGATCGGGAACATAAAAGCTGGAGTAGGTAGGACTCAAAACTGGCCATAAAGGCTCTATGGCAAATCAACAAAACACTACTGAGTGAAAGAAATGGGACTCCCAACATTCTTCACCTTCCTTGTGCTATTAGATCAACACTGCACCCAGCCACTGAACAAAAACATGAGGCACGTTGCTAATTCTCAGATTCTATTCACTAGTTAGCAAATTAAACATTTTCAATTAGTCAACTGTTTTCTTAAGTAGGCCAATGTTATACACAGTAGTTTAGTGCATCCAATGACTTATATCTATAGATATGAAATAGGATTGAATTTTTAGTAATTGGTCTTTATACCATTACTAGAAAAAATTTATGGATGTAAGCACGTACCTATACAATTACCCACTTACTGAGGCAGCTAATGATGTAGTCATATGCCTCTTACCAAATGATGTCATAGTAACAGAAAACCCAAATGAGGATGTGATACTCTTTTAGAAAGCCAAATTTCACTGTAATATTGCCTTGCCTCCTTTAAAAGGCTGTGGCTCAAAAAGCTTTTCTGGGTCTTTCTCTGAAAACAAGAAAACTGGTCAAAGCCAATTTTTTCTGAGTTATCACTTCTAATCTTTGAACAGGCAAAATAAAATTACAGGTTGCATTTCTTCTCTTATATTCTAAGTTTATATTGAAAAAATAAAACCATTTCTTATAAACCTCTACATAAACAAAGTATCAAAGAAAAGATAACGGAAGCAGCATCAACCTTATGGTGCACTAGAGCCCCTCAGTTAGGCTTTTAAGATTTTTTTTCCAACAGAAAACCTAGGTAGGAATTTCTTAAAAACCAGGTTTTCAATTACCAAGTACTCCCAACTACTGTGACTGACATCTACTTAGATCCTTGGCTCTTTAACCAACCTTATTAAGATGTCTTCTGATTATTTAGTACTATGGTATCAACCTAAAATATCGCACCTTATTGACAACCCAACTCTTAGCATATGACATAAAGATAGATCCTAGAAGTTACTGGACTGGAACCAATTCACCTAAACCTTGACTTCAGACTAAAGCTAGTTCCTAAAACTGAAATTATTTAAAAGTACCCTAATCACTCCTTAAATTGCAATCTAAACTATTTAGGAATGATGTATGATTAACCGAGTAATTCCTACAAATTTGCAGTATAATGTGATTTCCACAGTATCCATTATACTTCATTCATAATAAAGCACAAAATATTTGAGTTTACTCATTTCACTGTTTAAACCAACCACAGGAAAGTATAAAATTTACAAGGATGAGCCAACAAATTATCACTAACTACTATGGAGACTGATTATTGGGTTATTTTAGTTTAATTATCAACTGACTTATCAAATGATCTGTTAAGTGCCTGTTAAGAATAAGGATCTTTCAGCAGAAAATGCATTATGTGCTTTTCCACTTTGATACACTAAATTTCTAAGAACTGCCACTTCCATTTTTACATAACAAGCATTAAAGACCACCAAACCATACTTTAACAACACTAATTACTTTGACCACTTCCAGAACATGGGATTGATTATCAGCTTAACAATATCCCAAGCACTAGGAGCTCTCTTTAAAGAGTTCAAATTGTAAGCTTGAAAAGTTTATTTAAAAATCTATCAATTTAGGCAAAATTATGTAACAGATCAACTAAAAAATATCTTTTATTTTTAACTCAACTTGTTAAGAGGTGCAGATAAAGACTTTGGCAAATTTGATTAACAGCACAAAATAATGTTATCCAAACTGAATAATTTATTGCTGGTCTGAGGTTTGCCTTGTTTTACACTCAAGCAGAATTTACACTGTTTCCACAAATACCAGATATCAACATTTAAAGAATTTAATAGTGACCTATTCAATAAGGCAATCATCTCGGTAGCAAACTTTTATTTAAATCTTACATAACTCAAGCTTTATAAAAAGCCAACATAATTGAAAATTGGGTTCTCCCTCTAAAGCCTTAAGTATCCAAAGCTTGAAACGGTTAATTTAAAAATAAGCAAAAAAAAAAAACAAAAAACCCCTGCAGCAGATCCTGCTGAAATACTTAAAAAAAAAAAAAAATCTAAATGAGCTTAATCTTTACAAAAGTTATTTTAGCTCAAAAGCTATAAAATCAAAGTTATCTTAATTCTACAAAGTAGGGAGAGGGCCTTTAACTTCATGCCACCATTTTAGAACCTCATCTTTTTCATCAAATTTGGCCACAAATCAAATTTCCGTGTGCCCCTGTTCTCAGGAGATCCTCTTGCAGAAGAGGCCAAGTACAAACATGGAAGAGTAACTGCCTAAGCAAGTAGGAAAGTGTTCCATAATAGTGTGCAAAGAACAGAGTTCTGGATTAATCTCTGGAACTCGATCTGGACCTTGACCTTGAGCGAGATCTAGAACGGGATCTCGAAGCTCTTTTTGGTGGAGGGGTTACAGACCGAGCCTTTGAGGGCGGTACAGATACAGGTGAATGGGAATGAGACTGGCTCCTTGATCTGGATTTTGATTTTATATCACCTTTTCCATTTTCTTTGGGGGACCGAGACCGAGACCGAGACCTGCTTCGGGATTTCTCATACTCATCCTTAGATCTGCTTCGAGAGTGTGAATGGGAGCCCCGATCAGACTTGGGCTTAGATTTGCTCTTTGATCTAGATTTCCTGCCTTTTGATCGAGAACGTGATCGACCTTTGCTCCGTGATCTGGATCTGGACAAAAAAAGCCAGATTTCTTTTAGTAGCTTGCCAACATACATGTAACCCCAATTGTAATCAGAAAAAAAGCCCCAATACCACATTATTTACCGGGAGCGACTTTTGGAGACACTTCGAGATCTACTGCGGCTGCTCCTGCGACTCCTACTCCGTGACCTTCGTCTAGAGCGTGACCTATAGAAGAAACAAAATGAAATCTTAATGTCAAACAACTGAAAATTGCTCAAGAACTCTCTTCCTCCCCTCCCAATGTCTTTCAAGTTACCTAGACCTGCTTCCAGAGTATGACCGCCTATGGCTTGTTCGCGGCTTATCTTCAATAAGCCTAATATTTCTGCCATTTATTTCTGTACCATCCAGTTTATCCAAAGCACGCTTCATGTCAGAGTAGGAGCGAAATTCAATTACACCCTCATTTGTGCGTTCTTTGTGAGCATCTGCATAGGTGACTTCACCTGCTTGCCGCATGAAATCCTAAAACAAGAAGACTGGTCAGATCCAGAACTCTGAATAAAAATACCTATATACCAGTTTCATTTTACAGGGAAAAATTAAAAAGCCTATCATTTTATCTTTCAAGCATTAATCATATTTTATCTCAAATTACAGCACATACCTTTAAGTCTTGCCAGCTGCAACGACTAGAAAGATTTTCTACAATAAGTCTGTATTCTGTACGAACAGGTGGTCCATATTTGTCTCTGCCAGAGGTTCTCCGACTGCTGTATCCACCTCCACCACCTTTATCACATGAAGGGAACAATCAGATGCTTTGTAATGATAGGGGTGAATAATGTTCTTGAAAGTTAGTACAAACATATCAACTTTCATTTACTGGAGTAGGACTTTGCTATTACACTTCTAAACCTTCGATACATTTGTGATTTGCCATAAATTAAATTAAGGGCAAGTCAAACAGACTAAATCCAACTAAACCTTTCCTACAATCTGTTAGAGAGTGACTGCTCCTTTATTCAATTTACCTCGCTAAGTTTTATTTTACAGAACATTGTAAAATATAAAACTTAACTGATTACATGCATTTCTACATTTTACAAAAATGTTTACTAGTTACACTAAGTACTTACATCACAGTGTGAGGTTTTTGGTGGTGGTTTGGCCACAAAACACGCAAGGTAACAGTCACCTAGTTCAGATTAACCAGTTTTGTCTAACCCTTGGAATCCTCACCATCACCCTGCGTCTAATGGCAAAAGGCTGCTGTCGTCATGGCTTCCGGTAAGGTCAGCCAAAGGGTCATAGGGCAAGGGTCACACAATGTATGGAAAAGCCAAGGCCAATCAGGAAAGGCAGTCATCTTAGCCTCAGTGGACACAGCCTCAGCCCCATTGGTCACTTTCAAATTGAAACATCAAGGACTTGTTAAAAAGTTTGAATTCAACATGCAACAATTTCAACATCAAACATTTAACATAGCCAAAATCCCCCCAACCTCCTCCCAATAACATGCCCCAACTAGTTTTAAATACAGCATAAAGCTCGTTTAGATTTACTTTGTGGCAGAATGCCACATTACTTTAAAATAGAATCTTTGGCCCCCACTAACTTCAGTAATTCTTAAGACCTATCCTTCAAGCTCCTCCCCGCCCC
>NW_022900934.1:16254533-16277735 GCF_012274545.1 Fukomys damarensis
CCCCGCTCGCACCCGCTGCGCCAGGTCGCCGCCATTTTGGAGGCCCTGCCACGCGGCGCGGCCTTGGCTGCTGTTTCGAACAGTCCCTCCGCCGCCAGTCCCGGGGGGAGGTGGAAGCGGACGCCCAAGCCCGACTCACCCATTTTTGAGGTCTACTTCGAGGAGGCGGCCGTAGCCGCTGAAAAAGCGCTGGATGTCCTTTTCCCGGACATTGTAGCTCAGGCGTCCTATGTAGACGCGCGGCATGTCCGTGGCGAACGGAATCCCGAAGGCTGGTCTTCCAAAGGCGGCCAAAAGACAGGAGCCGCGGTGCGGGTGCGGGGACGGCGAGAGCCCGAACACGCGCCTCACACCGCAGCGGTGGCCGAGTCCAGCCACACAATGGTGTGCGCGCGCGCTAGGGCTACGCTATATGGGCGGCCTGAGGGCGGGGCCCACCGCCCCGTGACGTCAGCACGCAGTACGTACCCGCCCCACGTCGCGCGCTGGGCTGTAGAGTGACTGGTGAGTCCCTGGCGCGCGGAGGTTGAAGTGCTACTTTGCTTCCAGAATTTTCTCCGACCTTCCCCACCATCCCTGTAAACAAAGTACAATATCCCGTACTCCAGTCGTGGACTAGCTTTTGAATAAACTTTTCCCGCGTAATCTAACTAGAGTTTGGGAGGAAGCCTAAGACAACCCCCGGTTTTCATTGGTCCCCAGTGGCGTACCAGACCACTGTGGTTTGTGATTGGTCCGTTAAAACGAGGCTGGGCCTCTGCTCCACACATTGATTCATGCCCATTTTGGTGGAGATGCTCTTGAACACAGCCTGTTAGCCCGTTTTACAGAATCCGAAAATTATGCTCCGAGGCCGTAGTGACTCTCCAGTGTCCTGCTGCGAGTGCAGTCCTGCCGGCTTCAGTCCTTTGGTGTCTCACAGCCTTCACCGCCTTTTTGCTCCTCCTCCACTCCATGGGTCTTGTTTGGAGCACTGGTATTTGTAGGTTGGGGTGCACATAGGAATCCCGCGCTCTCTGCCGTCGCACACAAAGGGAGTATGGCCAAAGCCCTTGGCACCAAAAGCAGGTGTCCGGGAAGGTTGTGCAAGACCTGACAGCCTTCCCACAGCAATAGGCTCTTTCTACCCTGTAATGAAAAGTCTGCAATAACAAATACTATCCTTATCCCCATTGATTTGGAAAGTATCTTTGTGGCACAAATACACATGGTGAGCTTATCAATATATGCCATTTAAAGCTGCAAAACTAGATAACTCCAGAGTGAAGAGCAGAAGGCCCATGGCCACGTCCACCAGTATACTCTGAAATTTATTTAAATACGGGAAAGGGAATTAGAAGTGACTGACTAGTGCCGGGCGTGGTGGTGTACACCTGTAATCCAGCACTGGGGAGGCAAAAGCAGGAGGGTCTCTAGGAGTTCGAGGCAAGTCTGGGCTATATCGCGAGTTCAGGGCCAGCCGAACTACAAAGAAAGACCCAGTCTCAAAAACCAAAACACTTAAACAATAAAAAAGTGAATGACTAGAGGAAAAAGATAGAGTATGATGTCACAGAAGCTAAGAAAAGGCTATCGCTGAGATAATACCAGTTCTTTAGGTATTTCTGCATTCTCTTTTTGACTGTTACAGCCTCAGTAGCCTTTAGTTTCTGGATGAAAAGGGGCAATTTTGTCCCCCAGGGGAGATTTGGCAGAGTCTGTAGGTATTGTTGCCTGTCATGATTGGCGGAGAGATTAATGCTGGTAACTAGTGGGTAGAGATCAAATTAAAAGTTTGATAAAAAATACAAGTAGATTTAAAATGGTTTATTAATGGGATGTAGTTGAGGAAATGAGAAACTGAGAATTCGACAACATGATAACATTTTCACTCATCACATTGTCAATATTTAAATATTTGTTAAAATACATTATTTGCAAGAGGTGCGTGAGCCAGGATATGACAGTAACATATTGTCAATGGGACTGAATATACCTTTAATAGGGAAGGAGCTGGAGTAGTACTTAACTGAAGGCTGTACATGGAAAGTAAGGTGTTCCTGTCTCTCTCCTTCATTTGCCTGAAAAGAAGAACACAACTGCCATTCTCTCTTCTTACTCTTTTCCCAGGGCACAACAGATAACAAAACAGAACCCAAAACAAATGGTAACAAAGCTGGAGACTGGCAACAGAAAATAGTCTATAATATCATCATCAAGAGGGTGTCGAACCTCCAACATTCTGTGAAGTCTTGCTTATGAACTAATTTTATATTTTGTATATATGCTGCCAAAGCGAGCACCTAATTTTATATTTTGGAAGAGCAACTCAAGGAGAAATAGTTAATGAGCAATGAAGTTCATTTCTTTAGACAGTGGTAGATAAAATCACTCCATTGCTGCTCATTCTAGAATTGTAGTGGTAACTGAAGGAATCCATCAGCAGAAAAAGGAGAGTCACTTCCATGGCATCCAGAAAAGTGTTACTTCAGGTTCATAATTGTCAAGATTGTGAAAGACAGTCTCGAGTGCATTGTGATTGTGGTTTTCAACCCAGTGCATGTTCTTACATGTATTAGCTGGAAACCAAAGGAATTTTCAAAACACCACATGATTCAAAGGGCGTATAAACCAGATTCTGAATGATGTTGTTATCTTATACCTGAAAAATTTAGCATTCCAGTAGCTGTTGTCGTGAATGTATTTTGGGAGACCATTCCAATTGTGATGGATAATTTTAGGTGTCAAATTGTCTTGATCAAGGAATGCCTAGATAGCTGGCAAAGCATTATTCTGGGTATGTCTGTTGTGAGAGCGTTTCTAGAAGAGATTCGCATTTGAGTCAGTCGAGTGAGTAAGGAAGTTCTGCCCTTTTTACTCAGTGTAGATTGATATCCTCCAGTTAGGTAAAGGTGTGGATAGAACAAAAAGGCAGAGAAAAGGTGAATTTGCTTGCTGTTGTGGAGCTAGGACAATCCTTTTTTTCCTGCCCTTGGCAGCAGGATTCTGTTTCTTTGGTCTTTGGACTCTAGGACTTGCACCAGTGGTCACCCAAGTTCTCAGGCCATTTGCCACAGATTGGGAGGTATATTATCAACTTTCCTGTTTTGAGGCCTTTGGACCTTGATCCAAGCCCTTCTATGGCTTCCCTGGCTCTCCTGCTTTCAGATGACCCATTTTGGGACTTCTCAGCCTCCATGATGGCGTGAGCCTGTCCCCCTGATAAGGCCCTTATCTGTCTATCTCCTTTTATGGAGAACCTAATACAGCAATTCAAGTATGTCTATATGGAATGGAGTGCCTGTAGTAGGGGTTGCTCCAGAAGCAGAATCCAGAAATTGAAACTGTGTATGACACAGAAAAAATTGTGAACTGTATGATTAAGAGCCAAGCTGGGAGACTGAGTTAAATGTTGCTGAGCCCATCTGAACTCTTGTTTAAAACATCTGATTCTTGGAATCTTGTACACAGTTTCCCAACCTCAGCACTGCTGACATTTGGGGCCAGACACTTTGTTGTTGTGGGAGACTGCCCTGTGCTTGGGAGGACATTTAGCAGCACCCCTAGCCGCTGTCCATGAGATGCCAGTAGCTCTCTCACACCTCTAGATGTGACAATAAAAACATCCTCAGAGGCTCCCTGAAGAGCAGAATTGCCCCCCATCAAGTACTTCTGACAGTAAAGGCACACGTGGCCCTGAGGTTGGCTTCCCCTGTGTTCTGTATGTTGAGGAATAACTGGAGTTTTCACCCAGCAGTTGATGGATTGGGTTGTCGGGAAGAGTGATCCCCATCAACTGAACTATTTAAATATTTGATTTTATCTGCGTGAGTACTGAGGAAATTAGATATTATTAACTGTGGACCTGCACTTGGTTTTTTCATCCTGAGCACATGGATTTAGGCCTATAGCATCTAAGCACATGCCTGGTAAAATGCCTGTGCTAAGAACCTGTGAGGAAAAAAAAAAAAAGAAAATCTGGTACTGTTATGTAGGAAAAGTGCACATAAAGGATCAGAGATACAAATTTGTGAGTTTGTCACAAACTGGATGGAAAAATCCCAAAAGAAATAGGATTAATGGGAGGGGGCTTGAGACAGGGTCTCACGGTGAGTTCAGGCTGACCTTAAACTCACTCTGTAACTCAGGCTGGCAACGAACTTGTGGGCAGTGATCCTTCTACCTCAGCCTCCTGAGTGCTGGGATTACAGACATGCCACCATGCCCAGCCCTAGGAAGTAAGACGAGATAGAGTAGAAAACTGAGGGCCATGCTGTGGGGGACTTATTAATTTCTGTATACACAGCTCCTGTGGCACTGTGACAAGACACTACTAGTTTAGTGACTTAAAGGCACACCATATCTATTATTTTACAGATCTGGAGGTCATAAGTCTGCCAGTGGGTCCCTGTCTTAAAGTCTGGGTGACAGGAAAGTTGAATTTCTTCTGGAGGCTCTAGAGGAGAATCTGTTTCCTTTACTTCTGCAGTTTCTCCAAGCTGTCTACCTTTTTTTGGCTTGTGACCCTTTCCTCCATCTTCAAAGCCATTGACTGTTCTTGAGACCCTTTTACCCCCATCACTCAGACCGTGACCCCTGCTGCCGTTGCCGCGTGTCCTTCTCCGTCCTATCAGGACCTGATGATTACATTTGACTCAGCTGGATAATCACTCCATCTTGAGATGGACTTTACCTGCAAGGTCCCTTTTACCATATAAAGTGAAATCTTCCAAAGTTCTGGGGATTAGGACATGGACATCTTGGCTGGAGGAGCATTATTCTGGTTACCGTATGGATACTGAAATTTAGTTAAATTCAAGAAAGGCAACCAAGGAGTGTTTAAATAGATCAGATGAAACCAGAATAGTGAAGGATCACGGAAGCTAGGAGTGGAAAGGGTTCTAAGAACATAGTGGTCAATTGACAGTAAGTTCATGAGCCTTTGATGTAGTAACCTCACTCCTAGAAATCTGTTTGGTACACAAAGAGCCAATTTATAAAAGTAAATCCAAGTGCTAGCTGGGCATGGTGGTGCATGCCTGTAATTCCAGCACTTGGGAGGCTGAAGCAGGAGGATCTCATGAATTAGAGGCCAGTTTGGGCTACATAATGAGTTCAGGGCCAGTCTGGACTACATAGTGAGATCTTGTCTCAAAGAAACAAAATAAAAACAACCTCACCCACAACAAAGATGGTTATTTAAGCAACAGAATAATCTTTAACTCTTTTATTTATTTACTTATTTTTTGTGTGTTTTTGGAGACAAGGTCTTGCTGTGTAATTCAGTTTGCCTACCCCAATTTATGCTATTGCCTTGTAAAAGTGCCTGTGGTATATGGTAAGCTAAAAGAGCCAGTATTAATATGCATCTATTTTTTGTAAGCAGCCTCCACCTAAAACCCTAAAAACATCAACCCTTCATTGTTTATTTATTTTTGGTGGTAGGGATTTGAACCTGGGTCCTTGTTCATTCTAAGCACATGCTATGTCACACCCAGATCCAAACCCTGGCATTCGTTGTCTGTACGGAGCTGGGTTTGTGGTCCTGCACAGTTTGTTCCATTACCACTGGCTTCCTCACTGCCTTCCTTTCCCCTCTTCCTCCTGTTTTTTTTCCCCCCTTAGTACTGAGGATAGAACTCAGGACCTTGTGCTTGCTTGCAAGGCCTGCACAGGGCCGCTGAGTTAAATCCCCCACCTGTCCCACTTGCTTCTCACTTGACTCTGTCAAACATACACCCATCTCAGGTCCTTTTCACTGAACAGCTGTTTATTAAACTTTCCTCTCCTCTGGTTAGTTCTCTTTTTTGGATCTATCTATCTATCTATCTATCTATCTATCTATCTATCTATCCATTGAGACAGGATACTGCTATGTAGCCCAGGCTGCCTTTGAACTCACTGTGATCCTCCTGCCCCAGCCTATGGAGTGCTGGGATTATAGGCATGCACTGCTGCTCCCAGCTTTTTGTTTTTTGAACCTCACTAAATTGCCCAGGCTGGCTTGAACTTGAGATCCTTCTGCTTCACCCTCCCAAGTGCTGGGATTACACATGTACACCACTGCCTTTAGCTTCAAAGTTGTCTTGTGGAGACAACTTCTCTAACAATTCATTTAAAAGCAACATCCACCCTCCCTATATTGTCTTTCCATTTTATTTTTCCTTGTAAAACTTCTTTTCCCTGACATGTCTTAGTTACTTTTCTCATCACTGAGACAAAATAGCCAACACTCAAAACTCTCAGGAGGAAAGGTTTATTTTTGCCTCACTGTTTGTAGAGGTTTCAGTCCACAGACATCTGGCTCCAGTGCAGGGTGGCATGACAGAGGGGTACACAGAGGGCCAAGGCAGAGGAGGCTTGCTTCTGGCATGGCAGCGGGAAGCAGAGATTGGGGAGGAGGGAGGAGGGGAGACCCCTTTCCAGGCCACACCTCCAGTGTCCCCCCAACCAGGCTTTGCCCCGCAACATGAGACGTGGCTGTACCACACCCTGGTGATCCAGTCACCTCCCCAAAACCCCACCTTTGAGCACAGGAGACTTTGGGGAGGACATCCTGAAATAAGCCATACTGTCTTCTCTCTTCCTGCAACACAGGAGTTGTTAGAGCAGACTTGTCTCTCTCCCTGGGACTTGGAAAAGCAGCAGGTGTCATTGGGAGCACCACCATCATGGAGTTGCTCAGAGCACTAGGCAGTGGAGATCACATTGAGCAGTACTCGTGCGCTTGTGAGTTCATCGGGCTTGCTGGTGGGGTGAGATCATCTGCCTTCTGGTCTACGCCTACCCATCAGTGGTGTCCACACAGTCCACCCCTTGAGGGCTCAGGGGTACAGGATGCCCTCTCCATCCCCACCTTTTCTCCATCAAAATTTGCTAAACAGAAAATTCCATTATGGCCGGGGAGCCACTGGAATTGCTCAGACATCGTTAGCAGGAGTGTGATTTACTTTAAACAGCAAGGCAGTAATGTCTACTGAGGTTGTCTGCAAAGCTGAAAGCTGGCTACCCCTATGACCTAGCAGTTGCACACTCAACAGAAATGTCATAAATCTTCAGGAGAAATTTGTTGGATGGTCATAGCAGAATTATGGGCTTGGGCTCCTGCAGCCAGGTGTGGTGGCACGTGCCTGTAATCCTAGCACTTGGGATGCTGAGGCAGGAGTTCCAGGCTAGCCTGGGCTACACAGTGACTTCAAGGCCAGCCAGATCTACAAATCTACCCTGTCTCAAAAACAAAACAAAACAAAAAGAATTAAAAGAATTATGTATTCTAGTGTCCAAACTGAAAGGCACTCAGGTACCTCCCACAGCAGAATGGAGGAAAAACTTGTCTCTTCAACCAGATACTTCTGTACAGCAGCAAGGACCAACCGCAGTGATGCAAAGCAAAGTTCAGTGAAATCTTACAAGTGACATGGATAGCAGACATAAAGGAATCTGCATTTTATAATTTCCTGTGTGCAACTGAAAAGCAAGCAAAACTATTCGATGGTGCCAGAAGTCAGGGTGCTTGTTATCCTTGACAGGAGAGTTACTTAGAAGCCTTCAGGGGGCTGGCTTCGGGGTCCTGGTCATATTTCTTTTGTTGATGTGGGTGGTGCTTACACAATGTGCTCTGTCTGTGAAAATTCATTGCTTGATGTCCTTATAATTTGTGTGTTTTGTTGTATGAACGTTGTTCTTTACTGGAAAATTAAAGAAGGGCAATCTCGAGAACAATTACGAAAAAAAAATTACAACTTACTTGACCTGGAGTCCTCTGATTCATGCTGGGGACTAATACTCTACTAAATACTTGACTTATACTTTTTGCCCATAAGTGTCAATTTGTCTGAATTAATTAGTTGCGTATGTGGAGTTTTAGTTTTGTATTCCATTTACTGCCTGATGAACTCCAAGGTCCTGAAGGTGTGGCTTTGTTGCCGCCTTGTGGTTATCTGTGTAATTACAGTGGTGGATAAATTGTAGAGGTCTCAGGGAAGCCTGGGGATGGAAGGCCTTTGAAGGTCCTGGAATGAAAATCTTCTAATTGTCAAGTCTTTTATTCACCTAGAAGTTTTCTAGTCCACAGTTGACCGCCTCCCTGGTGGAGAGTCCACTGTCTAATGAGGTAGACATTCTACTGTTGGACATCTTTCATTGTGTGTGAATAATTTTGTAAGCAATTTCCTGCCTCGAATTGTCTCCCCACTTGTTTTGCCTGAGGCTGTGCAAGTGCCATATTTGTTTTCCACAAATGGGTTTTACTGATGTTTGGGGGCAGCACTCAGACCCTGTAGTCAATGTCCTTCTTCCCCACAATCTTGAAAATATGCTTCCTGTCATCTGGTTTCAAATCTCCTCAGCTGGCTGCTGACTACTTAGGACCTCAGACTCCTGTGTGGCCCTATTTCACTGTGACCCCTCTTGCTGACCTTGATCCTCCTGGATGTACCAGGCTATGCCAGTTACTCCTGCAGCCACACGTTTCTCCAGCCTAGTGAAGAGCTGTGTTGTTGTCTGCAGAGCTGGGAGCTGGTGCCTAATTCCTCTGATTTTTTTTTTGTACTTGGGATCAAACTTGCATCCTTGCACTTGCAAGGCAGGCAGCGGAACCATTGAGCTAGATTCCCGGCCCCTTCTGCTTTTTGAGATCAAACAGTGACCAAGAAGCTCTTGAAAATATCCCACTGTGGCAAACAGCATTTGTCTTTAGAGTGGAAGCCAACGAGGCAGAAGGATAGAAAGCCAGTGTTTGCTGGCAGGTAGGTTCAGGATCCTGGCTCAGCTTCTGGGGAAGTGGGGAAGAAGAGATACTAGGTGGAAAATCATCATTAGTCACTTGTTAAGGGAAGATTATGAGGCCATAGGAGAAATGAGAAGACAATCACACATAGACCGACAGCACACTTGTGGTCTTCAAGCCTGCTGGAATCCCGTGATCCCATGAGAGACGATACTGGGGTCCCCTCCCCAATCTTCCCCAAAGCTGGTGCATGTGAGTTTTTGTCCTTCTTGGCACAGAGCTATGGCTGCAGTCTCTGCTCATCAGTAGCTCTACCTCTTGTTATTTGGACAAATTTAAATTGAAGCATGTTCCTGAATGCCTAGTAGGTGCTTGTGTTTTTCACTGCAGTGCTTTTCCTTCGGGTGCATCAAAGATTGGCTCCCTAAAGCAAGAATAGGAGAAGCTGAGCAGAACTGAGCCTACTGGAGGTGCCCAACCTACCTCCTAGGAGAGTGAGGGAGGAACGAATCTTAGGTTCTTTTCAAGGTCTAGGCACCATGCTAGTTTCAGGAGTTGAAACTAGGAACAAGACAGACCTAGTCCCAAGGCAGCAGTCCTTTGACACTGGGGAGTGCTGTTTCCACATGTAGGTGTTCAGGCTCTGTGATGAGTTAGATTTCCCCGGTGTAGGCAGGAGGGCCTGGGATCTGCATGTTTACCAGTCCCCTGTAAGGCTGTGATGCACATGAACAGGTGACCACACTGGAAAAGACAGAGCTAAAGGACAGGAAACAGATTAGGGGTTGCCCAGGGCTGGTGATTGGTTGAAGAGTGAGGATATGCTGCAAAGAGGCAGGAAGGAATGTTTTGGAGAGAGGGAAACATTTCTTATCATAACAGTGGTGATCTTTACACAAATTCATGTATTTAGCAAAACTCATTGGACGGTATATAATTCACTTATTATGGCTCAGCTTATGCCTTTTAAACATTACAGTGTTGAGGAAGCAATGTGCTGTCAGTAGAATTGCACTTTGAGCTCTGGATTTTTGCTGGGATAGTGCTGTGTAGAGCAATTTTCTCTTGGATACTGGGCAGTAGCAGTGAGCTGTGCTCCTGGTTAGCCCCGTGACCATGCTCTACGGGGTTCTGAGTTGCTAAGCTAAGGTATTCGGTAAGTGAGGTGTGTTAAATACATTCAGTTGCATTTCCAAGTTCTCAGGCTATCATTCCATCATAAGCTGAGGTGCATCTGTACTTAAAATGTGGAAATCTTACTGTATGTAAATTATACATCAAAAGGATAATTAAAAACCAAACCCATGAAGATCATCAAGTGTTTGGGGCCATCCTTTTGTACCCAGAGTGACTTGGTTTCTCTCATTCTGCCCCAGGACAAATGCATAAGCCACCTATTCAACTGAACAAAAATGAAGCTGAGAGCTCCAAGCCTGAAGAGGGCACTGTCTCCTGCAGGGCCTCACCCACAGCATGCTATTAAAAACCCCACTCTGCGTCACAGACACCCTTTGGTAAGGTAGGTGAGAGTACCTGTGTCCGGAGCTAGATTGCCAGCTCCATCCTTCCATAGCTGTGTGAACTTGGATACATTTCTTAACCTCTCTGTGCCTGCTTCCTTGATTGTAAGATGGAGAAAAATATTATCTGTCTCAAGGAGTTATGCCAGAATTTGCAAGTTATTTTGTTGTAAAGCATTCAGAACAGCAGCTAGTATATAATAGGCACACAAAAAGGGTTGACCTTTATTACCGAACAAATGCAAATTTTATCCCTTCCCACTATACCCCACTTTACCACAGAGATAGTTTTTATAATAATTTATCCTGTATGACACGTGGGTTCTGGGCGCAGCCCCTGGTCCCATTCCAGAGATCTTCAGGAAGGGAGGATCCCCAGGGACAGTGATGTGGGAGATGGGGCTGGACCTGGAGCAGGATGAGCTGTAGGTGGAGCCTCAGCCTAGGCCTGGGATGGTTCCCCAGTGTTCAGAGAGTCAAGTCTGCATCTCTTCCCTAGGAACCTCTCAGGCACTCTGGCCCTTGCTGGTTGGGGTTCTGTTTACTTCCAGCCCTTCCGTTTCTGTCTCTGAAAAATGAGGAGGATCCCAGCTCCCCAAGCTGTGGTGGGGAGATGATGTGCGCAGTGCCTGGTGCTTGTCTTGATTTGGATTTCTCTGGAAGCAGACCCCGAGACAAGATTCAATGGGCATTGGGCCGGAGATTTAGCTCAGCGGTGCCACCGCCTGTCTCGGAAGCGGAAGGTCCTAAATTGGATCCTCTATTTAAAAAAAAAAAAAGATTCAATGGACAAGTAATTTATTTGGGAAGTAAACAGGAAAGGGCAGTAGGAGAGGATATGGCAGGGAAGGGAAGGAAGTTCAACCTAAGGAGAAACTAGAGAGATAGGCTCTCCGCAATGCAAGAGTGTTTGGGGAATAGCAGGGATTGCGAAGGGAGTACACAGGCACATCTGAGGGGACAGGGCAACGGGAAAGGGACAGCGTCCCCTCCCTCCATTACTGGGGATTGAACTCAGGGGTGGTACCTTTTAATTTTGTCTTTTGAGACATGGTCTTGCTAAGTTGACAGGGCTGGCTTTAAACTGTATCCTTCCCCTGCCTCAGTCTCCCAGGTGGCTGGATTATAGGTGAGTGCCACTGTCCGGCAAGGGAAAGCTCTTAAAGGGAAGAAGCAGCTCATAGGTGCTCTTTTTTAAAAATAAATTTTATTTTATTTTATCCCTTTCCCCTCTCAAGCCCCTTCCCCCCTATATACAAAAGCTTTGTTTCCATTTTTTCCTTGTTTTCACTTTTTTTCTTGCCCCTTCCTTCCTTTCTCCCTCTGTCCTCCCTTGTTCCCCTTCCCATTTGAACACTTTCTTTCCATTTTCCAACATTCGTTATGCATTTCTTATTTCTACTTTTAATTTCTCATATCAGAGAAACAATTCAGTATTTAAACATATGTGTTTGACTTATTTCACTTAAGAGTATGGTCCAAGGTCCATCCATTTAGCTATAAATGTCTGAAGCTCTGCCTTCTTTATGATAGAGTAGTACTCCATTGTGTACAAAAAACCCCACCTTTTCTTTATTCACTCGTCAGTTGATGGGCATTTGGGCTGTTTCCAAGATTTAGCTACTACAAACTGCTGCTATAATCATGGGGCTGCATATATCACTGAGTAGGATGCTTTTAATTCTTTCAGGAAGATACCAAGAAGAGGAATAGCTGGGTCAAATTGAACCTCTAGTCCTAGTTCTTTGAGAAATCTCCACACTGATTTCCACAGCGGTTGCACCAGTCCACTCTCTCACCAACCATGGAGAAGGGTTCCTTTCTCCCCACAGCCCTGCCAGCATTTGTTATTGGTTGATTTCTTGATAGCAGTCATCCTTTCTGGAGTGAGGTGGAGTCTCAGCATTGTTTCCATTTGCATTTTACAAATGACCAGTCATGTTGAGCACTTTTTCATATATTTGTTTGCTGTTTCCAGTTCTTCATTTGAGAAGTGTCTTTTTATTTCAGATGGCCATTTTTGCATTGAGTCTTTAAATTTGGTGGGGGGGATCTGATTGTTTTGTTCTTTATATATTCTAGAGACTAGCTCATAGGTGCTGTTTCAAAACACATTTATATGTCTTGATTACAAGTGCTCATTGCAGCAGTACAGAGTAGCGCCAACAATAGTTGGAGGAGGCCATTGTTGGGAAAAGGTCCTTGTGTAGCTTATCTGGATCCTGTAAGTGGCTTGTTTGGGATTCTGTGTTTTTGAGGTATTCCTTGCATAGTTCTCATTATGGACATATGTACAGGACCCCCTTTTTTTTTTTGGTACCAGAGATCGAGCACAAGACCTTGCACTTGCAAGGCAGGTGCAGTGCCACTGGGCTAAATCCCCAGTCCTGTACAGGACATTCTTCTGATAAGTTCATGGACATATGGGCACGGCCTCCTGGCTCCATTTTGTTAGGACTTGACCTAAAAGACTCCATCTTGATATTGATAAGTTCCACAGAAGTCTGTGAGTGCATCACTGGGGTGATGACAGCTGTGGGCAAGTGGAACTTAATGTCCCTAGAGCTTTGAAACAACAGAAAACACCTCAGGCACAGGGAAGAGAGTGGTGTCTTCCCAGCCAAGATGGAGGAAATTGTCATTGGTTGAGGGCTGCTTCCAGGAGCGTTCACTCTCTGACAGCTTGTTCTGGCAGCTTGTTCAAGGGGCTGAATATTTTCCCACAGCCAGAAATCAAGCCCTGGGGCAGAGAGGCAGGTTGTTCCCAGCAAGCCGACCTTGGCTTGTAGCGGTGAATGCCGGGAGGACAGAGTGGTGCGGACAGCATCTGCCACGGGCTTGTCAACTCACCTCCACATGCAGTCCATTTCCATGGCACTTTTTCCAGGTAAGAATGTAGCTTCTTGTGAATTGGACTGGCCAGTTTTGTCACACAACGCTCCAGCTGGTCCCCTCTGTCATCTTCCTTGCCTTTGCCAGATCCTCCTTGGCATGCCATCCTGCGTGGTTGTCTCTGCCCTTCTCACAAAGGTTTAATAATAAAACCAACAAAAGATAATTACAGCAGATTCCAGCTCTGGATTAGCACGTGAATGCCCATTTACTACAGGAGAGGTCTGAAGATGCCCTAGGAGAAGGACACCCAGACGGGGGTGGGACCAGACCAAGCTCTGCTCTGTGACCAACCTGGCAGATGCCAGGTGACAGAGTAGAGACCAGGGGATGGCACTGTGGCCTGCTCCTGCTCAGGGATGGGGGAGTCTAGATGGGTGGTTTAGTGGTCTCCTCGTGATGGGGGTGGGGGCCCGGGTGGCTGTGGTTTGGGTGTGGTCTGTCTGAGTGTTCTCCAAACACTTTTGTTCTAAAGGCTGGGCTCCCAGGTGGTGCACTTGGGAGGAGGTGGAATCTTGGGGAGGCGGGGCCTCTGGGAAGCCCTCAGATCACTGGGGGAGGGGTGTGTGACCACCTCAGAGAGGATTGTTTTAGAGGAAGCAAGCCTAGTTCCTCCCAGCCTCTTTTTCCCTGCCTCTGGCTTGCCGCATGACTGCTTGCTTCTACATGTGCTTCTGCCAGAATTTGCTGCTATCCATTGCCCTCACCAGATGCCACAAAGATGGGGCTGCCCCTTCTTTGACTTTGCTTTGTGTTACTGGGGATCAGACCCAGCACCTCTTGCCTAGCTGGCAGGTACTGTACCGCCGAGCAACATCCTTAACCCTGATCTTTGACTTTGAATCTCCAAAACTGAACAAATAAACCCTTACTCTGTATGATAGTTGCTGTAGGAATTTTGACATAGTACAACCAAGGATCTGAGGAAGGCTTGAGGGACTAGATATGGACCCCCAAACCATGCTTCCATGACCCACACAGGCACACCGGAAGAAAGTGTGTTGTGCACTCCGCAGGGTGGATGCTAAAGCCAATCAAGTCAACACTCCACTTTAATGTCCCACCCAGCATGGGTCTGGCACAAAGGAGTTGCTCGGGAAATAAATGAGGAAGAAAAGGAACATATGACCTAGGGAAGAGAATGGGCAGTGTAGTCCGAATCAACTTCCCCATGAGGTCTGGGCCTAAGACCCTTCCCCTCTCTCTGAGCCTCTGTACCCATAATGTGGACACAAGAATAATATCCACTGCAGAGGTCCTTGGGAGTATTAAAGGAGATGGTGGGGGAAAGTTGCAAAAAGCATGGAACCTGAAAAGAAAGCATGAATAAAGCCTCCATCATCCATGATTTTTAACCCATGGCCCTTAACCCTTAGTTTGTCTGGACTTATGGCCATTTCTCATCTTCTCCCATCTGCAAAGCAGACATCTCCAGCCCCTCTCAGGCTCTGGGAGGAGGTCAGGGAGTTAGAAGGAGATGAGTCTGTGAAGAGGGTAAGGAGAGTCAAGCTCCCTGTTCAGAATTCGGGGCCAGGCTGGCAGTAACTGCAGACAATCAGTTTTTGCCCCAAGGGCTCAGAGTTGGCTGTAAGGAATTAATGGCCAGGAAAGGTGCCTGCCAATTATTTTTCCACTCAAGGTGCAGAGATTACAGAAACATGGCCAAGCCCATTTCAGACCCAGGCCTTTCAATGCTGGCTGGCAATGACTCTCCCTACCAGGAGAGGGCTGGGAGCTGGGGGTGTCTTCTCTGAGGGATGCTCAGGCTTCCAAGTGTGCTCAGAGCATTCTGTGTTTGCACGGAGAAGTGGCTAGAGCAAGGAAGGACATGTGTCTCTCAGTTTGGGTTGTCCTGAAGTAGGTCTTGAGACAAGCATTCAAGTACACGCGGTAGATCTGGGAGATGCTCCTAGGAAACATTAGGAGGGTAGGAAATCGAGAAGGGGAAGGGACCAGGCGTACAGGTATATTATCAAGCCGGTTACACTGTAGATGATGGGAGCTTAATCTTAGCAGGGGAATCTGGGAAATGAGTCTTGAAATTGCATCTCAGAATTTTCCTGTCTGAGGGATGAGGGAGCTGGGGTATTTCTATACCGATTCTGTGATCATTAGTTGAGGGCTGCTCCAGGGTTGTTAATTATCCAGTATTTCCAGCCTGTCCTTCCTGGTGGTTGGGAAAGTCCTCAGGCAGGAAATATAGGTGTCAACAGCTGGTGTCCCAGAAATGGTACGGCCTGGAGGATGAGCCAGGGACGCACAGACTCCGCTACTCATGGGTTGGAGGTTCCTCTGGCCCAAGTACTTTACACTTGTGATCTCACTGAATTCTTTTTAGAAAATATTTATTTATTTATTATTAATTTTATGGGCACATTTTGGGTATGCAATATAATGACATTCATCATTGGGAATGTGCACCTTTATGTAATCTATAGAAAATATTTATTTAGTTGTTTGTTTCTGGGATATTGGGGTTTGAGCCCAGGGCTTCAGGAATGCTAGGTGAGTGTTCTACCACTGGGCTACACCACTAGCTCTTTTTATTTGTTTTATTTTTATATAATTTTTAATGGTTTTTAAGTTATTTTAGTTTATTAGTACGTGTGTGGTACATAAATCTTGGTTGACCTCCACTCCCAGACCTATTCCTTAGGGACAGGATTAGATGAGATCAATAAAGCCTTCATTTTAGTTGCAAAATTTAAGGGGGCATAAAAAACATAGCAATCACATAGTATTTAATGCAGTATTAAAAAGAAAAGAAATGCAAAAAATCCATTGTGGACAAAATATCAAAATTTTTAATCAACATGGGATCAATAACCTTGCTGAGCTGAGTCATACTGAAGCCTGAGGCAAAAGGAAAAAATCAGCAATATGATTTAGTTCATCATGAGTTTTTTGCATTCATTTGGAGTTTAAAAAATTACTGTACTAAAACCTTACCTTGTACACCCTTATATTTTGGTGCCTTAGTCTGCCCTCTGTTACTGTAATGGAAGACCATAGGCTGGGTAATTTATAAAGAATAGAGTTTTATTCAGTTCACAGTATGGGAACCTGAGAAGTCAAAGAAAATAGCACCAGCATCTGGTGAGGACCTTCTTGCTGGTGGTGACTGCTGAGTTTAGCGGCACCATGGAGCATTATAAGGTGAGGGGTCTCATGAGAGACAGCCAGATTGTCTTACAGGCTCCTGGTGACTAACCCACTCCACCAGGAAGCCATTAGCCCATGAATGGGTGGATCTGTCATTAAGGGCAAGGCTCAATGACCCAGTCACCTTGCAGAGCCCATCTCCAGCACTGTTACTGGGGACCAAGTTTCCAGCATGTGAAATTTTGGGAACGCATCCGAACAGTAGCGGTGCCTGAGGTGAATGTTTCACTCTCCTCACTCCAGTCCTGGCCCTGCTGCTCCCTCCCATGTGTCCCCATCTTAGTGGATCGCATTTGGTCCACTCAGCTGATCAAGCCAGAAATCTGAGGTCTTGTTTGGCTCTTCTCCTTTCCTTACCCCTCCTCAGCACTCCCCCTCCCCCATACTGGGGCTTGAACTCAGGGTTTCACAAGTGATGTACCGCTGGGCTACATCCCAGCCCATTTAATTTTTATTTTGAGATTGGGTCGACTTAATTGCCCCAGCTGGCCTCCAACTTGGGATCCTCCTGCCTCAGCTTTCCCAGTAGCTGGGATTATAGGCCTGTGCTACATGCGCCCAGCTCCAGCTATACCATTCTTGATCTTTCAGATCCACCTCCCAGGGTCCCTCAAGTCTGTCATCATTTTTTCATTTTCTGTTGCTGCGGCTCCCTACAAAGTCTCCCTTTTTATGGTCTCCTTTTGGCAGACAGGAATGGCCTTTCGGATTTTCACACAAGCTCTAATGTATCCACTTGTGTCAGTATTTCTGGCAGACCTGATTGTGGCTGTTTTTCTGATCTCCTGAGTTCCTTCGTGTCTTCAAGTCTTCTTGCATCCCATATGTTCTCATTCCAATATGAAATCTCCTATTGCTGTCCCGCTTGTAGAGGCTTTATTTTGGGGTCTAAGCTTGGATGGATACCCCAATCCTGCTGCCGTTTCTCTGCACCATGGCTGCTGATCTGGGCTCCTCAAGGCTAATCTCAGACCTACAGCACCACAGAGCCCCCTGTGATCTTTTCTTTTCCCTTATCTGTTAGTTTCCTACAGGGGTACCAGGGCTGAGGGAGATGTCCCTAGCAGATGCAGGGCATGGCTTTTTTCTGGTCACGTTTTCTGTACGTCTTCCTGCTTCTTTGCTTCCATCTCCAGGCCTGGGAGAGCGCAGTTCTTCTTGTGGGGAAGACAGGTTCCTGATCTCGCCCACTGAATTCCATCTCACCACTGCTATAAGAAACTTCAGGCTCAGACCTGCAAGCTCTGCCTTTGATACGGAAAGGGAAGATTTTGGAATTCAGAATTCTTTCTGTCCCCACTCAGGCCAGTTTTTAAGATAATTGTCTCCATACAGATTCAAAGCTGAGCTATGGCTTCTTTGTTTCCAGTGGTGTCACCTGTTCTCTTAAAGTATTAAAGTCTTCGATGTAATGGGGTTGGGGTAGTGGGGAGAAGGGACACACAGGCATCATGATCTGTGGAGATTAAAAATCATCAATATATTTGATTCGAAACATTATCCTCACTTGGTGTGGTGGTGTATGCCTGTAATCTAGCACTCAGGAGGCTGAGGCAGGAGGATTGTCATGAGTTCAAGGCTAGCCTGGACTACAAAGTGAGACCCTGTCTCAAAAAAACAACAAAAAAAACCAAAACAATGAAAAACAAAAAACACCTGAACAAACCAAAAAACAAAAAACATTATTGTCTTTCCATGGTCAAATGGGCCTCTTGTTTCCAATACTTTTTGTCACCTTGGCATTCATTATTTCTGGAGGGTTCTGCAAATTCTGAGTAGCATTTCCTCCCCCTCCAGGGCCATATTTCCTCTTCTCTTGTATTTGCCTTGAGAAACTGATGGCTCCTCAGCTCGCTTATTTAAGTTCTGAGTGGACACATAAGCTTCTTGAATTGCTGTCAGTGAAATTCAGACTTCGGGAGGGCATTTCAACAAGGGAAAGAAAGACCTAAATTCCAACCCTGGGCCTGACGGTGTCTAATCATGTCACTGAATGGAAAATGGGGGAAGCAGTGTCGCCTAAAAGGGTTGTTGGAAAGATTAGACAAGAGAATGTGTGGAGAGTGAAGCTTCACTACTGCTGCCCACACTGAGGTCTCCTGTTCTGTTTCTCTCTCTCCCTCCCCCCCTCCTCACCCTCCTCCCACCACCTGATCTTTGAGCTGAGACTCTCTGTCTAGAATTCTGGGCTTCTTTGAGCAGAGCTTAGTTTGTTAATCCATTCAGCAAAGTTAATCCAGCTCTTGAGCGCCAGCCCACCCAACTGTCTGAGCAGTGCAGTAATTAGGCAAAAGTGGGCCGAACTAATCACATGACTGGTTACTAGAATGACTTTCTCAGCGTGCAGCCAGTGCTGGTTTCCCAGTGCCATGATTGATCTTGGAGCTAAGAATTTGCCCAATAACCGCTTGGTTATTTGATCGTCGTCATTATTGCATATATACACATGTGCATGTGCACACATTTTGGTTTCTGGCATCTGGGAATCTTGGGTGGGCAGAGGATGTTGGGTTAAGGGAGGTAGGTGAGAGAGAAGGGAGAGTCTAGATGTCCTTGTAGGTGCCTCAGCCACCCTCCTTCCCCCTAGCCACTCACTTGTCCCCTGGGGCTCACTTTGTAACGAACCTGTCCTTAGTCCTATGCATACATTGTAAAGGGACATAATCCTATAAAGCCCAGTGAGCCCTGCTGACTCTGCACTTTGGTATGAATTGCCCTCCCCTCTTTCCTCTGTGTTCCAGCCACAATGACTTCCTTTTGATGACTAGAACACATCACCCTCTTTCCTTTTGCAGAGCATGACCTCCTGACTCCCTGGTCTCTCTGAGATGATATCCCCTGTGGAGGTTAAATTTCACTCTGTCAATTTGATTGGCTTGGAAGCCACCTAGGGGATCAGTGGGGCACATCTCTGGGTGTCTGTGTGAGTCATGGAGGCATGACCCTGAGTACTATATCTGGTCCCTGGTCCTTTCCTCTCCGGCTCTGATCCTCTGCTCTGCTTCCTTACAGCTACGAACTGAGCATCTTTGCTTTGCTACTCCCCTCTTCCATGCCTTCCAGCCTTTGAGACAGCCAGCTGTGGACTACAAGCACGAGCCAAAATAAACTTCTCCTCCCTCGGGTTGTGGGTGTCAGGTGTTTTGTCCTAGCAACAAGGAAAGAGACTAAGACATAGCCCAATGGGCCAACTGGTTGATCTTATTTGGGCCACGTCCTTTTGCTTTTCAGAAGTAGCTAGGGTTGGAACCACCAAAACCTAGTGCCAGAGCCTTCATGGGCAAATCTTGGACTCATATTGCCAGGGCTGAGCCCAGCAGGTTCTTTCTTTTGGGTAAGTGGTTCTCCCCATAACTACTGAGGGAAAGCTGGAGAGAGTAAGAACTAGTACTCACACAGAACTTACCATATGAAAACTGTGAACTTGGACACAGTAACCTTCATGGGCTGCAGTCTTCCCATCTTTGAGACCATATGGCTGGTGACAGTAATAAAGAATTTTTCAGAGTCAGCACTGTTGATATCTTGAGCTGGATAATTCTGTTGGATGGAGTGTTCGTCCTGTTTATTGTTGGATGCTTAGCAGCATCTAGCCACTAGGTGCCAGCAGCAAACCTAGTTATGACCTAGTTAGAGTGTCTCAAGACTTTGCCACATGTTTTTAGGGGGCAAAACCACATTTTCTCCCTCTCCACTTGCCCCTCAGATTGAGAACAATTCCAGTAATAGCTGCCTTACAGGATTATTGGTAGTTTAAATGAGATAATTCATGTTGAGTCCCTATGATTATGCTTACAATAGAGTCAGGTCCTAACATATATATTAAGATATTTTTGTTATTAGTATTATCACACTGAAGGCTACAGGAGTTTCAGGGAAGAGAAGTGCTTTGGGGAGGCATGCAGGCCCAGGAAAACCCACTTTTGTGCCAATGATATGTTAGCGCTGTCTTGTCCTTTTTAGGAAATTTGCAAACCAGCTGCTACATGAAGCCATCTTTAACATTCACAAAGGTAGGAGAATTTACACCAGGGCAACTAGTAAATGCTGAATAGCAGAACTTTATTTTCTGGGAGCCACCTGCCTACCACGGGGCTTCTTTATTAATGAATGAAATAGTGAGATCCTTAATGTGAAATAGGAAGTAAAGGGCTAAAGGTGTAGGGAAAGTGGGAAGGGCGGGGGAAAGGTAATAAGGGAGAGGAAAAAAAATGAGAAATTGAAAAAATGGAAATAAAGTGTTTGTAAATGGGGAGGGGAGGAGGGGGTAAAGGGAGGGCAGGGACAAGGGAAAAAAATGAGAATCAAGACCTATCATGTAGAGGTACAGGATCCCAATAATGAATGTAGCTGTATTGTATACCTAGATTGTACCAATAAACTCAATAAAAAAATAAAAAGAAATAGTGAGATCCTGTAGGTCTATTAACTGCTGTACTGACATTTTGGAATAGTGATGAATATAAATGATAATCTGAGACATCTGTAACAACTCTAATATGATATTAAAGTGTGTGATTTCTAACGGTGACAAATTCTCAGGTACTTATTTGTCACCTACATTCTGATTTGAAGGAAATGCTAAATATCATTTAGAAACAGGAGAAAATAAAAATGTAATTTTTTTCATCTGTGAACCTCCTTGCAATTCTGTTTGTGGATCTCAGTTAAGAATTTCTGCTCTGAGGACACATGTGGTGGAAACACATAAATGAACCTAGCCTTTACAATCATATAGACCTGGTTTGAATGCTAAAGGTGCCAAATACTCAGATGAGTGAATAGTTACTTCCCTCAGCTTCTACAATGGGAGTCTCCCCTTCGCAGTTGAAATTAGATAAAAGGATTCCTTCTCCCCACAACCCTGGCAACATTTGTTATTGGTTGATTTCTTGATAGCAGCCATTTTTTTGTGGGGTGAGGTTGGAAGCTCAGTGTTGTTTTCATCTGCCTCTCTTGAATGACCAGTGATGTGGAGCATTTTTTCATATATTTACTTGCTGCTTTTACTTCTTTGCCTGAGAAATGTCTGTTCATTTCAGATGCCCATTTTTGAATCAGGTCTTTATATTTGGGGGGCCTGACTTTTTGAATTCTTTATATATTCTATAGTCCTTTGTCTGAGGAGCAACTGGTAAAATTTATTTCCCACATTGTAGGTTGTCTCTTAGTTTTGTTGATGGTTTCTTTTGCAGTGCAGAAGCTTTTTAATAAGATGAGATCCCAGTTGTTGATTCTTTCTGCTAGTTCCTGTACTACTGAGGGTTTGTTCATAAAGCCTTTTCCTATGCCAGTGTCTTCAAGAGCTCGGCCTAACTTATCTTCCAGCAAATTTAGTGTCTCTTTTTTAATACTTAGATTTTAGTTTAGTGCATGGTGAAAGAAAACGGTCTAGTTTTTTTTTTTTTTTTTGAGACAGGGTCTCACTATGTAGTTGAGATTGACCTGGGACTCATTATGATGTATACCAGGCTAGTCTCCAACTCACAGCAATCCTCCCGCCTCAGCCTCCCGAGTGCTGGGATTACAGGTGTGTGCCACCATGCCCAGCTTGATAAGGGTCTAGTTTTAATCTTTGGCAGGTTGAAATCCAATTTTTCCAACACAATTTATTAAAGAGGCTTTCTTTTCTCCACTGAGGATGGTTAGCTCCTTTGTCAAAGATGAGGTAGCTGAGTACATCTGGAGTTGTTTCTGTATCTTCCAATCTATCCCACTGATCCTCAGGTCTGTTTCTTTGCCAGTACCATGCTGTTTTTATCACAGTGGCTTTGTAGTATAGTTTCAAATTGGGAATTGCTATACCTGCTGCCATGTCTCTGTTGTCTAGGGTGCACACTGGTGCAACCACTATGGAAATCAATATGGAGATACCTCATAGAACTAGGATTAGAGGTTCCATTGGACCCAGTCATCCCTCTGCTGGGTATCTTTCCAAAAGAATTAAAAGAATCATACCACAGTGATATATGCACACCCATGTTTATAGTGGCACAATTTGTAATGGCTAAAACGTGGAAACAGTCCATTTGCCCATCAGTTGGAGACTGGATAAGGAATATGTGGTTTTTTAAAATAAAATGAAATACTACTCAGCCATAAAAAATGAAAAATTAGAGTCACTCATAGGAAAATGGATGCATATTGAGGATATACTCTTAAGTGAAATAAATAAGTCACATGTGTAAATACTGAATAGTTTCTCTGGTGTGAAAAAATATAATTGTAAATAAGATCCTAATGCTATAGCTGACAATGTGAAATAGGAAGAAAAGGGCTAAAGGTGTAGGGGAAATGGGAAGGGTAGGGGAAAGGATATAAGGGAAAAGAAAAAATATGAGAAAATGAAAAAATGGAAATAAAGTTTTTGTAAGTAGGGAAGGCGGGGGTGAAGGGAGGGCAGGGATATGGGGAGAAAATGAGAACCAAGACCTGTCATGTAAAGGTGCAAGATCCCAATGATGAATGTAACTGTACTGTATACCCAAAATGTACCAATAGACTCACTGAGAAAAAAGAGAAATTAGATAAAAGGATGTATTAAAAGTGCGTCAAGAAGGTCCTGAAACTACCGCACGCACGTGTGTGTGTGTGTGTGTGTGTGTGTGTGTGTGTGTGTGTGTCTGCATGTTGGGGGAAGAATAACATCTCCCCCTTCGACTCCAAATTTCTGAAGAGATCTCTGGATTTGAGACCCTATGGGCAGTGACAGATCACACCCCAGATGGTGCTCCTCACTTGTCTACATTTTTAGTTTCTGTCTGGATGAAATATTTGTGATTTGTACAATGGGCAGAACAAATAGATTATGATTCACTTTTCACAAATTGTGTAGTGGATTTCACATACTTCCATGGCTTATTGTCCACCACCTTTTAAATTGTTCCAAAATGTTTTCTTCCCCTTCCTTTTTTTTTTTTT
>NW_022900934.1:16280035-16295648 GCF_012274545.1 Fukomys damarensis
CAGTCCAAGCTCTTTGAGGTATCTCCATATTGATTTCCATAGTGGTTGCACTAGTCTGCACTCCCACCAACAATGGAGGAGGGTTCCTTTCTCCCCACAACCCCGCCAACATTTGTTATTGTGTGATTTCTTGATAGCAGCCATTCTTTGTGGGGTGAGGTGGAATCTCAGTGTTGTTTTCATCTGCATCTCTCGTTCTTCCCCTTCCTTTGAGACTTTGGGACGTATGTCCCAGTTGGGGAGGAGGGTACCATGCCCCCTCCCCTCCCCTTCCCTGCGGCAGGGCAAGCAAGAAACCACATTCTCTCCCTTTCTCAGCCTGGAAGCTTCATTATTCCCTGGCACAGTATGTTTTTACAGCTCATTAGAATCTGGAGCTAAGATAAAGGAGGGCAGAACCATTAGGTAGCAATTTATATGTAAATGTGGAAGTTACCAAAGAAAGAGATTTGGCTCTTGTTCTTCAGGAAACAGTCAATTGGGACCTTCTGGAAAACATGTGCATCAGCATCTAGAGCCTGCACAGGGCTCCTCGGCCAGGCCCACGGTATGTTCTTGTCTTTCTCTAGAGGGAGACTGAGCTGCACACATGGAATAACATGCAGAGCCAGAATTTAAAACTTGTTTGTGGACTCTACTGCTAGTGTTTGGGAAGGGGTCCTCTGACCAACCTACAGCCTCATACTCTCCCTTTTCCTTCTTCAGTGTTCCCCTCCCTTTTCTGTACTGGAGAGTGAACATAGGGCTGTTTTATCACTGAGCTACATCCCTAAACCTTTTCTGTTTGAAGACAGCAGCTCATTAAGTTGTCAGACTGGCCTTGAACTTGTGATCCTCCTTCCTCAGACTCCCAAGTAGCTGGGATGTGCTACCACCCCTGGATGTTTAGGTTTTTCTGCCTATTTGGGCTGACAGAGATGGTCCCTTCTGATCCAAACTTAGCTGGGCTCCTCTGAGCCCTATGCTAAACCAGGCTGTCCTTAGACTTCCCTCTCCATCCTTGTAGAATCCAGCTTGAGCAAGAATCCTGCTAAGTCAGGCTAGAGAAAACCCTCACCCGTGATATCTTACCCTGGCCTGACTTTTGCAGCAATTCTGTTGGGCTAAAAGAATCGGTTACTGGAGTTTGGGGTCAGAGTCCTGGCTCCACGGATTACAGCAGACCAGACTTGGCCACTTGCCCCTAATGCAAATCAAGGAGATGAGCAGTGGTGAAGGGCAGGAAAGGAGCTCAGTCAGCATGGCCATGCTGGGCAGCCCTGATGAAGAGGTTCAAAGTTTGTCTTTGAGGGACTGAAACAAGTTTGGGGTTTTATAGAAAAGGAGAACAAAGGCAAGGTTCGGGGAGTTTGCATGGCTGACAGTGTAGGCCTTTGTGGTCACGTCATGGTGTGGTTGATTGGTATCTTAGGATTGGTTCTGTGAGGTCCTGAGAAAGCCGTCATTGCTTTACGGGCAGTGCAGATCCTATTATAAGATGACAGCTACTGCTTAGATGGGCACCCTCAGTCCCTGTCATAGGGTAATTGCTCCCACTTGGGGTGACTTCATCATGGAGCGGTTTGTGAGGCTCTGCTTTTCCTGGAATCTGAGGTGATTACAGGTTTAGGACAATGGCTGGAGGCTTCCTGGCATTGCTTCAAGAGGTCTGGAACTGGATGTTATCGTGAAAATTATTTTAGTGACTCTTATCTTGGTGTCTTCAGTCTTGAAAGGGAATGAGATAGGCCAGGTAAATTTAGGGCTAATAAACCTTTTAATACAGACTCTGGTTCAGTGATTAACATGTCTATGAGTAGAGTTGAGCAAGGATCTGGACCCAAAGTTTTGAGGTAATAAGGAAAACATAGAATGAAAATAGAGATGTCAAGCTTTAGCCTGCTTTTAGCTATCCTTTGGGCACCTGCAGTCCAGCCTCTGAGTTTCTTTTAAAAGTCCTCTTTACCCCTGGGGCTGGGGATTTGGCTCGGTGGTTCTGCTGCCTGCCTCGGGTGTGTAAAGGCCTGAGTTAGATCCCTGATACCAAAAACAAACAAAAATCCTTTTTACCCCTGACATTTCCTTTTAGTAATTTCCCATCTACCCACCTTGGTTCTTGGCTATAAATATCTACTTGTCCTTGGTGGAATCAGAGTTGAATCCAGTCTCTTCCTACCCCCACTTTGGAGAGAATTGGAGTTGTCTCTACACCTGTCATTGTGGCCCTTCTTGAATCAAGTTTGCTTTATTGTCTTAAACAGGTGTCATGAATAATTTTTTCTTTAAGATTTACCTTCTGGCTTGGGAGCTTAGAGCTGAAGGGAAACGTGTCTTGTACACTCTATTAATAAAGATCAAATTAAGTGCTATGCTGTGTACGTGTGAAGGACAGTCACTAGCAAAAATACTCTCTGGGCTTTGTCCCAAGCTCTGTTATCAAGGTGTCAGGAATTAAATAGAGGATGCTCTGGAGAAAGATCAGCACTGAATCTTCTGTCTAAAGCTAAACAGTAGAGGCTTCATCCCTGCCCCAGGTCTGTCTGCTCTGTCTTTGGTCAGGAGCTTCCCTCAGCCCATTGTCCCAATCTCTTGAGAATGAGGGATTCAGAGGGATAGTGAGAGAGTCAGGCTGTTGCCTGAGTGGTGTCAGCCCCCTTCTTCAGCCTCCAGGAAAGCAAGACAAAGGCATCTTCACCTCTGCCAAATGTTGCAACTCTTTAATATGGGTCATACTCTAGTTTAGGGCCTATATCTCTTGAAACTGGCCTAGAGAAATGATCTACCTCCTTAGAAGTGGGGCGGAGACAGAGGGTCAGGGGTTGGAGAAAATGTGTATTGGAAGAACTTGGGCGATCTTTCAACCAATATGTCATGCATTTCGTCTTAGTAAATGAAGTAATCTAGTCTATATGTGTAGTGAGACTCTGTCTTAGTCACACCTCTCTTTGCTGAGACAAATGCATGACATCCAAAGTTAAAGGAGGAAAAGCTTATTGTAGCTCACAATTTGTAGTGGTTTCAGTTCATAATTGCTGGCTCCAAGGCAGGGTGGTCTGTGCACCACAGATGAGCAATAGTTCATGGTGGGAAGACAGCAGCAAAGAAATGAAGTTGCAGAGAGGCAGCAGCCAGCCTGCCTTCTTTCAGTTCCTTTATACCAGCCTAGAACATTTGTGGATAAGACTTTTTGTAGGCATCTATTTTCCTTTCTTCTGAATAAATATCTAGGAATGGGTTGCTGGTGATAGAGCAGGTATAGGCTTAGTTTTAAAAAATTTTTCCTAAAGTGATTATACAATTTCACAACCCTTAACTATGTAAGTTCTAGTTACACTGCATCCTTAACAACAACCTGTGTTGCTAGTCTTTAAATGTAGCAATTTGGTAAATATGTAGAGCTATCTCACTGTCATTTTAATTTGCTTTTCCCTGATAACTAATAAATAATGTGGAACACTTTTTCACTTGCATAGAGTCCATTCATATATTTCCTGTTGTGAAATGTTTGTTAAAATCCTTTACTCTTGTTTAATTGGATGGTGTTTTAAAAATCATTAAGTTGTAGATGTATTTTAAAAAACATCTATTCTTAATACTGGCAGTCAAATACATATGTTTTGTGCATTTTTTTTCCAATCTGAGAATTGCATATTCATTTTGTTAAAGGTGTTTTTGATGAGCAGTAGTTTTAAATTTAGATAAACTAATTTACACATTTTTTATGGTTATTGTTTTCTAAGTTTTTACTGCCTAAGAAACTTGCCAAAGCCTCAGGTTGAAAATGTCTACATTTTCTTGTATAAGTTTTATAATTTTAGTTCTTATATTTAGGTCTATAATTCAACTTGATTTAACTTTTGGATATAGTATGAGGAGGAGAGGGTTGAGGATCACTTTTTTTCCTCCCATATTGGATTTTGGGTTGTCCTGGAATCATCTATTGAAAGATTTTCTTTCTTGATTGGGTTGCTTTGGTGTCTTGTGAAAAGTCACACCACCTGCGTGTGAAGATCTACTTCTGGGTTTTTTATTCTATTCCAAGAATCTAGTGTACATTGTTAGGGTTCATATCTAGATGTTCCCCCAAGGGCCTCATGCACTCATAGGCAGGAATTTTGGGAGGTGAGTGGATTATGGGGGCTGACTTGTTTTTAGAAGGTAGAGTCTGGTTGGAAGAGGGGGTGGAGACTGGAAGAGCTTATCTCCCTCACCAGTTCCTCTGAATCACTGTGATATGAGCAGTTTCTCCTCCACCATGGCCCTCCACTGTGCTGTTTCTTCTTGGGAACTGGCTCACCATGAACTGAAATATGAGCCAAAATAAATCTTTCCTTCTTTAAATTGTGGGTGTCAGGTATTTTCCCCCAGAGATGAGGAAGGTAAAGAAAGATTTTGGTACCAGAGAAGTAGGGTTGTTGCTGTGAATATACCCAACCATGTGATTCAGAAGCCTTTGGAATTGCTTTAAGGGATGAGTTTGAAAAGGTTTAGAGATGCTGACTAGATAAATCCTAAAATGCTGTAAGCCAAGCTTGATGGGAGATTCTGGCAGATGCAGACTGTAAAGGCCAGGGTCAGGAAGTTTCAGTCGGGAACAAGGACTCTATTGACAGTTGAGCTCCAGGTCATGTTTTTTTGGTCTGGCAGAAATTTTCCCCACATTTTGCTCATTTCTTTGCAGGAAACAGATTGAGGGCAGTGAGCTAATTAATTTGGCAGAAGATATTTCAAGGTAGCTGAACTTTTAGGCTGTAATGTGGTTACTGCTTTTAGCAAGATCTACTATGAGAAAGGAGCAAAAAGCTCATTTAAATTTTTTTCAGTTTTGCCAGAAGGAAAGCACCTGCAGAAATGGAGCAAGGAAAGCTTAGCTGATAAAAATATTAGCATTAAGAAGAAGTCACATACTTTGGATCAGAACAGTAGGAAAATTGGCTTTAGGATGTTTCACAAATCCACAAGACCCCACTTAGTATCAGCTCAAGTGTATAGGTTATAATGTTTTCATTTAAGAATAAAGCCCTGGGGCACTGTGCTCAGAAGGGCTGCCTAGAGAATTAGTTTGCTAGGATTCAGTTCATAATGCTCAGCCATCTAAGCATGCAGAGGCCTCTACAGCCATGATGCAGAAAGTCCTGGCTACTGCTGGAGCCATAGCAGACCTTGGTGTCATCCTTGTGGGGCTGATCTTATAGGCACGCAGAAAACAAGAGTTATGAGGTCAGGGTGCTTCCACCCAGATTTCAGAAGGTCTGGGAGGCGAGGCAATGGGCCCTGGAGTGGGCAGTGCATAAAGTTGTAAGAATGAAGCTGAAGGTACAGTGGAGACCCTAGGAAGCTGAAGAGGCCACATCTGAGAAAAGTCACAAGGAGTGAGCAAAATCATCCCGAGAGAGGCCATGAGGGCTACAACCACTAGCAATGCTATGGGGTGGAGCTGCCCAAGCCCTTTGAAGCTCACATCTCAACAGAGCCTGGGTGCTGTACACAACAGTTACATGATTTAATGTTTGCTCTTCTGGGTTTCATTCTTGCTTTGGTCCAATTCCTTTCTCCGTATTCCTCCCTTTTGGAATAGGAATGTTTATCCTGTACCACTGTATATCAGCAATGTTTAACTTTATTTTTGATATTATAGTGGCTATCAGCTAAGAGTTTGCCTTACATTTCAGGGGAGACTTTGGAATTGGACATAGCAATACTAGAACTTTTAAATTTTGGCAACTCTTAGACTAAACGCAAGTTGCATAAAGAGATATGCATATCTTTTGGGAATCAGGGGGTAAATGTTATGGTTTATATAGATGTCCCTCTAAAACCTTATACAGTCATAGACGGGAACCTTTGGGCAGTAACTGGATCATAGGGGTGCTGTAGTTGACTGTTGTTGGGTGGAGCTTGGTTGGAGAGGCAGGTTACCATGGCATGACCTGGAATGTTATATCTCCTGTCTCCCTTTCTGGCTCCTCCCTTGACTTGCTCTGCTTCCTGGATGCCATGAGGTGAGCAGCTTTCCTCCACCCAACCCCTTCTGCCATGTTGCTTCTGCCTGGAGCTAGCCTATGGACTGAGACCACCACAAAGTCAAAATAAACCTCTCTTCCTTTGTTTTGAAAGATTGAATCTAGATCCATATCTATGACCATGCACCAAGATAAAGATGAACCAAAGACCTACATATTAAAACAGAAACACTTAATCTGCTGGAAGATAAAACAAGTAAAACTCTTGAAAGCATAGGCACAGGTAAGGGCTTTCTGAACAGAACCTCAAGTGCACAAGAAATAACATCAATAATCAATAAATGGAATTATTGTTAAAAGCAAAAAAGCTTCTGCACCACAAAGAGACAACCAACAGAATGAAGAGACAGCCTACAGAATGGGAAAACATTTTTTCCAGCTATTCCTCCATCAAAGATCTAATGTCTAGAATCCACAAAGGATTAAAAAAATTCAGATTCCCCCCAAATAATTGACTCAATTAAAAAAATGTCTGTTATACGTCTCAAAAGAAGAACAAATGGCTAATACATACATGAAAAAATGTTCACTATCTCTGGACATCAGCCAAATACAAATTAAAACAATACTCAGGTTCCATCTTACTCCAGAAAAAATAGCTACTACTAAGAACAGTAAAAAATGCTGGTGAAGCTGAGGATAAAAAAAGCACCCTTCCATATTGTTTTTGGGAATTTAAGTCAGTACAATCATTACGGAAGTCAGTATGGAGATTCCTAAAAAAATGAAAACTAGAAATTCCATTTGACCCAACTATTCCTCTTGTAGGTTAAAGCCAGACAGTTAAAAAAGTTGAAGATATCATACGATAGTGATACATATATATATATATATATATATATATCCATGTTTATAGCAGCATAACTCCTAAAAGCTAACTTTTGGAAACAATCTATATATCCCTCAACAGATGAATAGATAAAGAAAATGTGGTATTTATAAGCAGTGGAGTACTACTCTGCCATAAAGAGATAAATTTGAGTCATTTTTTGGAAAATGGATATATTTTGGGACCATAATGTTAAGTGAAATGAATCAGATAGACATGCTTAAATATCACATAACTCCTCTTATATGAGAAACCCAAAGTATAAATAATTTAAAGAGCAGACAAAAAGATAGACAATAGGAAACAGGGAGACATATTTTTGGTAAATGGGAAGGGGATACTGAGATGGAAGGAAGTCATTGGGAAGGGAAGAGAAGGAGAATAAAAAGAATGAAGATATTTTATGTATAGTACCTACTCTCCACAGTGAATGTAATCATTAAATATATGAACATGAGCTAATAAAAAGTCATGTGTATTAATCTTCCAAATTTGTCCTTCTTCAAGACTGCTTTAGCTATTTCTAAGTCCTTTGCATTTTTATATAGATTTTGAATCTGTTTGTCAAATTCTATAAAATGGTTGGTTTGAATTATGGGTAGGATGGCTTTAGATATATAGATAAATTCTGGGGCTAATTGTCATCTTAAAATCATTGAATAAGCCGGTTGTGGTGGCGCACTCCTGTAATCCCAGCATTTGGGAGGCTGAGGCAGGAGGATCACTGTGAGTTCGAGACCAGCCTGGCTACATAGTGAGTTCCAGGTCATTCTCAACTACATAGTGAGACCTTGTCTCAAAAAACAAAACAAAACAAAAATCATTGAATACCTGAGCATGTTGGTGCCTGCCTGTAATGCCAGCACTTGGGAGGCTAAGGCAGAAGGATCTCTGTGAGTTCAAGGTACATAGCGAGTTAAGGATAGCCTGAACTGCCTAGGGAGACCTTGTCTAAAAGAAAAAAATCATTGACTATTCCAATTAATAAGTTTAGTATATCTCTCCATCTTCTTTAATTTCTTTCAGTAATATTTTATAATTTTAATGTAGAGATTCTTAATATAGGGTTTTATAACCTATAAGTAACATAATTTATTTCTCAATATTTTATGGTTTTTGACATGTAGAGAATGAAATTGTTTTTCTAATTTCACTTTCTAATTTTTCACTGCTGGAATATAAAACACAATTGATTTTGGAATATTGCTTTTGTTTCTACAAGTTCACTTATTAGTTCTCATAAATGTTTTCCAGATTCCTTAAGATTTTCTATACAGAGAGCCATTTAATCTGTGAACAAAGGCAGTTTTACTTCTTCCTTTCCAATCTGTATGTCATGTATTTCTTTCTTGCTTTCCCTCATTGGCAAAGATCTCAGAAACAACGTTGAATAGAAGTGAGGAAGATGGCTATCCTTGCCTTATTCCCAATATTTTTATTTTACATTTTTAAAAAAATTGAGACAGAATCTCATTGAATTGTCCAGGTTGGCCTTGAACTTGTAATTCTTCTGACTCAGTCTTCCAAATAGCTGGGATAACTTGCACACTGCCAATCCCAGTCTTTTTTCCCAATGTTATAGAGAAAACATGCTGAATTTAACTACTAAGTATAATGCATTTAACTACTAAGGCTTTAAAAAAATGTCATTATTAGATGAAAGAATTTTCCTTTTAGTTCTGGTTTGTGGAACTTCCCTTCCTTTCCCTTTGTTTTTTGGGGCAGAGTCTTATTATGTTGCCCAGGCTGGCTTTGAACTCCTGGACTCAAATGATCCTCCTGCCTCAGTCTCTTGAGTAGGACAATAGACACCTGGCTTCTGGTTTATTTTGTTTTGTCATTGTGTAGTTCAGGCTGGTTTTGAACTCAGCGTGTAGCCCAGGCTGGCCAGGAACTCAGGGCAATCCTAGTCTGCCTCAGCCTACTGAGTGCTGGGATTATAGGTGAGCACTACTATGCTTGGCCTGTTTTGTTTTTAAATGAATAGCTGTTACCGGGCACGGTGGCACATGCCTGTAATCCCAGCACTCTGGAGGCTGAGGCAGGAGGATTGTTGTGAGTTTGAGACCAGCCTGAGCTACATAGTGAGTTCCAGGTTAGTCTCAACTACATAGTGAGACCCTGTCTTAGAAAAAAAAAAAAAAAGAAAGAATAGTTGTTGATGTTTTTCAGATATTTTTCCTGTTTATATTTCAATGAGTACATGATTTTTAAAAAATCTATTAATTTGGTAGATTATATCATTTGGGATTATGTCCCTTAAACCAGCATTGGATTCCTAGGGAACATCCCATTTGCTTTTGATGTATTGCTGGATTCTATTTGGTGATATTCTGTGAAGGATTTTTTGCATCAATGTTTGTGAAGATATTGGTGTCAGATTTAATTTTTTTTTTGTTTTGTTTTTTGAGACAGGGTCTCACTATGTAGTTGAGACTGACCTGGAACTCACTATGTAGCCCAGGCTGGTCTCAAACTCACAGCAATCCTCCTGCGTCAGCCTCTGGAGTGCTGGGATTACAGGTGTGAGCCACCACACCCGGCTAGGTTTAATTTTTTAAATAATTTCATTGTCAGGTTTGTCATCAAGATTATGGTAGTCTCATAAAATGTGTTGGGAAGTGTTCTTTCCATTCTGTGAGATTTTGTATTCTCTCTCTTTTTTTGTGGCATTGGGGATTAAGCTTAGGTCTTCTGTGGATTTATGGATCTGTGGATATATGGGAAGTTTTAAATTATGCATTTAATTTCTTATTAGATATGTGACTGTTTAGATTTTTCTATTTTATTTTGTACCAATTTTGGTAAATTGTATTTTTAAAGGAATATATCTATTTTATCTTCATTGTCTAAATAATTTTTAGCATAAAGTTATTAAAATATTTCATTATTCTTTTAATAGTTGTCAGATTTGTAAGGCTGTATATTTAATAAAATACCTGAGACAGGCTACTTACTAAGAAAAGAGGCTAAAATGGATACATATTGAGGATATACGCCTAAGTGAAATAAATAAGTCACACATGTGTAAATACCGAATAGTTTCTCTGGTGTGAAAAACTATAATAGTACATAAGAGCCTAATGATATAATTGACCATGTGAAATAGGAAGAACAGAGCTAAAGGTGTAGGGAAAGTGGGAAGGGTAGGGGAAAGGAAATAAGGGAAAAGAAAAAATATGAGAAAATGAAAAAATGGAAATAAAGCATTTGTAAATGGGGAGGGGAGGAGGGGGTGAAGGGAGGGCAGGGACAAGGGGAAAAAAATGAGAAGACCTGTCCTGTAAAGGTACAAGATCCCAATAATGGATGTAACTGTACCATATACCTAAAATGTACCAATAAACTCAATGAGAGGGGGGAAAAAAAAGAGGCTTATTTAACTCACAGGTTTGGGCCAGGGATTTAGCTCAGTGGTTCTGCCGCCTGCCTTGAAAGCTCAAGGTCCCGAGTTTGATCCCTGCTACCAAAAAAACTTCTTTCCACCACCTGCCTAACTTACAGGTTTGAAGGCTGAAAGCCGAAAAGGTGTTTCGCAGTCTCAGCGAGCACTGCCTGTAAGTGCATCTCCTTGTGGTGAGTAACAGTTGCAGGAGCAGGCAGATTTCCTCCGCACAGGAAGCTGCAAGAGCTAGGTGACCAGGCTCACGCTCTTTAACAATCCTCTCCAGAGCACTTCCTCAGACCCCCCCAATAATCTAAAGACTTCCCCTTAGGCCCCACTTCTGAAAGCTTCTACCCTTTCCAGGACTACCATCCTGTGGACTAAGCCTCCAATCACACGAATCCTTCAGGGACACGAACTGAATCCAACATAGCAGGCCATCTCCCTTTTCATTCATGGTATTGGAAATTTGTGATCTTTTTCTTCTTGGTCAGTCAAGCTAGGGGTTTCTTAATTTTATCAGTCTTTTAAAAGTCCCAACTTTTGGCTTTGATAATTTTCTCTCTTGTTTACTTTTCTATTTTTCTGATTTCTGCTATTATTTTAATAATCCCTATGTTTACTAAGTTTAGATTTGCCTTACTCTTTTACTAGCTTCTGAAGTAGAAATTTAGGTCATTTATTTTACACCTATGTTACTTTCTAATATAAAGATTTAAAATTTGAAGTTCTGTCTTTTAAATACTGCTTAGGCTGTCTCCCACAAATTTTGATATGTTGTATTTTCATTATTCATATGAAACACTTTAAATTTCCTTTTCCTAATGATTATTTATGTTTATTTTCAATATCCAAATATTTTTTCTACATACCTATTTGTTATGGATTTTAATATAGTTCCACAGTGGTCAGAAAACACCATTTGTATTATCTCAATATAATTTATTGAGACATGTTTTATAGGCCATAATATTGTCTATCTTGATGAATATACCATAAGCTTTTAAACAATATGTATATTTTTGCTATTATTGAGTTTAGTATTCCATAAGTATAAATTAGATCAAAGTGGTTTATGGCATTGCTCAGATCTTCTACATCTTTAATGATTTCTGTAAATCTAGTTCTTTCGTCAATTGCTGAGAGACAAGTTTAGATTCTTTTGTGTGTATTGAGTTTTAGATTTTGTCAGTTTTTGTTTCATGCATTTTGAAATTCTATTATTATGCCTTTTTCATGGAAACAAGCCATTTTACCCTCATAAAATGTCCCTTGAAGTTTATTTGAAATAACCCTACTCCTCATTACAGCTTCCTTGTACCCGGATTTTATGCTGTTCTATGTACTGTTCCTCATCCATTTCCTTTCACAATCTGTGTTGTTAAAGAATAGCTCTTGATAGCAATGGCTTTTGAAATACACCTATTCCTGTATCGTCTTCTATTTAGTTGAAATATATAGCCTATTAACAAATAATATAACAATTTTATGTAGTTATATCATTGTATTATAAATTTCTCTCTCCCTCTTTTATACATTCTTTAGGGTCAAATAATTTTTAGGGTTCCATTTTAATTTATTGGCATTTTAGCTATACAGTATCTCATTCCATTTTTTATTTTTTGGTACCAAGGATCAAACTCAGGACCTTGCGCTTGCGAGGCAGGCGGCGGAACCACTGAGCCAAATCCCCAGCCCTCCTTCCATTTTTTAAAATGTTGCTCAATGACTAATATTTATTCTTAACTTGTAGTCTGTATTCTTAGATATTATATTTTACCATGTAACAAAATTTAAGCCTTGAAATACCCCACATCCTCTATGCTATGGTTGTCACATATTATATTTGCTTTATAAGCACTGTGATAGACTGTTATAATTTTAATTCAAAGAGTTATTCATTTAAAAATTAAGGACAATATGCTACTTTATATTTACCCACATATTGAACAGTTCCAGGGACTATCATTTCTTTTTTGAAGATGTGAATTTCCCTTTGTGCCGTTTCTCTTCACCTCGTGAACTAATTTACCTAGTGCTCTTTGTGGTACAGATCTGCTGGCATTGGATTCATTCATTCATTCATCCATTTTCATTCATTTGAAAATGTTTTCATGTCATCCACACTGTGGTTGTGGACAGGCCTTGAGCGACCCCCAAGGATGCTCACCATCTGAAATTCATATTGGGTATAAGCTCGTCCCCTGAGTGCGGGTGGGACCTATGACTTACTTCTAACCAGTAAGATATGGCAAATGGTGGAACACCACTCCCATGATTTTGTTACCTTATGAGCCGCTCTGTCTTGCTGGGTGACTCTGGCGTCTCTTTCACTTGCTGGCTTTGAGCATGAAAGCTGCCATGAAGTAATCTGAGCCCTCAGCCAAGAAATTTCAGGCAATATCTAGTTGCTCAGCATGCCTTCTGTCTTACAGCCTCAAAGAAGTCAACCCTACCACCAACCCACATGATTTTGGAAAAGGACTCAGTCAGTCCCGCTTCCAGAGGAAAACTGGATCCTGCATGTTGCCTTGACTATAGCTTTGTAGGGAACCCAGGAAAGTGGGGCTCTGACATCTCATTCATAGAAACTGAGATAATTGTGTATTGTTCTAAAGCTGCTGAGTTGTTACACAGTAATGTACAGTTTAGTGGATATACAGTTCTGGGTTGGCAATTTATCTTTCACCACTTTAATGATATATTCTATTGTCTTCCCTCCCCTCCTTTATTTTATTTTATTTTGTTTTGTTTTTTGCAGTACTGGGGACTCGGACTCAGAACCTTGCACTTGTGAGGCAGGCGTGATGCCACTGAACTAAATCCCTGTTTCCCCCTCCTTTATTTTAATGTTGTCAGAAGTGATTCTACTCATTGTTCCCTAGTATGTAACATGTTAATGTAACATGTTAATTTTCCCTGGCTGCTTTCATATTTTATTTTTGATTTTCAGCAGTTTGGTATAATTCTCTCTCTCTCTCTCTCTCTCTCTCTCTCTTCCTGCTTGAGATTTGTTGAGCTTCTTCAACTAGTATATTTCACTAAAATGAGAAATTTTGGTTATTCTATCCGAAAGTTTTTTGCACCATTTTTTCCTTGCTGTCTGACATTTATTTTGCATTTTCATTTAAAAAATTTATTTATTTTTAATTAATTTTATTGATACATTTAAGGTATACAATATAATGATATTCATCATTGGAAATCTGCACCTTTACATAATCCATCTTGGTTCTTATTTTTTCCCCATGCCCCTGCCTTCCCTTCAACCCCTCCATCCCTCCCTATCCAAAAAACTATTTCCATTTTTTTCTCATGTTAATTCCATCCCCATCTTGCCTTTCCCCTACCCCTCCCACTCCCCCTTCCCCTTTGCACCTTTTCTTCCTATTTCACAGTGTTTTTATACAAACATTAAACCTTTTGATACTGTTCCATGGGTCACTGAGGTTTTGCTAATTCTTTTTGTTCATTTTTTCCTATTCTTCTAATTGCTTAATTTCTATTCATGTTGTTTGTTGCCCCTTCTCTTACCTTTAGTTTTTTGCTATACCTATGCAGTAAACTTAAAAAAATCAAATTTTTGGTATTTTTCCTTGTTCAGAATGTCCATTTGATTATTTTCTATAGTTTTTATCTGTTGAAATTTCCTGTTTGTTCACTTATTGGAAGCATATTTTCTTTTCAATTTTTGAGCGTACTTAAAATATCTACTTTAAAATTATTTTATGAACTTTTGAGATGCAGGCACTGAGGCAGAGTTAGAAGCACAGACGATTTCTTGTGGAGTGACACTTATGTAAAGACCCGGGATTGGGTGGAAGGAGCCATTGTATCATGATGGATTTCTTGTATGATCTCTGATAGGGGAGCCGTGAAGCAGGAGCTGCCTGTTAAAGGAATCCTCCTTTAGGTTGAAATGGCCACGCTTTTGTGATGTTGCCTTACTGGTCTTTGACTGGAATGGGACTAAAAAAAAAAGAAAAAAAGCTGTTCGGTTCTTTTTGCCTTAGCTGATATGGTGGCTTTGAGATATGTGAACTTAGCTAGATTGAACTACATTTCACAAATTACCTTACTTATAAATTTCTTGCTGGAGTGGGCCACAAGGGAGCTTATTGCAGGAGGCTTGGAGGGCAGAGGTGAAGTAGAGACCATCTGTAGTTCACACATGTTGGCTCTTATCTCCTGGCTCACCTTTGAGTTTTTGCATGTCCTTGAATGTTTTTCTTCCATCTTATCATAGCCAGGCAGTCCTTTTGTCTCTGTGGACTGAGGAATCTATTGAAGTCTTTCCTCAGTTCAGGGAAATGTTCTTCTGGCGTGTGCTTTAATTATTCCCTCTTTTCCAATTTTTATTTTGTCTCCACCTGGAACTTTTGTTCTTTGCACATTAGAATTCCTGGATCTTTCCTCTAAATCTTTTATCTTTTCCCTCATGACTTTTATCTCAATGTCTTTCTTCTCTCAGCTTTAAGATATTTCTTCTACTTGATCTTCCAGGTGTCTGATTCAGTGCTCAACAACGACATCCTTGCCTTTAATTTATCTATTTGTTTTTAAAGCTCAAAGTTCTTGTTTTAAGTTTCAGAAGTTCTTTTTGTGATGCATATGGATCTTCATACAACCTGCTATCATCATTTTTAAACATTCAGGCATTAATTTTTCTCTTCAGGCTACAGTTCTGTTCTGTGGACCTGCCTCTTAATAGTTCTATCTCATTCTCCGTTGGGAGCCCTCTGAGATGCCATCATTTGGTACCTACTCCTTGAGGTTTAGTCTTTAGATTGTTACCTAAGTGGTATAATTTTGCAAAACAGAAAGGATTTTTTTCATGAGGCTGCCAAAGGTGAAGAGGCTGGAGCCCTAGGTCTCAAATCTCCTCCCTGAAGATAAGGTTGAAGGGTATTTGGGACAAAGAAACAGGCTTGAGATTAAAAGAGAAAGATGATCAGAGGTAGGGAAAAGTGAAGTAATTACTGCCCTTCTTGTGTAATGAAATTTTGTGGCTCACAGGATACACATTCAGAAAATGATGGCATTAACATGATCTGAGATAGAGTTTTTAACTCTTGACATCAAAAGTTCACCTGTTGTGAGGTAAGAGATCAGGGAATGGCAAAGTGGCTGGAAAGTTGGTCATGACCTGTCAGTCCTGGAGATGTATCCATCAGGGCTGGGAGTGCATGCACAGAGAGGCCTGCGTGGGATGCCTCAGATTGGATATCAGAAGGAAGATATAGCTGGGGATCTAGCTCTGGTTTCACTGCCTGCCTTGCAAATGCAAGGTCCCAATTTTGATCCCCGGTCCTAAAAAAAAAAAAAAGAAGGAAGATATAAAAGATGGTAGTCTTGGCCTTCTGGTCACTGTTCTCATTCTTTTTTCTTTTTTTTTTT
>NW_022900934.1:16295659-16297926 GCF_012274545.1 Fukomys damarensis
TTTTTTTTTTTTTTGGTACCAGGGATCGAACTCAGGACCTTGTGCTTGTGAGGCAGGCGGCGGAACCACTGAGCTAGATCTCCAGCCCCACTGTTCTCATTCTTATAGTGGTCCATCCTGTATGCCGGGAGTCTTTTCTCTTCAGGGAGCTCCATTTTTTTTTTCTTTTTTTTTTTGGTACCGGGGATCAAACTTGGGTCCTTGTGCTTGCGGGGCAGGCGGCAGAACCTCTGAGCTAAATCCCAGGCTGAGTCTTTTCTCTTCAAAACATGTCTTTGGAACACTTCTTTTTCACTTCTTTTCTTCCTCTTTTACTTTTAATAAATGTTAAGCATATATGTTCTTTGATTTTCCCATCCAGTTCTTGTTTCTTTTTTTTCCAGTCCTGAGGATTGAACTCAGGACCTTGTGCTTGCCAGGCAGGTACAATGCCCCTGAGCTACAATTCTTTGAACAGGGAATAAGAGCCTGGAAAGGACCACTGTGCACCACCAACATCTGGCAACAATTTGATACCTGCACAAGCTCAAGGTAAAGGTTGGTAGTTTCAGCCAATATGCTCTATTTTCAAATTCCTGAAAAACGTAATCAGTTGTTACCAAGGTGACCATACACCAGAGGTGTTATCTGTAGTAAAGCTAGTAGGGGTCTATTGCTTTAGTGTTTAGATAGGCTAATTCTAGAATCAGTGATAAAAATAAGTAACTAGATGCAAGCAAAGCCAGAGGGCTTATTCACGCTTTTCCTTGTTTTCAAGATCAGGCTGAGAAATGACCTTAAAGGTGGGCAGAGACTAAGTCTCTCTGACTCTGAGCATCCCTGGTTCTCAGGAAGCTGTCCTTGCCCTCTGCCAAGGCATCTGAAGGAGGTTTCTCTGTTCCCTGGTCTCTGAACAATCCTAGGTTTGCTGCTGGGTAATCAGCCTATGTCAGCAACTTCCTGGCCTTGTAAAGGTCAGGAAGGCTCAGCAGTCTCATGCAGGGTCTGTGGATACTTAACAGCCCAGCTTTTCGCTGGAATAGACACTTTCGCTATTACCTCTGCATTGCTCACTTGTTGTCTAGAAAGCAGGGAGCCCCACAGCAGCAATTTCTGTAGGAGTTGGTTCTTGCTCAGAAAAGACAGTAGCTTGGAACTAGGTTGGGAAGGCAAGGGGCCACATTCCTCAGAATCCTGAGTCAAAGTGCTGCTACCTAAATGTTGAAAATTTAACTTTCTGCAAAGTGACATGGGCCAAAGATTTAATTAACTCTTTAGCGAGCTGTTCAGCAAGATGGTTTGTTCACGAAATTATAGGAGAGAGAAGTATTTATAGTCACTTAAAAGGAATAAGATTGCCAAAGTATGTGTGAGAGAAATCTGCAAGCTTTGAGTTATAATCTTGTCATTTGCTTTCCTGCAGGATAAAGTTCACTTGTCACTATTGGTTTTTTTACAGTTAGCTGTTACTCGCTATTGGTTTTCTATTGGTTATCTACTCTTTCTGTTGCAAAGTTACCCAATCAATAGTAAATAGCAAGTCAAGCTACAATACACATGCCCCTAGCCACCAGTCCAATTGAAATACAGTGAGGGCCCCATGTCTGAGTCCCATGTGCCATTAATCATTTTATTTAACTCACTGCACTTAAAGTATCAAATATGTGTTGTGGGTTGAATGTACGCCTCAAAAACATACAGTGAAATCCTCAGAATATGACCTTATTTGGAAATAGGGTTGTTGCAGATATAATTAGTTAAGCTGAGGTCACAGTGAAATAGGGTAGGGCCTTAATCCACTATGACCAGTATTCTTATAAAAGAGGAGGGTGGTGTGTGATGACACAGATGTATAGGGAGAAAACCATGTGACAACAGAGGTAGAAACTGGAGAGACTTTGAGCTGCAAGCCAAGGAACAGCAGGGACCAGTGCTTATCAAAAGTTAAGAATGGGCAAGGAAGCATTTCTAGCCTAGATTTTTGAGGAACAGTTTCTCAGCTGATACCTTGATTGTGAAATTTAGCCTATAGAATTGTAAGACAGATTTCTGTTGTTTTAAGCTACCCAGTTTGTGTACTGTGTTACAGCAGTCCTAACAAACTAATACAACATGTAATATGAAGATTATTAATGAGATATTTGAAAATTTTTCTTACCAAGTCTTTGAAATCACTGTATATTTTATACTTATGACATTCATCAATGTGGAGAAACTGCTTTTCTGTCCTTTCCCTCCCCTCCCCTCCTCTCCCCTTTCATTCTTTGCTTTTCTTTCTTTTTTTTTTT
>NW_022900934.1:16298023-16321041 GCF_012274545.1 Fukomys damarensis
TTTTCTTTTTTTTCTTTTTTTTTTTTTTTTTGGTCTGGGGATCACACTTGGGTCCTTGAGCTTGCAAGACAGGCAGCGGAACCACTGAGCTAAATCCCTGACCCTCCTTCTCTTTTCTTTTTGTAGGGCTGGGCCTTGTTCATGCTAGGCTGATTTATACCCTTACTCCTAGACTTTGGACTAGCTACACTTTTTTATTTTTGGTTAGTCATCAGCTAGTATGGATTCTTAACCATATGTAAAATGGAAGTCAGACATGGCTGGTTCTTGAGCCCGCTGACAACCATAACCATTGTTTGCCCTATCCTTCAGTTTTCTCTAAAAGGAAGGGTTCCTGTATGTAATATTCCAAGATATTACAAATCACCTGAGGGTTCTTATTCAATTTGTATAGTAATCACAAATTAGGGAAGTATAGCTCTTTTAGTGTTAACATCCCTGAACTTTGAATGTCAGTGGCTATCAGCTCTCTTGGTATTGGTGACCTTCTTTGCTCCTGGGAGCAAGCAGCTGCTGGCAGGCCTTGAGAACTCTCCTGGCAACTGGACACAGTAGCTGCTGGCAATTCTCCATTGCTTGCCACTGACTTCAGTAACCACCTCTGGCTGCTGACTGCTTTTAGTGGCAGCGGCCTTTGGTATTACCCATCCTTAGGCTACCAGCTCAGCGTGTTCTACTTGAGATGAAATCATGAAAAAGGGGCTGGGGATTTCACTCAGTGGTTCCACTGCCTGCCTTGTAAGCATAACATCACGAGTTTGATCCTCAGTACCAAAACAAAAAACAAAAAGCAAATCATGAAAGATAAGCCTGGCATGGAGGTGCATGCCTATAATCCAGCACCTGGGAGGCTGAGAGGCTTTATTAGGACTTGTGTGCTGCAGCATAAGGGGGAGCACTGCATGGACAGATCTGCCAAGGGGGCCAGGGAGTTACTTGTGTAGGGAAAAGCAAATTTACACATGCACAGTGCTAGGCTTTGTTTGGTCTTGGGTGGAGAAGCCTGCAGAGCTGTCATCTAGAGAGCTTCAGGGTGAGATCATTCAGAAAGGCTGCAGGGCAGAGTCACCTGGGATAGGTCCACGGGGAAACCACTGCAGCCAAGGCAAGTATCTCCATGAGGCACCTGTTGGAGCTGGGCTGGCTGCAAGGCATTTGGGGTTACTGTAGAAGAAAAAAAACCTCTCGAGGAGCGTCATGCTCTTCTCTTCTGACTTAGTCTTGAATATTGAACCCAGGGCTTTGTGAATGCTAGGCAAGCAGTCTCACTGAACTGCATCCCTAGCCCTTTCCTTGAGGGTTTCACTAAGCTTCCCAGGTGGGCCTTGAACTTAATGATTCCCACTTCAGGCTTCAGTTTCTACTGCACCTTGGTTAGATGGCCCTGTATAATGCACATGCTGCATAGCCATACTGGCAGAGCCCATCAGGGAAGGCAGCCAGCCTCTCAGATGGCAGTGATCACTCTGGCAGGAAGGAGAATGGGAATGAGGGTGCACGGTCAGGAGCAGGAGAGGGTGAGTGTTGTGGAGTGAAGTTGAAGGGCTGTGTTTGATGACAGTGTTTTCTCTGTGAAGAAGTGGGAGTGGGCTAAGAGTGAGGGTTCGTTGAGAGAGGCAGATTCCACGGAGAAGGCAGGAGGATGGACTGGGAAGAAATGGAGGGTAGTTGAGGGGTGTTGAGGCCCAACAGACTTTTCTGGGGGATGGGAAGCAGGTGTAGGCAAAAGTCAGAGAGTGGACAGTGAACTTGCTGGGGAAATGGAGAATCTGGAGGGGCTGCCTGGGAGGGAAGGGAGACCACTTGTGGGCCACATGCAAGACACAGACCCAGCAGCTTGCTTTCGTCACATGATATATGCCAGTCCCTCTTCCAAGTACTTTACAAATATTAAGTCATTTGGTTCTTAATTGTTATTTCCACTCAGCAGATGAAAAAAGCAAAGCACAGAATGGTTAAGTGACTTGGAAGTCACACAGCCAGTAAGTGGCAGAGCCAGGATCCAAACCTGGGGTACCTCGCTCTCAAGCTGTATAGGAAGGAATCTCTGGGCCCTGGCTGCACCCCTCTGTAGCTGTAGGAGTCCTTCCCTTCTCACTTTCTACCAGGGGTGTCGTGAAGTCATTGGATCAATGTGGAGGATGGCACAAGGTGATTTATTTATTTATTTTTCAGTACCGGGGATTGAACGTGGGTCCTTAAGCTTGTGAGGCAAGCACTGGAACCACTGATCTAAATCCCCAGCCCAAGGTGATTTATTTTTAAAGCCCAAAAGGCAATTGTTTTTGTTGAGTTGAGTCAACATTCTTCTGTCCAAATGCAGTATGCTCTCGGAGGATCTGGGAGGTGTGGGTGATTCTGAGCACAGGAGGCTGGGGCCTGGGCCTGACACTCATCTTCATTAGTTTTGTTTTGTTTTTTTAACAATGGCTCTATTTATATGGCTCTCTATATATGGTTCAATCCATATATATAAAGCTGGAAGAAACTGTTTTCCCATTATTATTATTATTATTATTATTATTTTAACTTAGGAAAACATGCCCAAATCAGCTTTATAACAATCTCAGCTCTCGTTTTATAAAACACAACATTTCCTTGAAGCAACCAGCAGAATCTCCTCTGTCAGCCGGTAGCCTTGTAAAAGGAATGAATCCATAATCGTCCCTCCATGGGAATGAGGTCGATTTCAATGACTGTCTAATAAAGGAATAAATTCAGCATTAAAAAAAAATCAGAATCCCTAGGAACCCTAGAGGCAAATGGCAAAGGAAATTTGATCTGATGAAAACTGAGATCTTTTTTTTTTAAAGAAGATTTTTTTTTGCCTTCTCCCTCACCCCACCATGAAACTACCTTTTAAAAAACCAGAAGTTGATTTAACAACAAATCTGTCTTTGAGGAATTGGATACAACACTGGTTTTATAGCAGGCACAACTTTGATCCACAAATTTAGAGGTGGTCTGATGTAGTGAGAGGTCTGCGTCAGTCTGAAGGGGGTGGTTTGTAACTCGGAGGAGCTTCGTTACCTACCTTCAACTCCAAGTAAGCTAAAAGGCTTGTGCTTGTACCCTCAGAGTCCAGGGGACCTCACCCAACAAGCCAGCAGCGATAGCCTGTGATTAGCAGATGAGCGGCACAATATGGATTGCCGCAACTGCGCATCTGCACTCTTGGGATGCAGGAGACTTTCCATCCTTATCTGGTCCCTGTTGGTGTTTGTACCTCAAGGAAAGGGACATAGCCTCCCTCTCACAACAGCGGGGTCATCACCAAAGAGTGTGTGGTACACAGATGTAGAAATAGGCTCAGGGAGAAAGGGTGCCTTGGTCAAGGTTTCAAAGTTAAAGGCCAGCTGGAACGTCTCTCCTTAGGACTCCCAGTCTGGCACCCTTTGTGAGGTGTGTCAAAGCACTTTGTATATGGTAATTACATCGTTAATAAAAGAAGCGGTTGTTGAAAATTGCTATTTGCTGCACTTTAGATATTTCTCCTCTAATAATTCCAATTACTGATTTGGCCTTTGTATAATAACAACAATGTATAGATAGCTGCTTTTATGGGCCAGGTACCATTCTAAACAATGCATATATCCTCTCCTAATTGAGTCTATCAACAGCTTTATGATAACATAATTGTTTCCAGTTCATACCGTGTAGTCAAACTGAAGACCAGGTAAAAATGCCTAAAACTGAGATTTCCCACAATTTCTCTGTTCCTGGTATCCTTCATATGATAGTAGATTTTTCATGGTGCCCTGAGATGAAACAAAATATCTAGTAGTTTTGTTTCTTAGCTAAGTCCAAATAATGTATATTTATGTCCTAACAGGTTAGTAGTCATTTGAAAAAGAGATAACTCACATAAATTGAGAGAAAAATGTTTTTATTCTCTTTTAAATAACAAGAGTTATGCAGTAATGGGATGTATGTGCCTGTTGAACACTGCACAGTTTCTCAACACTGAGAATCAGATTGGATGCTGTTACCTTCATTTCCTGGTGCACATTGGTTTTCACATGGAACTTGCTTTTTATTGCCATAACCTCTGAAAACCCAGCTTTGCAAAAATACTATGTCATCAAAAGCAATGCAGCTGTAGCTGATGTTGAAACATGACTGGCCTTGGGTGTCTGTGGACATTGCTGTTTCTCTCAAGCAAACCCATAGTGCCCCTGCTGCTTCCCCAGAGTGTGCTGCTGAGCTCAGAGACGATTTTGCTGGACCCAACATTTTTGAATCCAACTCCTTGAACAGTCTTAATCTGTTTGGGATGCTATAATAAAATACCTTGGGCTGGCTGGCTTAAACGTGCAAATTGATTTTTCTGCAATTCTGGAGTCTAGAAGTCTCTGATTGGGTGCCAACAAGATTACATCTGGTGAGGGCTCTTTTCCTGGCTTGCAGACAGTTTGGGAACTGTGGATTGATTAGTAGATCCTGAACTGCTGAATTTAGCCCTGGGGTAGGTGTCTGCCCAGGACATCCCATCTGGTAGCGCTCACTCTTCAGGACAGAGGCCGATGCACTGCAGTCCGTGCCAGACCTTCCACTAAGCTCAGTAGGGGAGAGGCCAGGATGAATTTGCCCTGGGACCTGTTTTTCAATCATCTTGTCATATGATAAAATAATAGCAATTCAGCTATAAGACTGAAGGTTCAAAGCTCTGAGGAAGGATCTTGAGTGTGAGGTGGGGTAGGACTGATGCAGCTGTCAGGAAGTCTTGTTTAGACTGCGTTATAGAAGTTTGGTTTTGGAAAGAAAGGAAATGATTGTCTCCTTCCCATTCTGTCGAAGTTAAATCACTCCAGAATTGTATTTAGGAAAGAAGAGACAAACCAGGTGTCAACAGGCATCTGACCACCTCAAAAGGCTGCAGAGGGGGCAGTTGATTTAGCCCAGTGGTTCCACCACCTGACTCGCAAGCACAATGTCCCGAGTTTGACCCCAGGTACCAAAAAAAAAAAAAGAATGCTGCAGCTTACTGAGAGGAGGCTGGGTCAGCTGAGGATGGGACACTTTGGATGGAGAAAGTCCTGAGCACCTGGCCACTGAGGAAATGTCTGGAAGATACCACCTACCTCAGAGGGGACTGAGCCATCTGGGCCTTGGGTCTCATTTAATCTTCAGAGGAGTGACTTTCTGAAGCTGTGATTCTCACTTTCATGGCTGACCCTTCTTGTCACCAACTCTTGAGTATCCACCATGCCTGTCATTCTTCTTGAGACAGCACTGCTTAAGTTTCAGACTGAAGCTCTTTGGAAAGTATTCTTGGTGTTCAAGGTAAATGAGTTTGTCTTGAGGTCTCAGTTGTATCTCCTTCCTGAGGTCAGCACAAAGGGGACAGAAAGGAAAGGCAGCTGCCTGGCATCCTTTAGAAGCAGGCAATGGTGTCCCCTTGCTGGGGTGAAGAATGGGTATCTGACTCTGCCCACTGTGCCGGATGGGGCCTGTGCAGAATACACATCTCTTCTTGAAGCTCTCGTGCTCTCATTCCTCCAGGGGTTCTCTACAGCTTTCTGGTGCAGACCAGATCCCCTCACGTGGCACTGAGGTCCTAACTCACCAGCTTGTCTTTCTGCAGAGGCCCTGGGATCTCATCATCCTGCTTAATGACCCTTCTCTGAAAGTAGAGTGCTTTGTGTCTACATGTCACTGCTGATGCTGTTTCCTCTGCCTGGCTTATCCTTCCTCGACTGGTAAATCTTGTTTTCCTAGATCTGGCTTAGTCTTCTCATTTACTTTGGAGGGCTTACAAAAAACCCAGAACTATTTATCTTGCTTACAATTAGTGTAGCTTGGCAGTTTGGCCTGAGCTCAGCTGGGTGAGTTTCTGGACCAGGCTGGGCTTGCTTGGGGGTCTGATGGCATCATCATCTGTGGTGATGGGGATGGGTCTCTCTCCACATGGCTCTGTGTGGTCTCTCATCCTTTAGCAGGCCAGCCCTGTTTCTTCACTTGCTGAATTCCAAGAGCCTCAAAAGAAGAGAACCTCCACTGCCTGAGAGCTTTTGCAGCCTTTGTGTGCATCCTCTTGGCCAAGACCAGTCATCTTTCGGACTTGGAGAGCATCAGAGATCATACAGGGACAGGGGAGCAGTGAAGAGGGGATATGGCACCATTTCTGCAATCTTCCATATCTGGACATCCATCAGCACAACAGGGCTGTCTGTGTGCCTTTATGCCCCACTGGGCTGTGAGCTTCCAGAGGCCTTGGTTTAAGATGCCTTGGTTTCCCCAGAGCCAAGCACAGAAAAGATTCTTAGTAATTATTAACTTCTGCCTCGTTGCCTGTGGGGTCAGACTGGGCCTCTGGCACAAAGGAAAGGCCAGAAAACCCAAGGTGCAGCTGGGAGTGGGCTGGGGGAAGAAGAGAGGAGGAGCACAGACAACCCTTTACAGATTTCTGCTCAGCAGTCCGGAGTTGCAATCTGTCCCAGAGAATGATCTGATCTGATTCAGCCACAGTCTGGTCTCCACCTTTAAATGCTGGGAACTGCATAAATCAGCACATTTCCCCCAAAGCAGAGTCTATATACAGCATGCCAGGCTGCTCACCATAATTAGGACTCCAGCAATGATTGTTTTTGCTCCTTGTGTTTTATCATCAGCCTCACAGGGGAATAGGAGGGATGTGATCAGGGTTATGAGGCTGTGTGCAATCCTACAGCAGTGGAGGCTGAGGCAAGAGTGCTTGTGGAGGCTCTAGAGGGCCTGCAGTTCCTCTTCCTCTCTTCCATCCCCTGAGTTGTCTGTACCACAAAGTGTCTGCCTTCAGGTTGTGTCCACCACCAGGCTGTGTCCCTCCATCCTACTTGTCCAAGCCCTCACCACATCCTTCATCTCCCTGTACCTTTTGGCTCTTTGAGCCTAGGCATGCATACACGGGGTCAGTCTGTCTCTGGAATAGCAAAGTCCTTTGTGCAGGCTCAGGAAGTTCTGGGGCACAGGGGAAACTGCTGGTCTAGAAAAGGAAGGAGCACTACAGGTGGGTATATGTTCTTGGTCCTTTGACTTTCTTGTCCTGTGGGAAAGGGCACGGCCATGGAAAGGTCAAGGAAGGGCCCTCTAAAGTAGGACTTAAGGGAGAGAGGGCCTAGTTGTTGAGTCTAACAGTGTTTCTCTGTGTGTGTGTGCAAAGCTGGAGAGGCATGGGGGAGACTGAAAATCTGGCTTTAGTAGGACTTAAGGGAGAGAGGGCCTAGTTGTTGAGTCTAACAGTGTTTCTCTGTGTGTGTGTGTGCAAAGCTGGAGAGGCATGGGGGAGACTGAAAATCTGGCTGTCACACTGCCAGAAGGACTGGGCCTCCTAGGTTTAAGTCACCTGAGTGGGACCAGGCCTGTTTGGAGTTCAGAGTGGCTGCCATTGTCCTTTAAGTTTACAGAGCTTTCTTTTGAAATGAAGACTTGGCATTTGTTTCTGTTTGGCTTTCACTGAAGACTTGTGGGGATCACAGGAGAGGGAGATGTAACCCTCACTGACTAGGTAAGGAAGCAGAGGCTCAGAAAGTACAGCTTGCCACAGACCACACAACCATAAGTGGTGGAGGAGAGCTGGGGCCCTGTGTGGGCTCTCCAAACAGTGCTCTTGCTGCTGCCCATTGGCTGACTTTTAAAGTACATCTGAATAATATCAATCTTTCCCTTGTACCTATATTGCTGGAATACTTCCTCTTTCATGAGAGTTTGGGTTGTTCCCAGGTTTTTGGCTGTTGTGAACACTTGTAGTGCAGTGTTCCACATCGTGGGTTGAATCTTGCCTGTGTTGTGGACAAAATTACTAAACCTCGCTGACCTTCAGTTTCCCCTTTGATACAATGGGGACAATAATATCCCCTGCGTGAGATATTGAATAAGTGAATAAAGAAACAGATGATGATGATGGTGGTGGCGATGGTGACATTGGCAGTGACATCTACTTTGCCTGATGATTGTGTTCCTGGTGGGGTGTTATGATTTACACCCCAGGCTCTCATGGGCCGTGTTGGCCTTAGGCAGCATCTCTCCACCTAGCACCTCCCGGGACTTAAACCATTTCAGCCTCAGGTGAGCTCACCCAGGCCCTCTGTTCTGTTCTGTCTAACTTGCCTCCCAGCTGGCTATAGTGTTAAATAATGTTGCTATTCTGATGACTCCCAAGTTTATATGTATAGCTATGACTTTTACTGAATTCCAGACTCATATATATCATGTTTATTTATCTTTGTTTTTTCTTTTTTTGTACCAGAGATCAAACTCAGGACCTTGTGCTTGCAAGGTATGTTGTGGAACCACTGAGCTAAATCCCCGGGCCTTTTTTTTTTTTTTGAGAAAGCCTCTGGCTATGTATTTCAGGCTGGCCTTGAGCTCCCTATGTAGCCCAGGCTGGCCTTGAGCTTGTTGCAAACCTGCCTCTGCCTCCTGAGTGCTAGGATCACAGATGTGCTTGGCTGTTCTGTTTACCCTGTCTTCAAAACACATCCAAATTTGCCTGGATTTCTCTATCTCTGCTGCTATTAGTTCAAACTGCCCTCTTTTGTTCTCTTCCAACTTCATTAATGAATGTTTAGCTTGTTTTCATGAAATCTATCTGGTTTTATGATACTTTTCAAATTTATACATTTCTTCCAGGTTTGCTTTAGGTTATTCCCCTCAATTTTGATATGCAGACTTACTTGTTTAGTTCTTACTAGTTCCTTATTAATTCATAGGTCACTTAGCACTGTTATTCAATTTTGAAAAATAAGAGGGTTTGTCAGTAATCTTTTAAAAAATTTTATTACATACAGTTTGAAAAGAAAGCCTAATTTATGCTGATCTTTTGAAATTTATTTTGGTTTATTTTAATGTGGAGTTTTACCGAATGTTCCATGTGTGCTTGAGAAGAGTGTTATCTGGTTGTAAGGAACAAAGTTCAAGATACATGTATTAGCTTCCTGACTGCAATTTTTGTTTGTCTGCTCAGTCATTTCCATAGAGAGAGAGCGAGAGAGAGAGTAATTTCTTCAAATATAATTGTTGGATTATTTATTTCTCTATTCAATTCTGTAATTTGGAATTTTACATATTTTGAAGCCATATTTTGTAGTGAAAATACATGCTTATGGATGGCTGTTTGAAAATCTATATTTCTTCCTCATGATCCATTGTTTGGATTACATTACATTTTGTGAGTTAGTAAGATGATCACCTTAGCCTTCTTTTGATTCATATTTATGTGATGTGTGCTTTTTAATCCTTTCAATCTCTATATTCTTTTGTTCCAAGTGTAAATAGCATACTACCAGGTCTTATTTTGCTCATACAACCTTAGACTCAGTTATCCTTTGATTGATGACTAAATCCAATTTTCTTTATTTTAAATGCTATTCTGTTATGCCTCACTTCTTCCATAGTATTTAATGTCTTCCATTTACTGTACTTTTATTTCTCTTTTTTTTTCCTTTATCAACTTAAAAGTTTCTCCTGTTCATCACCTGGTGAATGAATAACAATCTGTACAGTGGATACTACTAAACAATAAAAAGAACAAACTACTGGGCCAGGGATTTTAGCTCAGTGGCCCCACACCTGCCTCACAAGTGCAACTCACAAGTGAGTTTGATCCCTGATACTAAAAAAAAAAAAAAAAAAAAAGGGACAAACTATTGCTAAACACAGCAGAGAACTCTCTTAGAAGCCTTAAGTGAAAGAATCCTTCTGTAGGTTGTGTCCACTTCCAGACTCCAAAGGCTGTATAGCATATATTTTCATTTATATGACATTCTGGAAAAGTCAAAACTATACGGTCCGATACATTGTTGTTCTAGGCTTGTTATGAGTTATGCCTAGATGTCCTCCCAAAACCTCATGTGCTCATATGTGGGTCTTTTGGAAGTAACTGGATCTTGAGTATGTGATATTGGATTAGTCCCCTGATTGGCTTTTTATAGTTCTGGGCGTGGATGATGGATTTACTGAAGAGGGAAAACCTACCCTGGGTATGAATGAAATCAACCAATAGGCTTATAGCCTGGATGGAATAAAAAGGGAAGGAAGAAAGAAATCTTGCTGATTCCTGCCTGCCCTGCCATGAGCTCTTTCTCCTCTGCTGTGCTCCTTTGCCACATTGCCCTGCCTTGGAGCCAGCTAAGTAGGGACTGGAGCTTTTACAAACTGTGAGCCAAAACTCTTCTAACTTGTGGGTGTTGGGTATTTTGTCCCAGCAACAAGAAGGTAACTAAGACAAGACAGGAGGGGAAGGAGGGAGTTGACTGAAAGGGGCAGGAGGAATCTTTACTGATGATAGAAATATTTTATATCTTGTGGTGGTGGTTTTATGAAAGTAAAATTAATTCTGTACATAATTTTCAACATTCATAAAACTGTGTAGTAAAAAGGGACATTTATCACACGTAAGTCATATCTTACTTTAAAAAAGCAAAACTCAGCCCTATTGGTCATTGCATTGGTCTTGCATGATTGTTCTTCCCCCATCTTTCCAGAATTCTTTTTTTAAAAAATTTAATTTATTGGTACATTCCAGGTAGACAGTACAGTCACATTCACTACTGGGATCTTGTATTTCCAGAATTCTTTACCCAGATATGCAAGCAGCACATTGCTTTACTTCCTTGGGGTTGCTCATCAAAGGTCTCCTACTCATAGGGGTTTTCCTTAATTAGTCCCCAACACTTTATCACTATCTGATGTTCTGGAGATTTGCTAATAGGTCTCTGCCTTCTATAACCCAAGCTCCAGGGGCTTTGAGGGCAGGGCTTTTGCCTGTTTTGTTCACTGCTACATCCTCTGAACAGTGCCCGACACATAGATAGTGTTCAGTAATCAATGGAATAGTTACTGAATTCATTGCAGCTGTTAGATCTTAGATGAGTAATATCCAAAAGAAATAGAATGTGAGCTGCATAAGTAATTTAAACCTTCCTTGTAACCACATTTAAAAAGTAAGAAGAATCAGATAAAATTAATTCTAATAACATAGTTCATTTAACCCAATATGTTAAATTATTATTTTAGCATGCAAATAGTACAACAATTATTAATGGATGTTTTATTACTTTTCTCTTATGAAGTAAGTCGTTGGGATCTGAAATATGTTTTGCATTCACAGCACACCTCAGATCCGGAAGGGCCCTTTGCAGGTGCTCATGTGTGGATGGAGGTGGCCTCATTGGCCAACAAAGCTCTAGAGAGGAGAAGATATCCAGGGTCAAGTCCAGAAGAGATTTTTCTCATGGGGGCATCCTTATTGAGGAATGTAGCTCTGATTCAATAGAATCTCTGATTTAAAAGTAAACAGCGAATGATGCAGGTAAAGTATCACCATTCTGCAATCCTCAGTGAGCAGTGGCTGTAAGTCATGGCCATCACTGCTGGTGTGAGAGGCAGGGGCTGCTGACAGGACGCGTCCATCCTCGAGTAGACTTGAGAGAAGAGCGACACTGACTCTGAGCAGCTCTGTAGATTCAACCCCAGCGGGCAGGATTTACAACTCAGAAAGTCTAAAAGACACGGAAAATGATACCACAGAGAGACAATCCACAAAGCCCAGACTGGGAGACATGTCAGGACAAATTCCCAGGTTCTTTCAACAAATGAATTGTGAGAAAGAAAAAAAAAAAAAGAAGAAAAAAAACATGGATTGAAAAAGACTCGAAAGATGCCAAACCGATCACAATGTGTAGATTTTTTAGGACCCTAATATAAGCCATAGAGAAACACGAATTTATGAGACAATTGGATATTGGAGAATATTAAGGAATTATTATATTTTGGCGGGATAATGGTACTGTGATTACCTTGTTCAAATATTTATTTTAGAGGTACATACTGAAACATTTAAGGGTAAAATGATTTGATGATTGGGATTTGATTTGAAATAAATTGGGAGACGAAAGCACGTGAGTTGTGCCTGCGTGTGTGTGTGTGTGTGTGTGTGTGTGTGTGTCTGTGTGCGCGTGCGTGTGTGAATGTGTGTGTGAAAGGAATTCAGATAGGCTATAAACGTCTAACTGGAAAGGCAGAAATGTAGGACTTCACCTCAAGCCCACATGGGGCGGCAGTGAGCTGCACTCCCCACAGGTGCCAGGGGTGGCGCTGCTCGTCGTATTTGTGGCAGCAGCCAGGGGCGCATGCCCTCAGTTGTTAATCCGAGCGCGAGGAAGGGATATCTGGGGTCCAGAGGGGGATTTGCCCTTTCAGTGCTTGTCCCAGGTCTCTCCTGGCCTCCATGATCCTCCTAGGCTTGAGAGGGGTCTTGTCCTGTTTCACTGAAGCCAGTGTAGGCTCCTGAGGTTCGCCTTGATTTGGGGACCTCCAGCGCATCTTCTGTGGCCTCCTGGCAACTGCAGACACAGCGTCTGCTCCCACTCAGGTCAGAGGTGTTAGTCCCCCCACCCCACCCCATCTCCTCCAGTCCCGGACCCTCTCTCTACTTTCTCCATAACAGTCTCCCCTTTTGGCAGGGTGGGATGTGCTCTTGGCTGGGTCTCCAGGTGGCCTTCCCTGGAGCACGTGGCTGGCTGTGGGCTGGGCTGAGAACCGGGTAGCAGTCTGGCCTCCCTTGAGTGTGTCGATCCCCCTTACACCAGAACAGAGCAGAGACTGTGGAGTTGGCCCCTGTAGACTAGTGATATTCTAACTTTCTAAAGAAGTGGAAATTCCATTTCCAGAGCCCGGTAGAAGCCCGCAGGAGTCAGGACTTGGTTTTATTTGGGGGAGATACAGCCTCTCATGCCTAATCGGGCCCCTATGCCCACCCCATTGTGAAAAATGCTGGACGTCCTGGACTCCGGATTCCCCTCCGTCTCTGGCTGTCCGACAGCACGAGTTCTTATTAAGCTTCTATGAGGCTCTAGTAAGTCTCCCTGGCATCTATTCAATCCTTTCTCTTGAATGCCACAACCATTCACCCAACTTGTGCTCTGTGCTAAATTCCCGGGGGGGGACAAAGAACTGGAAGGCCAGACACCGAGACAACGAAAAGCTTGCTTTCCTGGTGAAGTCACTGAGAGGGGACTCCCGAAAATGACGGGAGGGGCAAGGCCGCCTTGGTCTGCGTGGAGACCAAGTGCTTTCGTGGAGATACCTGCCTGACACTTTGCAGGAGCGGTTACGCATCAGGTGTCCACAGCGACAGAACAGTGAGGCACCACTGCTTCTGGAGCACTGACGTGGGATGTCTGGAGGGAAATCCACTTTCCTCCCAGAGTGAAATCGCCAATAATTGGTGCTGCCGAAAACGCGATCAGCTTCATGGGCCCCATAAAAAAGACTGACTGAATCCCAAGTCTTCCTTCCAAGTGCTAGGGGTGCAGCAGTAACAAAGTGCCAAGATTTTAAGTCCCCCGTTCTTGGGCGGAACGCCTCTCCATCCTCAAATAGAAACTCGCTGAGAATCCAATTAAGAACAGTGTACATAAAACTCACTGTTCCTAAGTAAATAAATACTGAGCAAGATGCTCCGATTTCACGGCAGGGGCTGTGCTGGGAGGGGAGAAGTAGGGAAAGGAGGGATGGGTGAAGGAGGAGGAAGAGGAAGAGGCGGGGGGAAGGAGGATTCAGACTGAGCGGAAAGTAGGTTCCAGGTTGGGGGCAGGGTGGGGTGGGGCTGAAGCACACACCGCAAAAGGAAGAGAGGAATAGAGGGAGGCAGGAGGTCCTCGCTGTGCCACTGTTCCTGTGCTTGCGGAGGGGCCTGGCTGCACAGCACCTATCCTGAAATGTCCCTGCAGCCCTGGCTGCTTGTCGGGCTGGGTGGGTATACCCGGAGCAAATGGCCCTGGGAGTAGGAGATGGCTGACAGGAAGTGGAGGACAAGTTTCCCACCTCCCTTTCCCTTTAAATTTCTGGGCCTGCTCAGAAGTGTGGGCTCTTTTTGCCCACAGTGGCAGCTGGACTGATGACACACTGTTCATTGGCCCAGTCTCTTCTGTGTAGTTCTTCTCCTCTTCCCTGCTGCTGCTACCTGGGGTCATCTCTCTCAGAAACTAGCACTCAAATCCTTGTATCAGGGTCTGCTTCTGGACGAGGCAACTGTAAGAAAGGCTTAATAAATTAAAATTTTATTTTGAGGATCTCATCCTCCCTACCCTGAATTAGGCCAAGCCTGTATATGATACAGGCTGACCAATACGCTTTTATTGGCAAAGCTTTGTATCAAGAGCTTTTTTTTTTTTAAAAAAAATTGCATTTGGAAAGTCTGTTGTCTCTGAAGAATTGCTTAAAACATTAATTTGGAATCTGGGATGAGGTGGTATACATCTGTAGTCCCAGATACTTAGGAGGCTGAGGCAGGAGAATAATTTGAGCCTTAGGCATTAGAGGCCAACCTGAGCAACGCAGTAAATTCCCACCTCAAAAAAAAAAAAAAAGTTTACTTTGGGATTTAAGAGTTAGTGACCAGCTTACTAGAAAGCATCTGACATTTCCATTTCCACATCTTAAAATTAAATCTGGACTTGGCTAACTCTTTAAGTCACCTGGAAAGAGAGTACATAGAAATAAGGATGTAAATGGTGAGTGATCTTATCACTTATTTATTCTTTCTTCCTAAGATGCTTTTATTGGGTAAGCATGTGTTGTGTGCCAAGCACCTTTGCTCCATGCAGTGGCTGTCTTGGGTCACTTGAAATTGGATTTCTGATGAGGTTTCAGCTCACTTCATTATTCATTCACTGTTTCCTGAATGTGTGCCTGGCACAGCTCATCCTTAGCACACAGACACGGAGAAGGCGTGGCTTCTATTTTCCAGAAGACTGAGATGGACACATAAAATGCTTAGAGCATTTCCTTTGTTAGATTCATCTCCAGAGTCAGTGAGGCACAAGAGAGAGAGAGCGGAGTTGATTTTACCATTGGGGCTGGGAGAGTCAGGAGATCTTCGTGGAAGAAGTGACCATGGGCAGAGCCTGGGGCACTCCAGGGAGCACAGGATGTGAGCACAGGTGTGGCAGGACTTGTAGAACTAGGACTGCAGCCAGAGTGCAGGCAAGTGGCAGGGTGGTGTGTCCAGGAGGGAAGAGGCTTTGGTTTTAGGATCTGGGCTGTGCGGGGAAGCAGCGTTGTGCAGAGGTTAGAGGCACAAGCTCTGCCAGTGGACAAAGCAAAATTGCCCTCTCAGTTCTACCTCTTGCTCACTTGGCCTTTGGGAGAGTTAACAGGCTCTCTACACTCAATCTGTCCCTCAGTATTACAGTGGGATAGGTCTCCTGCTGCACAGGGTCACTGTGAAGGTTAAAGGAAAGACGTCTGCCTCAGCCCCTAGCACTCAGTGGGTGCTCAGTCAGGGACGAGGATTTGTTAGCAGCTTGCAGCAAGATATCCTGGCTGGGTTGATGAGTTTGGGTCTGTAGAATTGAATCTGCTCACTGGTGCGTATTTGTATCTCCCAATTACTTGAGGAAAGGAACATTTTTGTAAAAAGATGTGACAATGCTCTGAGCCTCCAGGATCAGAAACTACAGCAGGCAAAGGTCTTATCCTGAAGGTCCTGTGTGCCCCCATGGGCTGGAGAGTGGCATCATTTTCACCACTGCCATCATCCTAGTGCTTACTGGGAATTCATCCTTTGACCCTGGGACATGGGAGAGGAGGGCACTTTCTCTGATGGTGCCCCTGCCACCACACGCAGTGGGGAGTTCTTAACTTTGGGGGGTGGTGCCTGTCTGCTGAGCGTGAGGACAGGACTGAATGGCAGCATTCCAGACTTCTCACTCTCCTCAAGGCCCACGTCTCACCCTTTTCAGTAGCATCTGCAGTGATGTTCTCAGCAAAGTTGGAGACCTCCCAACTGCCCACCCGTCCTGGTGTCGCCTGCAAACAGGACCAGCAGATGGGCAGTGAGCCCCACTCCGCAGATGACCTGAATGAAGCTCTGCTTTCACAATTTGGGGACCCACTAACCCCACGAAGTTTCCTCAGACTTGGGAGATGGAAGGAACCAGAGAGAGGAGGAGCTAGGGCAGCCAGCCCTGTATTTGTGTAATAGGGAAACTGAGGCTTACAGAGGCAGAGGGAGTGGCTCACAGTCACCCTGCAGGTCAGTTTCCAGGCAGACTCCCTGGTAAGTATAAGACCTCACCTCTTACCTTAGCCAGGTGTTCCTCACTCTGCCTTTAGGGAACTATAGTGTTCTCACTGAACATCTGTCCACCCATCCATCCCTCCCTCCAGCTAGCAAAAAACATTCATTGTCTCTCTGTTCCAGACTTTTTTTTGCAGACACAGAGGTGGATCCTGGGGTGGGGGGGCACATGTTTAGACTCCCTATTGAAGTGAAGATATGATTGGAGTCACAGGTGTTCTAACAAATATTTCTGTTTTCTCCGAAATGCCTGCATTTCTTTGTCCATTAAGTTAATTTCTATCTTGTCCAAAGGTGTAACTTGCAACCCTTTTGATGCAGTGTTTTTCTTTCCTCTTTCTCATGTGGGACCTTGGCATCACTCTGAGGTGTCATTGCTGGACATGATGGAGAGGTGCAAGTGACAACTTTGGGGCCATGGGGCCCAATGTGGCTCTGATTTTTCAGGGAGGATTTGAACTATCTTCAGAAGCCATAGGCTATGGAGAAGACAGGGGAGGACTTTCCCAAAATAGATTCTGATGGGAAGATATATTTCCCCTTTGATCCTTGAATGTTGTGGAAAATGTTACTGTACTTATCCTTGGGTAGCTAGTGGAGTGAAAAGGACTTTTTATTATTCAAATCTCTTTCATTGTGAGAGAAATTTTCGTGGTAGCCAGTAGCTCCAGATTTTGAAATCTCCAGGTTTTAATTCTCATGGAGAAGGATGGATTCAGTTCTCATTTTGTCCCAAGTTCAAAAATCCCAATGAAGGAAGTCAGTGTTTCCATTTAGGACAAGTACTCCTCTAAAACAACCAGCTATGGCTGGCACAGTGAGGTCATAGTATCCAAAGTGGCAGAGATACCAGTGCCTTTACTTCCAAGGTCATCGGTTTGCTCTCACTTAAGATTTTAGCAGCTTTGATGAGCCTCTCTGGGCTTTACTCTTCTTTATTACTTCAGACATCAAAGGCCATGACAGCCCCCAAAGGAGTCCTCGTGCTATTGGCCTTGCTCATAGTCTGGGAGTGAAAGGCTGTAGGTGATTTGAGCTTGCCCCACCCCTGCTGCCTATGCTCAAGGGGGCAGAGTGGAACAGGAAGAGCTGTTTCTGGTTTCTTGAGCCCTGTTCAAGTCCAGGCTGAACAAGCTAGGCAATCTGTTTGCACCTCAGTTCTTACTTTCTTTCATTTGTTTTCTGAGACAGGGTCTCCCTTTGTAGTTCATACTGGCCCTGAACTCACTATATAGTCCAGGCTGGTCTCGAACTTGCAGGGATCCTTCTACCTCTGCCATCCAAGTGCTGGGATTACAGGTGTGTGCCACTACACCTGGCTTAGTTCTTACTTATGAAATACGGATAAGAGCAATCACCTTGTAAGGGTTAGAGACAATCTATACCATTGGCTTTCAAGATTGAGTGTGCCAACCCCCACCCCCCAAAAAAAGTACTAAAAAAGGGCTGGGGATTTAGCTTAGTGGTTCCATTGCCTGCCTTGAAAACCCAAGGACCTGAGTTCGATCCCTTGCACCAAAAAAAAAAAAAAAAAAAAAAAAAAAAAAAAAAAAAAAAAAGTACTGAACTTGAGTGTGCAGAAACACCCAGAGGGCTTATTGCTAGGATCCAACCCCAGGGTTTCTGATTCAGTGGATCTGGGATGTGGCCTGATAATGTGCATTTCTAACAAGTTTCCAGTGGTGCTAGTGTTGCTGGTCTGGGGACCATACTTGAGAAGCACCGGTTCACATGTACAGTGGTTCTCCTCAGAGGCAGATTCTGTGACAGCTCACAAGTACCTCCCTCTCCCTGCAGGAGGGACATTTGGAAATGTCTGGAGATATTTTTGATTGTCATAACTGAGTAGGGCTGATGCTACTGATACCTGATAGAGGACAGGGATGCTAAACATTCTATAATGCCCAGGAAAGCTCCCCACTCCCACGTACTACCAATCCAAGATGTCAGCCGTGGTAAAGTTGAGGAACCCTGGTTTACAAGAGGGCTCTGGTCCTGGCTGTATTCTGCCGGATACTGTCATGTCACTACATTTTCTGAGTCTCATCATTTCACCGAATTAGTTCTAGGAAATTTTGCAACTTTTAACATTAAAAAAAATTGGTTAAAAATCATTTATCAAGTACCATGTATGTTTGACATAGCGGCCTTTCCATGCAAAGCATTTCTTAGCAAACACTTTGAAAATGCGGTTGTGTTTTATATCATAATGTGTAACGATTGCTTTTACAATCCTGCATAAATTGTACTATTTTTTTTCTTTGTCTCCAGTGGAATTTAGAAAAATGATCCCATGGCTATTTGTTTTTGTTTGTGTGTCACAAATTCATGCACTAATGAGGGCTTTTGGGGCACGAGCTTGCTAATTGGTAATGGTAACCGTGGGTCCCCGTGCAAACCACCAGAATCAAGTTTTTCACACTTGGTTAATTGAAGCCAACCTTTTGTTTGAAAATTAATAAAATATGCATTACAATTAGTTCTGGTCAATAATTAACCACATATTGTTAATTAACAGTAACTGGTTGAGGTGGAAAAGTAAAGAAGAATCAGCAGGGATGGAATAGGCAAGAGCCTTCCTGTGGTATATACATTGGCTGTTGTCTTGGGTTTTAAGCAGCTCCTAATGGAAAAAATAGCATTTCAGTGAGGGCGCCTAGTTCAACTCAGCCTATACATTTCAGTGTTCCAGGAAACCTCGGTCCTGGGCAACTGAGGATGGCTGTTCACCTCGGGAGGGTGAGAGGAATCAAGCAAGAGAGAAAGGGAATGTATACGTGAAGGAATGCTCAACATCGCTGTCTGTTAGAGAAAGGTAAATTAAAACAACACTGAGGTTCTGTCTCACCCCAGAAAGAATGGCCGTCCAGAAATCAAAACACAAATGCTGGTAAGGAAGTGGGGAAGAGAAACCCTTCTATATTGTTGATGGGAATGTAAACTAGTACTACGACTGTGGAAAACAGTATGGAGATGCCTCAAAAAAATTAAAAGTGGAAATTCCATTTGGCCCAACTTTTCTCTTTCTAGGTAGCTTCCCAAAAGAATTAAACATCATATTTCAGTGATACATGCATATCTATGTTTATAGCAGCACAATTTATAATACCTAAAATTTGGAAGCAGCCTAAATGTCCATCAACAGATGAATGAATAAAGAAAATGTAGTGTTTACACACAACAGAGTACTACTCTGCCATGAAGAAGGATAAATGAGTCACTTGTAGGAAAATGGATGTGCCTTGAGACTATAATGTTAAGTGCAATAAATCAGGCCAGTACAGATTTTAATTTAAGTATTGCATGGCTTCTCTTATATGAGAAACCAAAATTACAACAAAGAGCAAAATAAAAGATAATAAGCAGTAGGGAGACAGCTCTTTCTCAAATGGGAAGGGGATCAAGAGATAGAATAGGGAAGGAGGTGTGGGAAAGCAGATGAAAAGAGGAATTAATGTCTTCTGTATATGTACCAATGCAACACAAGGAATGTAAACATTGTACATTGCAAACATGAACTACTAGAAAAAAAAAGATAGAAAGGAAAAACTGCTTCTTGTTCAGTGCTTCTTGGCTTATTTTATTCTTGTAGAGATAAATGGAATGTAGCTGAAAGAATTAACAAGAACAGGGGGCTGATGATGGAGGGGACATATCAATTAAAGGAAATAGCTTGTGGAAAGGCCCTCAAGAAGGAAGAATAAATCATGATATATTCAAGGAAGGCTGGTAGTGCTGGGGCCTAAATAGTGATGGAGAGTGATGTAAAGAATGGCTATAATTTGGGACTTTAGGTCAGTGGAAAAGACATGGAGACAGAAAGATGATATGATCATGAAATATTTGCACCACAGCAGTCATTCTGGCTGCTGACTTTAATCATGGGGAATGGATGTCCCAGGAACAAGATAGGAGCAGAGAAACCCCTTAGGAGGCCACTGTAGTTATCTAGGAAAGAGCGGGAGATGGCTTGGCCCACAGTGATAGAAGTCATGGTGATGAGAAGAGGAATTTGGGAAGTATTTAGATCCAATGAGGAACCTGAGACGTATGTAGGTGCATAATCAACGGGACTTGGGAATTAATGGGATAGGCAGAAGTTTTTGGCATAACCCTTTGGGCTGATGGCAACAACCTATGAAGGTGTAATGAAATGGCCGGCAGAGAGAGTTGGGTGGGCTATTGGAGAGTGAGACTTTGATTCAGCATATTGAAATTGAGATATCTGGAAGGCCCCCAGTGGACTGGGAGAATGGAGTTAGATATTCAGTGTGGGAAAGGCTAGAGGGAGAGACTTGGTGGTACAGAGACTTGAATGGATGAGATTAAAAAGGAATGAGAAGGGATGAGGATTCTAGGAAAAGCCCTCAATCTATGTGTTTTAGCTGAGTTTCTTTAACAGATTCTGAGAAAAGCATGTATGTGCAAGTAGCTTATCTGGGAGGTGATCACAGAAAGGGCCAGTAAGGAAATGGAGGTGTGATGATGATGATGATGATGAGGATGATGATGATGATGATGTGGTAATTAAAGTATGACTGTGAGTTCTTTGTATCTCCTCACATGAAGAAGTGGAGTCTCTTACCCCAATCCTAGACTCTAGACTATCCTTCTGAATTGTTGTGAAGCTGAGCTGTTTCCAGACCTGACTGTTTGTTCTTATCTCTGTGTGAGAAAGTCTGGGCTAGACTATTATGTGATGAGAGTCCATATAGTAAGAACTATCTGGCCAGTGGCCAGCACCATGGCCTCCAACTTTTCAGTGAAGTCTTCTTAGACTCGCTGGCCCCAGCTGAGCTGCAGGATGACTGACATGGGCTACCCTGTGCAAGACCAGCAGAAAAGCTGCCCAGCTGACCCCAATCCAAACTGCAGAATTATGATCAAACAAATGATTGCTACTTTAATTTTTGGGGTGGTTTGTTACATAGCAGTAGATGATCGATACAGAAGGGAAGAAGGCCAATACAGATTTGTTAAAAGCTGTATTGTTGTTGGCATCTGGGGCTTAGCCTGGGAGTCTTACAGATTTCCTGTGCCCCTCCCATCCTCTGCTATATTGCTTATCAATTTCTGAGAAACAAATTACCCCAGTGCTTTTCATAGCTGAGTCCTCTAGCTTAGGGTTTCTCAGAATGCTGTGATTGAGGTGTTGACTGGGAAGGTAGTCATCTCTGAGTTCTGGGGTGGGCGTGGGGTCTGCTTCTGTGAGCACTCATGGAATTAGTTCTCTAGGGCTGCTATAACCAGTTACCACAACTAGGTGGCTTAAGACAACAGAAATTCATTTTCCCACAGTTCTAGATACCAGAAGTTTATAATCAGGGCATCAGCCAGATTGGTTCCACAGGCTGTGAGGGAGAGCTGTCCCATGCCCCTTCTCAGCTCCTGGTGATGGTATAGGCTTGGCATTTCTTGGATGCATCTGTAATGCTTTGATCTCTGCCTCTGTCATCACAAGGCTTTCTTCCTTTGACTCGTATGTTGGTGTCTCTTCTCTTATAAAGACACCAGTCATATTGAACTAAGGGCCCACCCTAGTCCAGTATGAACGCATCATGACTAAATATATTATTATTCCAGATAAGGCCATATTCTGAGCTACGGGATGTCAGGGCTTCAACATGCCTTTTTTAGGGGGGTGGGTCACAATCCAACCCACAACTGTTCACTAGAGCCATGAGTTCCATGCTACATCCTCTCAAGAGAATACTTTACATCATGATAACTAACTTCTCTCAGAGTCGGCAAGGGAAAAAGTGAGAGAGAAAGTCAGTGAGTTGGAAATCTCTGTGTTTTTGTAACCATATCACCGAAGGGGCACCCCATCACCTTTGGTGTACTCTGTTTATTAGGATTCAATCTCCAGGTGCAGCATACCCTCAAGGGGAGGAAATTACTCATGGGTCCAAATACTGGAGTATGTCATTGGTGGCTGTCTTAAAAAAGGCTGTGTATCACATCTATCGCAGGGATAGATTGCTGGTTTACCACCAGATCCCATTTTCCCCACCTGAGAGCTGATCTGAGGGGGCTCTCGTGGTTTTCATGAATAATTAATGTTCCACTTCCTGGGAAGCCTTTCTGTTCCAGGAAAACCAGGACGGTGGATCACTCCAGCACAAACCAAGTTTGATAACTCTGGCACAAGTGGATCAAGAAGTAATGACAGGCCAAATCTCACGAGATGAGATGGTATACATGGACTCAAAATAACCACAGCTTAGATGCAGGATGGAAAGAGATGTGACATAGCACATGAGGATAAGTCAGGAACATTAATTTCCACTAAGATCAATTAATGCCAGTAGTTTGATGTGGTTGTCCAAAAAGCCCCAAAAAGGGGACCTCAGGAGGCATTCATGAGAGCACCACTGAAGGAATAAAATTCATAACAGGAAGCAAAAGCTAAGACCATCAGAGTCAACTGTCAAAATCTGGGAAGACTTTGAAGTGATTTGAGAGGATAAAGCAGGATTAGATAAAAATAAGTTCCTAACATGCCAAAGAAACAGGAAAAGAGATGATACTAGTTGTTGGCCGGGGATTTAGCTCAGTGGCGCCTCGCCTCCCTTGCAAGCGGAAGGTCCCGAGTTCAATCCCTGATACTGGGGGGAAAATACATAAATAAAATAAAATAAAATGACCGACACTAGTTGTTGCAGGCAGGAAAAGGGACAAGGGCATAGGAATCTGAGTTTATGTACAATTTTTCCCCTGTTTATTAAGGCAAGATGTTCTGGTGAACACCTGAGCACCACAAGGCTCACCAGGAGCATTGGTGTTGCTATGGTGATATAGTTGGTATGTCACAGGGAGGGTGGGTTATTATGCAGTCATCTGGTGGAGGGGCTTCCATGGTCAAGGGCAGTGGTGGAGAGCCTGTGGCCTGAATGCTGCAGAGGACTGTTTGTATCATTGAAAGCTGTAAAAGGTTCACCATCATGGGTGTAGG
>NW_022900934.1:16325733-16336475 GCF_012274545.1 Fukomys damarensis
AAAAAAAAAAAAAAAAAAAAAAAAGTACTGAACTTGAGTGTGCAGAAACACCCAGAGGGCTTATTGCTAGGATCCAACCCCAGGGTTTCTGATTCAGTGGATCTGGGATGTGGCCTGATAATGTGCATTTCTAACAAGTTTCCAGTGGTGCTAGTGTTGCTGGTCTGGGGACCATACTTGAGAAGCACCGGTTCACATGTACAGTGGTTCTCCTCAGAGGCAGATTCTGTGACAGCTCACAAGTACCTCCCTCTCCCTGCAGGAGGGACATTTGGAAATGTCTGGAGATATTTTTGATTGTCATAACTGAGTAGGGCTGATGCTACTGATACCTGATAGAGGACAGGGATGCTAAACATTCTATAATGCCCAGGAAAGCTCCCCACTCCCACGTACTACCAATCCAAGATGTCAGCCGTGGTAAAGTTGAGGAACCCTGGTTTACAAGAGGGCTCTGGTCCTGGCTGTATTCTGCCGGATACTGTCATGTCACTACATTTTCTGAGTCTCATCATTTCACCGAATTAGTTCTAGGAAATTTTGCAACTTTTAACATTAAAAAAAATTGGTTAAAAATCATTTATCAAGTACCATGTATGTTTGACATAGCGGCCTTTCCATGCAAAGCATTTCTTAGCAAACACTTTGAAAATGCGGTTGTGTTTTATATCATAATGTGTAACGATTGCTTTTACAATCCTGCATAAATTGTACTATTTTTTTTCTTTGTCTCCAGTGGAATTTAGAAAAATGATCCCATGGCTATTTATTTTTGTTTGTGTGTCACAAATTCATGCACTAATGAGGGCTTTTGGGGCACGAGCTTGCTAATTGGTAATGGTAACCGTGGGTCCCCGTGCAAACCACCAGAATCAAGTTTTTCACACTTGGTTAATTGAAGCCAACCTTTTGTTTGAAAATTAATAAAATATGCATTACAATTAGTTCTGGTCAATAATTAACCACATATTGTTAATTAACAGTAACTGGTTGAGGTGGAAAAGTAAAGAAGAATCAGCAGGGATGGAATAGGCAAGAGCCTTCCTGTGGTATATACATTGGCTGTTGTCTTGGGTTTTAAGCAGCTCCTAATGGAAAAAATAGCATTTCAGTGAGGGCGCCTAGTTCAACTCAGCCTATACATTTCAGTGTTCCAGGAAACCTCGGTCCTGGGCAACTGAGGATGGCTGTTCACCTCGGGAGGGTGAGAGGAATCAAGCAAGAGAGAAAGGGAATGTATACGTGAAGGAATGCTCAACATCGCTGTCTGTTAGAGAAAGGTAAATTAAAACAACACTGAGGTTCTGTCTCACCCCAGAAAGAATGGCCGTCCAGAAATCAAAACACAAATGCTGGTAAGGAAGTGGGGAAGAGAAACCCTTCTATATTGTTGATGGGAATGTAAACTAGTACTACGACTGTGGAAAACAGTATGGAGATGCCTCAAAAAAATTAAAAGTGGAAATTCCATTTGGCCCAACTTTTCTCTTTCTAGGTAGCTTCCCAAAAGAATTAAACATCATATTTCAGTGATACATGCATATCTATGTTTATAGCAGCACAATTTATAATACCTAAAATTTGGAAGCAGCCTAAATGTCCATCAACAGATGAATGAATAAAGAAAATGTAGTGTTTACACACAACAGAGTACTACTCTGCCATGAAGAAGGATAAATGAGTCACTTGTAGGAAAATGGATGTGCCTTGAGACTATAATGTTAAGTGCAATAAATCAGGCCAGTACAGATTTTAATTTAAGTATTGCATGGCTTCTCTTATATGAGAAACCAAAATTACAACAAAGAGCAAAATAAAAGATAATAAGCAGTAGGGAGACAGCTCTTTCTCAAATGGGAAGGGGATCAAGAGATAGAATAGGGAAGGAGGTGTGGGAAAGCAGATGAAAAGAGGAATTAATGTCTTCTGTACATGTACCAATGCAACACAAGGAATGTAAACATTGTACATTGCAAACATGAACTACTAGAAAAAAAAAGATAGAAAGGAAAAACTGCTTCTTGTTCAGTGCTTCTTGGCTTATTTTATTCTTGTAGAGATAAATGGAATGTAGCTGAAAGAATTAACAAGAACAGGGGGCTGATGATGGAGGGGACATATCAATTAAAGGAAATAGCTTGTGGAAAGGCCCTCAAGAAGGAAGAATAAATCATGATATATTCAAGGAAGGCTGGTAGTGCTGGGGCCTAAATAGTGATGGAGAGTGATGTAAAGAATGGCTATAATTTGGGACTTTAGGTCAGTGGAAAAGACATGGAGACAGAAAGATGATATGATCATGAAATATTTGCACCACAGCAGTCATTCTGGCTGCTGACTTTAATCATGGGGAATGGATGTCCCAGGAACAAGATAGGAGCAGAGAAACCCCTTAGGAGGCCACTGTAGTTATCTAGGAAAGAGCGGGAGATGGCTTGGCCCACAGTGATAGAAGTCATGGTGATGAGAAGAGGAATTTGGGAAGTATTTAGATCCAATGAGGAACCTGAGACGTATGTAGATGCATAATCAATGGGACTTGGGAATTAATGGGATAGGCAGAAGTTTTTGGCATAACCCTTTGGGCTGATGCCAACAACCTATGAAGGTGTAATGAAATGGCCGGCAGAGAGAGTTGGGTGGGCTATTGGAGAGTGAGACTTTGATTCAGCATATTGAAATTGAGATATCTGGAAGGCCCCCAGTGGACTGGGAGAATGGAGTTAGATATTCAGTGTGGGAAAGGCTAGAGGGAGAGACTTGGTGGTACAGAGACTTGAATGGATGAGATTAAAAAGGAATGAGAAGGGATGAGGATTCTAGGAAAAGCCCTCAATCTATGTGTTTTAGCTGAGTTTCTTTAATAGATTCTGAGAAAAGCATGTATGTGCAAGTAGCTTATTTGGGAGGTGATCACAGAAAGGGCCAGTAAGGAAATGGAGGTGTGATGATGATGATGATGATGATGATGTGGTAATTAAAGTATGACTGTGAGTTCTTTGTAGCTCCTCACATGAAGAAGTGGAGTCTCTTACCCCAATCCTAGACTCTAGACTATCCTTCTGAATTGTTGTGAAGCTGAGCTGTTTCCAGACCTGACTGTTTGTTCTTATCTCTGTGTGAGAAAGTCTGGGCTAGACTATTATGTGATGAGAGTCCATATAGTAAGAACTATCTGGCCAGTGGCCAGCACCATGGCCTCCAACTTTTCAGTGAAGTCTTCTTAGACTCGCTGGCCCCAGCTGAGCTGCAGGATGACTGACATGGGCTACCCTGTGCAAGACCAGCAGAAAAGCTGCCCAGCTGACCCCAATCCAAACTGCAGAATTATGATCAAACAAATGATTGCTACTTTAATTTTTGGGGTGGTTTGTTACATAGCAGTAGATGATTGATACAGAAGGGAAGAAGGCCAATACAGATTTGTTAAAAGCTGTATTGTTGTTGGCATCTGGGGCTTAGCCTGGGAGTCTTACAGATTTCCTGTGCCCCTCCCATCCTCTGCTATATTGCTTATCAATTTCTGAGAAACAAATTACCCCAGTGCTTTTCATAGCTGAGTCCTCTAGCTTAGGGTTTCTCAGAATGCTGTGATTGAGGTGTTGACTGGGAAGGTAGTCATCTCTGAGTTCTGGGGTGGGCGTGGGGTCTGCTTCTGTGAGCACTCATGGAATTAGTTCTCTAGGGCTGCTATAACCAGTTACCACAACTAGGTGGCTTAAGACAACAGAAATTCATTTTCCCACAGTTCTAGATACCAGAAGTTTATAATCAGGGCATCAGCCAGATTGGTTCCACAGGCTGTGAGGGAGAGCTGTCCCATGCCCCTTCTCAGCTCCTGGTGATGGTATAGGCTTGGCATTTCTTGGATGCATCTGTAATGCTTTGATCTCTGCCTCTGTCATCACAAGGCTTTCTTCCTTTGACTCGTATGTTGGTGTCTCTTCTCTTATAAAGACACCAGTTTTAAGACAACAGAAATTCATTTTCCCACAGTTCTAGATACCAGAAGTTTATAATCAGGGCATCATCCAGATTGGTTCCACAGGCTGTGAAGGAGAGCTGTCCCATGCCCCTTCTCAGCTCCTGGTGATGGCATAGGCTTGGCATTTCTTGGATGCGTCTGTAATGCTTTGATCTCTGCCTCTGTCATCACAAGGCCTTCTTCCTTTGACCATATGTTGGTGTCTTTTCTCTTATAAAGACACCAGCCATATTGAACTAAGGGCCCACCCTAGTCCAGTATGAACGCATCATGACTAAATATATTATTATTCCAGATAAGGCCATATTCTGAGCTACGGGATGTCAGGGCTTCAACATGCCTTTTTTTAGGGGGGTGGGTCACAATCCAACCCACAACTGTTGACTAGAGCCATGAGTTCCATGCTACATCCTCTCAAGAGAATACTTTACATCATGATAACTAACTTCTCTCAGAGTCGGCAAGGGAAAAAGTGAGAGAGAAAGTCAGTGAGTTGGAAATCTCTGTGTTTTTGTAACCATATCACCGAAGGGGCACCCCATCACCTTTGGTGTACTCTGTTTATTAGGATTCAATCTCCAGGTGCAGCATACCCTCAAGGGGAGGAAATTACTCATGGGTCCAAATACTGGAGTATGTCATTGGTGGCTGTCTTAAAAAAGGCTGTGTATCACATCTATCGCAGGGATAGATTGCTGGTTTACCACCAGATCCCATTTTCCCCACCTGAGAGCTGATCTGAGGGGGCTCTCGTGGTTTTCATGAATAATTAATGTTCCACTTCCTGGGAAGCCTTTCTGTTCCAGGAAAACCAGGACGGTGGATCACTCCAGCACAAACCAAGTTTGATAACTCTGGCACAAGTGGATCAAGAAGTAATGACAGGCCAAATCTCACGAGATGAGATGGTATACATGGACTCAAAATAACCACAGCTTAGATGCAGGATGGAAAGAGATGTGACATAGCACATGAGGATAAGTCAGGAACATTAATTTCCACTAAGATCAATTAATGCCAGTAGTTTGATGTGGTTGTCCAAAAAGCCCCAAAAAGGGGACCTCAGGAGGCATTCATGAGAGCACCACTGAAGGAATAAAATTCATAACAGGAAGCAAAAGCTAAGACCATCAGAGTCAACTGTCAAAATCTGGGAAGACTTTGAAGTGATTTGAGAGGATAAAGCAGGATTAGATAAAAATAAGTTCCTAACATGCCAAAGAAACAGGAAAAGAGATGATACTAGTTGTTGGCCGGGGATTTAGCTCAGTGGCGCCTCGCCTCCCTTGCAAGCTACCACAGCTTAGATGCAGGATGGAAAGAGATGTGACATAGCACATGAGGATAAGTCAGGAACATTAATTTCCACTAAGATCAATTAATGCCAGTAGTTTGATGTGGTTGTCCAAAAAGCCCCAAAAAGGGGACCTCAGGAGGCATTCATGAGAGCACCACTGAAGGAATAAAATTCATAACAGGAAGCAAAAGCTAAGACCATCAGAGGGTCAACTGTCAAAATCTGGGAAGACTTTGCAATGATTTGAGAGGATAAAGCAGAATTAGATAAAAATAAGTTCCTAACATGCCAAAGAAAAAGGAAAAGAGATGATACTAGTTGTTGGCTGGGGATTTAGCTCAGTGGCGCCTCGCCTCCCTTGCAAGTGGAAGGTCCCGAGTTCAATCCCTGATACTGGGGGGAAAATACATAAATAAAATAAAATAAAATGACCGACACTAGTTGTTGCAGGCAGGAAAAGGGACAAGGGCATAGGAATCTGAGTTTATGTACAATTTTTCCCCTGTTTATTAAGGCAAGATGTTCTTGTGAACACCTGAGCACCACAAGGCTCACCAGGAGCATTCGTGTTGCTATGGTGATATAGTTGGTATGTCACAGGGAGGGTGGGTTATTATGCAGTCATCTGGTGGAGGGGCTTCCATGGTCAAGGGCAGTGGTGGAGAGCCTATGGCCTGAATGCTGCAGAGGACTGTTTGTATCATTGAAAGCTGTAAAAGGTTCACCATCATGGGTGTAGGATGATGAGCACCAAAGCTACCTTACAGTTATAGCAAAGGAAATTGAATTTTTCCTTGTCTAGTCATATTCATATTTTTCTTCCAATGTTATTTTCTCCTGTGTGAAACAAATGAACTTGTGAGAAGGGGGAGAAAGAAGAGGAGAAGACACCTGGGTTTTTTTCCATTTCTAACATACCATGGTTAAAAGTCCCCTGTCTTCTAAAAGTCTTCTAATTTTCAGACTTCTCCTGCCAACTCAGTCTTCTTATGTTAATATAATATTTGAAAGTTCTGCATCATGATGGCCGATATCCTCTCATCAAAACTCTGATAGGAAACATGTGCATTATGGCTCTTTCCTCTGCCTGGTCTCTGGCTGCACATTAAAATCCCCTGGGATTAAAAAAAAATCCCAATGTTGGCCCCCAACTGAAGTGAGATAAATCAGAACCCAGGGGAAGGTGGGGTCACCAGATTTATTTTTTTTTGAAACAGGTTCTCACTATCTAGTTCAGTTTGGCTTTGACTTTACTGTATAGCTCAGTCTGGCTTCAAACTCAAAGTGATCCTTTTGCCTCAGCCTCCTGAGTGCTGGAATTAGAGGTATGTGTCACCTTGCCTGACAAATCATCCGTTTTTAAAGAATGTTCTCAAGTGACTATCATTATAATGTAAAACTAGGTCTGTGAACATTGACCTGTTCAATGTTAGGTCTAGGCTGGTGGTCCCAACATTGGCTACACATTAGAGTTATCTAGGGGAGCTTTTACAACTCAGTGCTCAGACAGTGCCCAGCCTAATTAACTCAGAAGCTCAAGAACTGGGATCCAGTCATCAGTAGTTTAGTAAATTTCCTGGATAGCAACAGTGTGTAGCCAAGGCTGAGAACCACTGGTTGAGAAGTCTGTCTGTGTAGGCTACAGTACTAGCAAGATGTTAAGTGCTTAGCTTGGAGCACAGTGAGTCCTGGTCTCATGAAATCTGTCCTCTCAGTGTAGAGAATCCAACACAACTGAGCTGTGCCCCCTGATCAGAGGTCTAGTTTTCTGCTTTGCAATGTCCTTTTCCCAAGCTTCTAAGTTTTAATAGTGCCAGCTTCTTTCCCCCAGCCCTCTGGGTGGTAGTTATTCTCTGCATTTGCTGGGTCTAATTTATCTTAGTGTCCTCTTTTTACCTCTTCAGTACCTAGGTAACAATTTTACACCTGGTTACCTATTGTTTTCCCTGAATTATTCCTATTAAAGCATGTGGTTTGGTTTCTGTCTCCTGGCCAGATTCTGACTTACACTGATCAGACACAGAGAAGGGGTAAACCTAGAACTGATGTGGGGCTGATTGCTGTTCTTGGACAGTAAGAAACAGAAAAAAAAAATGTTACAGAAGCAACATTTATAGAAGAAACAGAAGAAAACATTTCTAAAGTGAACATACAAAGGAATGTTCAGCCCAGAAAGGGTCACCAGTCACATTTACTATGCAGAAACATGAGTAAGACACGTGCTATGATGAAATGAAGATATCTGAGGAATGAGGAAAGTGATGAAAATTTAGGCAGAATATAAAAATGAGATAGCCTCAGTTTCCAACTCTAACATTAGGTCCCAGATGAAAATGAAACAATGAAGATAATGGAAGGACAAAGAACAAGAGCCAAAATGTCAGTCATATTTGTACATGACTTCAATATACATGGATTTGGGAAATACGTTGTCCATATCTCATGAGATGAGGTGGGGCTTCAGTCAACCAAGAGAAGAAGCAAAACGAAGAACTCGAATGAAAAGCAGCTAGCATTTTTTTTTTTTGGTACTGGGAGATCAAACTCGGGATCTTGCACTTGCAAAGTAGGTGGCAGAACCACTGAGCTAAATCCCCGGCCCAGCAGCTAGCATTTCTGAAGAAGAAAGTGACTGTATGATGGTGTGCTTGGAAGCTATATACAAAATTAAATATAAAAATCATGGTAAAATTGCAAAGTAGAATGTGGCTATTGTGATTTTTCAAGCAAAGTATACATCATAAAATAGCCCCATAATTTAAAAGACGGAGATAAAATATTGACAGGCATTTCATTGGAAACCAAATGGTGGAGGTGAGGAGATGGTGAGGGAACAGATTTTTTTTTCCAATTAGGGAACTTTTTCATTTTTGAAGTCCATAGCTTTAAGCAAGTACATTAAATCTTGTTATTTAAAGACATAAAAACAGTCACCAGCAGAACCAAAACTATTGTTTATCAAATGAGCAGAATGTAGGGAAAATTAGAAAATAAGATAGAAGCATATAAAACATAAAACAAGAAAATAGAATTAAGACCAATGATACCTGTTATGAAATCACATATGAATAGAAAAAAATTAAAAGAAAATGACACTCAGATTGGATAATACTAACCCAAACCTACCTGTATGCTGACTTCAAAGTGCACACTGGAAATGAAATAATTAAGGAAGAATTGTCACAGATACAGCAGCGAAATGCAAACAAAGAAGAACTCAGACGTTGCAACACCACCACTGGATGTAGCGGAATTCAGTTTAACGATAGCCCATAACCTTCAGACCAACTAGGATGTAGAGGAATTCAACACCAAGGGCCGATTGACAAACTGTTGGGTGTTTAACACAATCAAATATAAGTTATGAAAGTAATGTAGTATGTGTGGGTGTGTAAAATTGGAAACACAAGGAGAAGTGGGCAGAAAAGTGACGAGAGATAAAGCTTGTAAGTATGTGTTTAATTTTTGACAGATCATATAAATGAAAATAGTAATTATGCTATAGAGAGGATTTAAGTAATGGAGTGATCTGAATGATGTACATGCAGACCAAAGCCCTGCTTCCCTCAAGTTTGAAAAGAGGACCTCGAATTGTCCCTGGTAAAGTGTGTCCTGAGGAGAAAGGGAGCAAATGGACAGACAGCAGAAAGGCAGAATTTGAATCCTTTGTACATAGCATTCGGGCCCAGCACCACAAACAACTGCTGTGTGCAACAGTGGACAAGAGTCTTCAGTTCTCTGAACCTCAGTGACTTTCTTCATAGAATCTGTGAGAATTCTTCTCTTCAGAGTTCTATAAACATTAAATGAGGCCCCCGTAAGGAACAGGCAGTGGCTGACCATAGCAGAAAAGCAATACATGTTTTCGTGCAGGATGACAAAACAGCTGGCATTGTGTGAACTCAATTATGTAATTATTGCAGAGCTACACAGCCATATGTCTGAGCAGGGCTTCTCGCCCTCAGCACTGCTGACATTTGGGCCAAATGATTCATTGTGTTTGGCTGTGTAGGATGATTAGCAACATCCCTGGCCTCTACCCAGCCCCTGCCTGTAGGACCTCCTCCCAATTGTGACATCAAAATATGTATCCAGACATCGCCCAAAGTCCCCTGGAGAACGACAACATCGTCCCCAGTTAAGAACCCCTAGAAGAGGGAGAAATTTTGAAGAATACCTTTAAAAATGGATGAGTTTTTATCTCTGAGCAGTGAGATTGGGCAGCATTTTTTTTTTCTTTGTTAGCGTGCCTTTTTGAATGCAAAATTCACAAAGAGCACATGTTAAGGTGGTGAATGTAACACAGATGTTCAACGTTTTATTTTATTCTTATTTTGTTGGATCCAGAGGCTACACTGTTCCCCTCTGTTCTCTACCCCAGCCCTTGGATCGGTAGGAGAGACTTATTCAAATCCCTTCTGTGCGAGGCTGCAGATGACGCCTCATAAGAGCTCAATAAATGAGCATTTCCTCTCCCTCCTTCTGCTCTTCTAGGCGAGAACAAGGTTGTTAATATTAAGTCCGCTTCCCCTGGGTGAACAGAATGGGGTGGCCTTTGTGCAAAGATGTTGTCAACTTCGTGACTTTATTTTGACACATGTGATATGTTGACAGAAATCCACCAAAGAAGCAGCCATTAGGCAGAAATCCACCTGAGCTCTGTGCGTGTGGCAAAATATCTCAAAAGACCCCAAAAGCGAAGCATCGCCATGTTTACATCACAGCTCTGAAATGAAAAAGAAATGGACTATTGAGTCTGATTTCTCTATTATCCTGTTGTGTTTGGATTTTTAAAAGGGATCAAAATTCCATTTTTCTCAAAGAAAGGGAGCCACAGATTCACAGATTTCATTACCAACTTAAAACAAATTGAGCAAAAAATTAAGGGGAATGTTTTTCGTATCTAGCAAGGCCTCCTTTTAAAACCAGCAAACATCTGCGCACTTAAGTACCTTCTGTTGAGGTCTAAGGAAGTCAATTTCTGGAATACGTGTGAGTTCATCGACTCTGCCTCACTTTCAAAAACTGAATAAGAAATGAAGAAATCATCCTGTAGTTTTTAGAAAAGTATGAAAAAGGATACATCTGCTCAGAAAGTTTGGATGGGCTGTTCAGATCTTATCACAAACAGATGCCGAACACTGTGTGGGGTTGGAATTGGGCCAGTCTTTGGATTTCTCTTCAAATAAAATAAATAAATAATGTAGTATCTATTTTTTTCAGCTTTAATTGAGTTTATTGGTACATTTTAGGGATACAGTACAGTTACATTCATTGTTGGGATCTTGTACCTCTACATGACAAGTCTTGATTCTTATTTTTTCCACTTACCTCTGCCCTCCCTTCACCCCCTCCTCCCCTCCCCATCTACAAACACTTTATTTTCATCTTTTCATTCTCTCACATTTTTTTCCTTTTCCCTTTTTACTCTTCCCCTACCCATCCCACCTTCCCTACACC
>NW_022900934.1:16342252-16362144 GCF_012274545.1 Fukomys damarensis
GACTTAGAACGAGAGGATTAGATAAGTGAAAGAATTAGAGCAGGTTTGAAGTGAATCCAGGGGTTGTAGAATTACCTTACTATCTTTACAAAGTTATTAACTTCAGGGGGAATAGAGAGAGTGCAGGAATAAGGACAGGAATATATCCCCTTAACAATAACAGGCACTTGCCTTCCCTTGAAGGTACAGAGCCATGAGTGAGGTAAAATGACTGGAGAAAAGAACATAAAGAGAAACCCCTCCTAAAAACAAAAAATAATAAAAGAATAAGTCTGAGTTAGGGCAGGAGCTGGAATAAAAAGGGAGATGAGGGACAATATGGTGGAGCAAGAGACTGAGTTGGAGAGAGAGGACAGAAAAAAGAAAGAAATTTTAGGGTGGAATGAGGAAAAGAAAAAAGAGAGAGAGAGAAAAAAAAAGAATTTGAAGGGCCTCTTTCATACTGTCTCTGTTCTCATATTATACCACATGTACAGCCATATGCAGAACCGAATCCCCTAGTCTCAGCTAGCCAATGGCAGTTCCCCACGACTGAGACTGAACACAGTCTACAAGGCCTAACTTGAGTTTCCCTACCCTCAGGGTTGAACTCCACTCAGTTCTATTACAGGTTTCCCTTGCCCTTTCTTTAAAGATGTTCAAAGTTGGGAGCTCAGAAAACTACCCTTCATGAGAACCTATGCCTCTGCAGAGTTGGTCTAAGGACTGGCCCAATCAGGAGGTTTGAGAACAGGGGTGGGGAGGAGGTTGTGGGGGTGTTTCAAGGGCACCCGCATGGCTACCTTCCTTGCTGGGTCTGTTGTCGCACAGTCCAGGAGGTCGCGCACCCGCTGGGTGATCTCAGGCAGGCAGGCAGCTGAAGAGACCCCCTCCGGGGTCTTTGGGTCCTTGCTGGGTCTATTGTCGCGCAGTCTGGGAGGTTGCGCACCCTCCGGGTGATCTCAGGCAGGCAGGCAGGCCAATAATGTAAGTATCAGTTGCGTGCCTTTTCTTTTCTCTAAGTATAAAGTATTCATGCCACAATGGCTGCTCTCAAATATGGCGGCCCCTAGGTCCCCAAGGATTTATTTCAATTAAATTTCAATTGGTAAAATAAGGAAAACTTCTGGCCCACAGTCATCTCAGTCAAGGTTCAAGTGTCGTAGGCCTACGTGGATAGTGACTACTTTCTGCTGTATGGGACAGGGCTGTACCAGAGGACTTGGGAAATGAAACAAGGGCAAAGGAGAAATGGTCCTGTGGTCTTATCCCTGCCCTCCATATCCAGAACATGTTGATGTGATAGATTTCTTCCTGATCTTGTTAGCACTTTCCAGATACAGTTTAAAATTTTTCAATTGGGATATATGATGTCTTCTTTGTGTCTTGTACTTCCCACGTAACATTTTATCATGAGAATTTTTCTAATCTTAAAAAATATTCTTTGAAGACATGATTTATAAGTTTCCTACTTGGAAATTTAATACTTTCCTATTGTTGGAAATTGAAGTTAAAAAAAAAAAAAGCAAGAAAATTTCTCCCGAAATCTTACCACTCAGTGATAAAAAAAATCTTTGGCCATTTGGTGAGCATTTCTTTGGGCATAAAGATGCAGATGGGCATATAAATAAATAGTCAATATTATTAGGGATATTTCCATGTCAGTGAATATAGAGAGACATTATCCCTTTTACTGGATGTGGATTATTCCATGACACAGATGGTGTGTTTGACTTTTGTTCCTTCATCTCATCAGTACTGACCCTCCCTCTCCTACAAAGTGCTCCCTTCTCTTCTGGAAAATTTTTCTTTTCTTCCTTCCCCATTCCTTGCTTTAATATCTATTTTCATTTTTTATAAAATTAATTCTTTTGGTACTCTTTTGATGTACACAATGATCACATTCATCACAGGGGATTTTTACCTGTACATGATCTATCTTGATTTTTTTCCCGTCACCTCTCCTTACTTCAACCCCCTTCCCCTCTCTATTTACAAAAGCTCTGTTTCCATCTATTCTTTTTTTTTCTTTTCCCTTCCTTCCTTTCTTCTCCCCCTCTCCCTTGTTCTTCTTCACAACTGAACATTCTCTTCCCTCTTCTAATTTTCCTTACTTAGAGGGGGTTCCAGAGAGCATAGGCAGAAGTTCTGGGAGGGAGAGGAGTGGAAGAAGATGGGTCAGGCTAGAGGAAGTCTGGAAGCAAGGACAGGTGTGGTGGATTTTGTTCTTGGTCCTTCTGCTAGTGGCATTCATGCTGGAAGTCTGTTTTAGATGTAAGTCCAGCTATGTCTGTCAATCAACCCCAGAGCTGAGCATGGGAACACAGATGTCCAAGGGACAGTGACCAGAGGAGTGATGGTGGGGTCAGGAACCTGTCCAGGGGGCCCCCACAGCCTTGTATGGGGATGGGTTTGATTGTGGGGTATTCTGGAATCCCCAGCAACCACTCCCTACTGCACAGCCAGCGGATGCTGATGAGTTACAGAGCATTGTTCATTGGCTGGCCTAACTCTTGTCTGGTGCTGAGGACAGGTCTGATGGTCAAGAAAACAGGGGCCTTACTTTGTCCCCATTTGCATCATTAACGGGTGACAAGAAGTGAGACTTGTGAATCAAGGAGTCCTACTTCAAATCCCAGCTCTGCCATTTACCCGCTGGGTGGTCATGGGCCATTGATTGGCCTGAACATTCATTTCCTCCTTGGTAGGGTTGGTGAGCACATTAAATAAGGTCAGCCATGTGATGTGTTCTGTAAAATGCAAAGTGCTATCCCCTGTGAGAGATGAGTAAGGACCCTTGAAACTGAGATAGAGATGGCCCCAAAGTTTCTGAGCGAAGGATGCTGACCAGATGCAGCTGGGGAGGGAAATGTGCGAGGTACTCTTGATCTGAAATGTCAGAGCAGGCTCTGCTTGTGATATTTTCAAGCTCAGTGCCCAAGGCTGAGTCATGGTGAGAAGAGCTGAGAGGACCTGGGCCTTTGCACGTCTGCTTCCCAGTGCATGCTGGGCCCTATAGAAGGGCATTGAGGGGAGCTCAGGAAGGGAGGCTGAAGGATGCCCCTGTGAACAAGCCTCGGCTCTTCATGTGGCACAGAGGAGGGACAGAGGCAGTGACAAAGGCTGTAAGCTGAAGCCAGGCTCTTCACTCACCTGCCCTCTTTTAATTTTCCTGGCTCTCTTGAGAGGTGGCCACTTTTTTTTCACCATTTCACAGATGGGGACCAATGGATGAACTAACTGACTTGGATCCCAGGGCTCATACATGCCACTGGTAGTTCTTAACCTTAGGCCAATATGCTTGATTCCAAAAGAGATCTCTTTTTCCATTTCTTTCCCAGGTTCATCAAGAATGAGGGTTTGGAGTTTTGATATGTAAGAACTGTTTGGGACCCAAGGTTTCAAGGAGACAGTGATCAGGGTCAGTGGCACAGGAGTGGGGACAGGTGGCAGCTGGATAGTGGCTGAGATGGAGGTAAATCTTCACATGAGTAGGGAGTGTTTCCCCCTTTACTTCTGCTCTAACTATTGAATTCTCCATTGGCACACAGAAGGCAGCTGCCTGCGTCACTGTTTCAACAAATGTGGGTCTTATTCCTTAGAGCAGGGCAGGTTATTGAATGTTCTTTTTTGATTTCTCAGGCTGCAGTCAGACAAGACATTGTTCCCAGGAGGCATTGCAGGAGTCAGGCCTATTAAGTCAGTAATGACACATTTTGAGCATCTGCTGTGTGCACACATCTGTGCTCTGAAGAGGCCAGCGAGACCCGAAGCTGGGATGTTTATGGGCCACTCAGGGAAGCCCAAGGCCTTGCACACCAGAGAGGCTATTGCTCATCCTTCAGGCCCCCAACAGGAATCTTCCCCAGCAAAGCTGGTGACTGAGTTCTCTGATCTGATTCTGCACTGACCACCATATTTGTGTCCCACTAGTCTGGGAGTGACCATCTTCCCCCATCTCGGAAGCCCTAGAATGGAGCACAAGTTCTGAACATGTGAATGTGTTGAGAGAATGTGTATGCCCTCTGACACAGTGCAGTTTGCTTTTTAAGAGTGCTGTGAGTAGGGCTGGGAGTTTAGCTCAGTGGTTCCTCCACCTGCCTTGCAAGCACAAGTTCCCAAGTTTAATCCCCAGTACCAAAAATACAATAAAATAAAATGAAAAAAACAAGTGCTGTGAGTGATTATGGCTGCAGGAGTCCAGAGGGAGTTAATTCTCATGCATTTGGGAGGTGGGTCATAGATTTGGAGGGCTTCTAGGGAGTGATAGGTCCCAAAAGGTTCTCAAGAAAATTTCTCTGGATGTACATATACCATAGTTCTGAGTTCACAATTATCCCTACTTTACAAACGAGGAAGCTGGGTCTCAGAAAATGAGAACAGTTTGCCTAAAAACTTTCTCCCAGTGAGAGAGCTGCAGAAGCAGGACAGGAGTCCCAGCAGGACTCCGTTTCTAGAGCTGGTTATTTATCTACTTAGCCGATATTTGTTGAAAGTCTGCCTTGATGGTTCTTAAAGTGTGTTCCTGGGCCAGTTCCTGTGACCTTGTTAGAAATCCACATCCCCAGGCCCCACCCAGACCTGCTGCATTAGAAGCTTTATGTTTTCTCACATCTCTAGGCTACTGTGGGGCATGTTGACGTCTGTGGCTTCTGGCTGCTGTTCCCAGAGTGCAGGGGAAGGGAATAGCCATAGAGGAAGCAGAGCTGGGAGGGACTCCCTTAAGGGACAGTTACACGGGCAGGGTTTGTGACATTCTTGTCTTCCATACAGCCTCTCAGTAGTTGCACTGCCCTTTTAAAATGACTGCTATAAAGGGAGAAGAAACCTTCCCCCTTCTGACTGTCTCATAATTGAACTTCTCCCTGGAAAAAGGGGGTATTATTAAGTGAGGCCAGTTGAAGGCTCCTAGAAGGGCCACAGTACTGGGGTGTGGCCACTGTATGTGAAAAGGAATTGTACCTGGGCCAGATGCTCAGATTCAGTGTCTTCCTCTCTATAGTCTCCTGCAGGTCAGTGATGCCAAAATTCAGATTAGAGTTTAGCAAAGTTGGTTTTGTTTTAGACATTTTCGCTGAGGTATAATTTACATATATAAAATGCACAGATCATACGTGTGGTAAGTGTTAGCCATTGTGTACAGCTCTGTGACCAACATATACATTCCCCCACAGGAAGTGTGGTCTGTGGCCCAACATCAACAACTTCTGGCATCTTTCCAGTGACCGCTCCATCCTCTCCCCTTCCAGAGAGAATCACATTCTCATTAGTCTTCCAAGCTGAATTTTGCTATGCTGACCAATATGTTCTGGTTTGCCTGGGACTTTTCATTTTAACACTCTGTGTGAATCCTGAGTCTGAGAAATACTGAAAGCTGGGATGGGTTGTTAGTCTGGCTAGACTTTTTGTTCTAAGCTCTTCTCTTTCATTTGCTTTGCAAAACCCATGCCCTTTGATGAAGGGATGCTTCAATCCCCAGCTGCTAGCTCTGGGACAGACAGGTCAGGAATTAGGTGTTCCAGGTTCTTCTGACACTAATGCTCTCAGATATCATCAACACTCACTCATGTTTTTATCTGGACAATAAATGAGGAAGCAGAAGGACCCAGAGGTGATGGACAGTGAGCAGTGTAAAGACCTGCTATTCGAAGTGGTCTGGGGCCCATTGCACCTACAGCATTTGGAATCTTGGTGGAAATGTGGCCTTTCAGAAACCCCAGCCTACATTCCCTCTCCCAGACCTGATGAAGGAGCCTCATTTTCTCCCCATGTTAGAGATTGAATCCAGGGCCTTGTACATGCTAAACACATACTCTTCCATTGAGAGGGTCCACATTTTCATTTTTTTGTTTTGTTTTTTGTTTTTTTCTGGTACCGGGGATCGAACTCCGGTCCTTGAACTTGCGAGGCAGGTGGCAGAACCACTGAGCTAAATCCCCGGCCCAAGAGGGTCCACATTTTAACAGGATCTACATGTGATTTGTTGCACATTTGGGTTTTGCCTCTCACATTAATAAGGGATTATGACCTTCTTACTACCCTCAGAATGAAAATATCCTTCAGATGAGCCCCCTCACTTCAAATTGGCTGGAGTTGTTGCTGGACTTGGAGCCATGCCTCTGAAAGATTCTTCACCATGTCATGCTGAGACTCTGATGAATTATTGAAACAGGTGGGAGTCCCCCTCCAACTCTCTAAAGTAGATTGGGAGAAGCATTCAGTGCATAAGCCCTCTCCCTTTTGTTCTAATCCAAGGTCATCTCTAGTGAGGGTAGAGGGAGTGAGGTTTTAGCCTATGTTGGATGTGCTCTTCTGTGCTCCCATAAGGATGGGGCCTTTTCCACACTTGTGCCCCTACTCAAACCATAAATTATTGAAATCTGAGAAATACCATTTGGTTAGTCATGTAGACTCTGGGGGCCCCAGAGGGCAGCACCTCGAAATAGCCTGTTTTTCTTTAAGAGTTAAAATAAAAGAAAAATACAAAAGTAGCAAATTGGCATGTCTACTACTGGGATGATGACTATGAAGATGTTATTTTTACTTCATTTATATGCTTTATAAAAGAGAGAAAACAGGCCGGGCGTGGTGGCACACACATGTAATCTCAGCACTTGGGAGGCTGCGGCAGGAGGATCACTATGAGTTCGAGACCAGCCTGGGCTACATAGTGAGTTCGGGATCAGTCTCAACTACATAGTGAGACCCTGTCTCAAAAAAACCAAAACCAAAAAAAAAATAAATAAATAAAAGACAGAAAACATTATAGACATTGTACTCTCAGATTGACACTCCCAAATTTTAATCTTTACCCCTTTCAAGAGTCTATACTATCAGGACTTTCATGAACAGCTGTGCCTTCTAAAATAACTTTTTTGGAAACCGTTTATTTTTATATACATGCATATATATGACAAATAATAAGTACATAGTATTGTTTTGTGGTAATGGTTTTCAACATTTACAGATTTTTCTCTGTGTTTCTTTACATCTTGCTTTCCCCCATCAGGCCACTTTTGACCTCTATTCTTGTTGATACATTAAGCTCTAACTATTCATTCTGTCTGCTGCAAGGTATTGTCATGTGGATAGACCACATTTTGTTTCTCATTTCCATCTTGTTGCATATTTAGACTGTTTCTGATTTTTCACCGGAGCAAACATGTTTGCAATCACTGGGCTCCTGTGGGAGACTTTCTGTCAGGATGTGTCACCAGGAGTGGAACTATTAGGTCACAAAGTATGTGCACTTGCAATTTTTCTAGGTGTTACCAGTTGCTCTCCAAAGTCACTCTAGTGATTTACATGTACATTCCCACTGTCAGCATAGAGGAGTACAATGTTTTGATATTGTCTTAGTTACATTTCTTATTGCTGAGCCAAAATAAGCAACATCACAAGTTAAAGGTAGAAAGGTTTATTTTAGCTCACAGTTTGTAAAGGTTTCAGTCATAGTCAGTTGGCTCCCAGTCAAAGTGGTATGGCAGAGGGTCATTGCAGAGGAGAAACAGCCCATGGTGTGGCAAGACAGGCCAAAGGCGACAAAGCAGCAAGCAGCAGCAGCCGCCTCTCCTTTTTACCTTTTCAGGCTACTTGCCTTTTGGGTGGTGCCACTTATACCAAGGGTGGGCCTTCCCATTATCCACACTCAGAGCTATGCTTAACCAATCGATGAACTAATTTAGTAATTGTATACCTGTAACCCCAGTATCATACACCCTAGATCCAGTGGCCTCCAAAAGCACCACCTCTGAGTGCATAAGGCTTTGTTACAGGCCATAATAGATATCCTTGCCAATACTTGATGTTAGAAGTTTTTATTGTTGCTAGTGTCATGGGAGAAAAATAGGGTGCCTCTGTGGTTTTAATTTACCATCGTTTCTTTTGGTTGGAAGATGATTCTGTAGAGTGGAATGAGGTCTGAGTTGAGGTCAGTAGACTGAAAGTGTTTCCAGCTCTGCTGTCAACTTGAAGTGGTAAGATGCCTCACCTCTCTGGTTTTCTATGTAGTGTTTAGGCCAGAGGATTTCCAAAAGGGACACACGAAATGTATAGGATGCTTCCAAATATGGTATTTGGAGTTGGCAGTGACAAGCCTTGCCCAGGAAGATGTTTCCACCACGTACTATCTGCACTAGGGTCCTGGGGTTACCTTTTAGCAGATGGTTCTTGAAATGATTAAGAAGCTCTGGCATGGGAGTCATAAGTGGGTTTCAGTCCTGGTTCTAACATCTCCCTATAGTGTTGCTGTGAATGGATGAGTAGGTGGGGCTCCCCCATAAATCTGATTCAAGGGCAAGGAGGCCCATGGCTGAAGAGCCTGTGTAGAAGATCAGTTTTCTTTTGGTACCGGGGATTGAACTCGGGTCCTCGTGCTTGCGAGGCAGGCGGCGGAACCACTGAGCTAAATCCCTGGCCCAAAGATCACTTTTCTGACAAGGACAAGCCTTGGACTAGCTGTAAGACCAGATTCTCATGCATCTCTGACAAATTATGTTCCCTGAGGCTGACTCTTTCTGCTCTTGATTTTGACTAGAATGGTTTTTGCAAAGTAGAGGATGTGGCTTCAGCTGAGATAGAGGCTCAACTGCCTGCCTTCATGTTGGCAGGAATTTGGCTCAAGCACCTGGAGCCCTCATGGGTGGAAATGTAAAGTTGCCAAAGTTAGAAAATAAAAATAACTATCTTGGAATGAGATGTACTAAAAAATTATCCATTATTTATGTGAAATTCAAATTGAACTATGCATCTTGTATTTTATCTGGCAATCCTAGGTAGGAGGTGGGATGTTACTTAATCCAAGAAATAATTGAAGATCAGATAGACTAAGTTGGTAACTGGTGAGCATTTTGTACAGGCAGAGATTAGAAAAGGCAGGAGTGGAGATACTATATTCTATGGTCTTGGAGCCTCCCGTGTGTCTCCAAGGACAGGGTACTGGATGTTGCTTGAAAAAGCCATGGAAGTCTTGGGTGGTGAGAGAAGGCAGGCAATTGCCCAAGTACTCTATACCCGCCTTTCCCCACATGAAGGCCAGTCCCACGGCTGGGAATGTCCTTCAAGGACTCTCTTTAGTGAAGCACCGTACTACCATGGTGTGGTTTCAGGACTAGAGACATCCGCATCATTAGGGATGTGTTAGGAGAGCAAACTCTCAAATCCTGCCTAGACCCGCTGAATTGGAAACATGGAGAGTGGGTCTCGCCATCTGTTTTAAGCCCCTTAGAGAGCTTCATGACCATGTTTGAGAACTGCAGGGATAGAGGATTAGGAAGATGATCTGAGATGCTGAATCTGCTGCTTTGACCTCCATCTTTGTGGGTTTGGAGAAGCTGAGAATTGCATCTGGGGTGAGGCCATGGGAAGGGAGAGTTAGCTGATAGATGTGTTCAGCATAGCAGTTAGATGGCAGAGGGAGCTTGGTAGACATTGTTAAAAAATTACATTTTATTAGCAAGAGGATTTTGCCTATTTGGGTCAGGTATTGGGAGAAAACTCTGTTTATGCCTTTAAGGAGCTCATAGATAAGTGGAGGAGACAGTAATAAAACAGGCTGAACACAGGTAGCTGCTCTTGCTATAAACAAGGGCAGGGGCAACATAGGGGTTTTGTTTGGAGGGGTTGTGCTATGGCACTTCACTGAAGATGGTCTTTCAAAGACAGTCCTTGCTGCATCTGTGCCTCAAATGTGGAGACTGGTGGAGCAGGGAGGGCTTAGTCAAGGATCTTCTGAAATGTCCACATGCTCTTTCAAGCAGCAGCAAGTGTTCTGTAAGACCATTCTGGCACTGGATGGAAAGTGGTCTGCATGAACTTACAGGAGGGATCCTGTCTAGGATTGTCAAGATGCTTCCAGGCCCAGCTGCAGGTAGCCTGGGGTTTCTAGTGCTGGTCCTTTTGGTGACATCCTCTTCACACCCCGTTCCAACGAAGTAACTGTGTCTACACATTACACATGGGTGGGTGGAGCAGAGTGGTTTTAGAGGCCATGCATTAAATAAGTAAAAAACAAGGGGAAATATGGAAGCAGTCAGCCCAAACCCTATGTGTTCACCAAATGTGCTTTTGCAAAGAGAAGCTTTATTCTTTTGGTTATCTGCCTCTACTAGGAGGGTTCATGGGTTTTTCAGAACATCTCTTTCTCAGCTCAAGAGTACCAGTGGGCATCTCTATGGGCTGCTGTCTCTCACATTTCTTTCCTCTGCCAGGAATCCTTGCACAACCTGGCTCTGGGGGTGGGGTTGCAGACTGCTGGGTTTCCAGGGGTCTGGTGAACACAGGCCATTTCTCTGCAGTTTAGACAGTTACCAGTGCATGACTGTGAGCTCAGATGCTTTCCTGGCAGCTGGCTGCCTGGCATGGGGAAACATGGTCACACCACTTGGCTGTCTTCACAGGCTCCATTTTGATAACACAATGTCAGCACTGTTCAATTTGGCTGTGGTATTTTGTCTAGGTTGCTCACAGTCACATTAACCTCTCCCTTCCTTTTTCTCCCTCATATTTCTGGTCTGTTGTGGTGGCCAATACATTAAATACATTAAATTCTCACTGTTAGTACTGTTAATGCTAGTAACATTTGTACTACACTTACAGCTTCCAAAGTACAGTCACACTGCTATCCATAGAGCATTGGTTTCAGGGTGCCCCAGTGTCACCAAGGTCTTCAGATACTCAAGTCTCAAGGGCCGGGGATTTAGCTCAGTGGTGCAGCTGCCTGTCTCACAAGTGTAAGGTCCTGAGTTCGATCCCTAGTATAAAAAATAAAAAATGAACAGATACTCAAGTCTGTTTGCTGGTGTGGTGGTGCACATCTGTAAACTCTGAGAAACCGAGACAGAATGATCACAAGTCCAATCTCAGCCTGGGCAATTTAGAGAGACCCGGTCTCCCCTCCCCCCAAAAAATAAGGGCTGGGGATGCAGCTCAGCATGCAGGCCCTGGGTTCAATCTCCAGTCTCTCTCTCACACACACAGAGACACACACACACGCAGATAGTCAAGTGTCTTAGAGAAAATGACACAGCATTTACATAAACTATGCAATCTTCCTGTATACTTTACATCAATTCTAGGTTACTTATGATACCAAATACAATGTAAATTGGGTGGGGGATTTAGCTCAGTGGCTCTGCAGTCTGCCTCGCAAGCACAAGGTCCCAAATTCGATCCCCAGTACCAACTCCCCCAAATACAATGTAAATAGTTTTCTATGGTGTTGTTTAGGGAATAATGAAAAGAAGGAAAGATCTGCACATGCTCAGTACTGATGCAGTTTTTTATATAAAAAAATATATTTTTTTTGTTACCAGGGATCAAGCTCAGGTCCTTGTCCTTGCCAGGCAGGTGGCAGCACCACTGAGCTAAATCTCTGGCCCTATAAAAATATTTTTAATCCAAGTTTGGTTGAATCCTCTGATCTGAAAGCCATGAATACGGAAGAACCCACTGTACTTCTGTATGCATCATGTAAGCTTCTGAAAGCATCAATTTTCTCATCTGTAAAATTGGAGTAATAATAGACTACTACTGCCTATTGTGAAAATTAAATGAGCTAATGTATATAAAGCTCTTACAGCACTCGGGAGGTTGAGGCAGGAGGATCACTGTGAGATCGAGACCAGCCTGGGATACATTGTGATGTTCAAGGTCAGTCTCAGTTACATAGTGAGACCCTGTCTCAAAAAGCAAAAAGACAAACAAAGTTCTTAGAACAATGTTTGACTCATGCCCAGCACACATTAAATACATGTAAAGTATTCACTTTTTTGAGGAAAGAGTGATTTCCTTTGAAGAGCAGAAATGGTCCTTGTCACAAGTAAGGTACTGAGGAATGTCCACTGCCCTGGATACAGTAGCAGGAGGGATTATTTTTAGAGAATAATTTATTTATTTGGTACCAGGGATTGAACTCAAGACCTTGTGCTTGCAAGGCAGGCGGCAGAACCACTAAGCTAAGTTTCCGGCTCATCCTTAGAGAATATGAAGCACTAACAAAACCCAGTAAAGTCAGTCTTGTTTTTTTTTTTAAATCACTGTGTGCTAAATATCAAATTCTAAATATGTCAGTGGTAAAATATTGTGCTGTACAATGTTTAGTTGATCTAAGCCCTAAATTCCGGTGGGTTTTATAGAGTTTTAATAATATACATATGTTATTCATTTATTCTTTTAATACACATTATATTTTACATGGAATTTAATTCAAAGATGTCCTTGTTATACAGACGTCCCTCTACACATGTGGGCTCAAAAACTTGCGTTCATTTTGGAAGTAAGTTTCCAATGATTCAGACTCATTCAAGCTTGCTTTGGGCTCAGTTTATATCACTAAACCCTGCAATACTGTGTATTCTTGGTTCAAACAATCAATCCAATATCAGCAGTGATGGCACAGCAGCTATACAATGAAGAAATCAGATGTGAGTTACTGAATTCTGTTATTCTGTGTGACCACTTGGAATTTTTATGTTGTGATTAAAATTTGTGGTTTTTTATTTTTTTATTTTCATTTTTTGCCTTTCACATGCCAGACAAATGCTCTACTACTGAGCTGCACACACAGCCTTATAAGCCCTATGTGTCCTTTAAATTTCTTTCTTTCTTTCTCTCCCTCCCTCCCTTCTTCCCTCTTTCCCTCCCTCCCTCCCTCCCTTCCTTCCTTCCATCAGCTTCATAATGCAAGCACAAGTGTGTCTATGCCCAAGGTGTTTCTCTGGTTGTTGAAGTGGTCTTGGCCTTTGGTGGCATAGGCTGGAAATGCTAGGAAGTTGATGACTCCAAGAGTTACTCTTAACCAAGAAAAGATGGGAATTAGATTCATCAGTGTCCTGTGGCTTCTGTAACAAATGACCACGATGTAAATAGTTTAAAATTTATTCTCTCATAGTCCTGGAGCCAGAGGTGTCACACTCCCTTGAAGGCTCAAAGGGAGAATCCGTCCTTTCCTTTTCCAGCTCCTGGTGATTCCTGATGCTTCTTGGCCTGTGGCTGCGTCACTCCAGTTATTGTCCTCCAACTTCTCATGGCCTTTTCTGTTTCTTCCTGTGTACTTCTTGCCACTGGATTTAAGGCCCACAAGGCTATCCAGGATGATCTCACTCAAAGATCCTTATATTAACAAAGATCCTTTTTCCAAGTAAAGGGCATATCCACAAGTTCGAGGGATTGGGACATAGACATGTCCTTTTGAGGGCCACCATTCAGCCTGCTATGGTGAATCAACACCTGGCTTTTTTGCCCTGCGCTGACATTCTGAGGTATGTTCCTCACAGTCTTCCAGAGAGTTGCAGGTAGAATTGAGCCCTGTGGCCCACAGTAACCAACTCTCTCATTAATGTTGGCATTGTCCACTTTCCTCATTGCCTCATCATTTCTCTCACTCCTTCCCTAGTAATGACTGCTCTCCAGATCTGGTTTTGGGTAGCCCACATCAAGGATGCCTCCTTGCTTCTAAGGTCTTTGCAGTCACATCTCAGCCATTCCCTTTGTGTAGTTTGCCCTAGGCCATCTTATGCTGCTCTTTCTCTCAGATGCTCCCTAGCCGTTCCTCTGGTCTCCTTGGCCTGTCTCTTCCCTTGTCACATTGCCCTGTGATTCTACAACCTCATCTCTATCTCCTGGAGACCACAGGCAACATGCAGCCTCAGCAGAGGGGAAGTAATTGCAAAGGCATCTGCTGCCTTAGATAGTGAAGAAAGTATCACAGTCAGCATGTGGCTTAATTGAATTAAAGGAAAAAAAGTCCTGCTCCTATCGCCACGGTAACTCATTGCCCTTGACGGGGTATAGATAGAGTTCACCCCACAAGCAAGAGCCTAGGCCAAGAGGTTGCTGGGCTGTGGGCCTGGCTTCAGGGAGCTCCTCACGTGGAGAAGGTAGGATCTGGATGTTCCAGCCTCTGCCCAGAGCTCAGAGGTCTGACCAGGCCCTGGGCCTAGGCATGAAGGAAGAAAGGTAGGGATGAGGAAACAAGGAAGGAGGTTTGGTGCTAAGCTGGAGAGCATGACCCAGGAACCCAGCAGAAGGTTGACTGAGATAATTCTGTGCTCATACCTAGCAGGTAGAGAGGACTGGCAAAGAGTGGTCAGTGATGGGTGTTTTCACTCCTCTTGGTGCTCCAGTTTCTCTGATAATGTGATTGTTTGCAGGTCAGGACAGTGATTGGATCACAAGGATTTGAGAGTGAAGCAATAGTTGAGCGATGCATGAAAATCCCTCTTTGCTGCTGGAGGAAGTGCTCTGAGATCAGCATTCCCTCCCTGCTGGCACATTGTTTCTAGAACTTTAAGGGAGATAGAGGATCCACTGGTTGTGCATCCAAACTCTGTGCTCCAGCCTTGAGCCCTCTGAGTTTTGTGATGTGTGGACCAGGGAAGAGGTCCACTTCATCACCTCTCTGGTGACTTCTGTGATGAGGGATCCTCCAGGGATCCTGCACGGAGGAAGAAGTAGGCATTCTGAGGAGTACAAATGTAGTAGCATTAAGACCCCTCTTTCATTCCTAATATAAGGCTGACTTAGAGGGTCTTTTTCAGGGAGGTGGGAGGAGCAGGGCAGGGCATAGGAGTGGGTGCATCCAGATTGGGTGAAGGTAACTGGTGTGTTGGAGATGAAGGGGCCTCCAGGGCTAGTGATGGCCCAGGAGACAGCCAGACACCAGCCAAGTCTTTGGTTTGGGAAACAAACTCACCAAAGACTGATCTTGTGCATTATCCTGATTGCTTGAGGCCACTGTAGTAGTGAATAAGGCAAAATAGCTAGTCCACTTGGTCCCCTTGGAAAGAGCAATTTTTTCCTCCTATCCATGGAGCTTTGACTATTTGAATAGACTCTCAGTTGTATGAGGGCTTTGTGTCTGTACTTTCTTGTGGCCTGCCATTTAACCTCTTCAAGAAGGCCCCTTCTTCTGTCACACCCCAGAAGACTTGTGTGTCATTGAGACATTTTTTTTCCAGGTGGCTAGAGGGGTAAGGAGGCAACAGATAAAATACAGTCTTTACTCTCAGACCAAGAAATGAAGAGCTGTGGTCTTTAGGCAGAGACCTCTGGGATTCAGGGAAGGTTATTGAGCTTAGGCTGCACACAGTCGGAACTATGCTTTGGTAAGTAAAAAGAAAGTGCCACGTGTACAAATTAATAGGCCATTGTGGGGACAGAGACTCAATGTTTCTGAAGCTGAATGTTTTATCTAAGAGCATTTTTATGCATAATAGCTCTTCTGCCTGGACACTTGTTTCAGCATAGCCATCTCAGAGAGATCGTCTGTCATCCCCTTGCTACATGAATTAGTTTCCTTGTCCTGTTTTCTTTCCCAGCCTTTACTAAAGTTTCAGAAGTTTTACTTTGTCTTTCTAATCAGATGTTAACTTCTCGAGGGCAAGATTCATTTAAGAAAATATATAGTTTTACTTCTGTCTAATGCTGAAGACAAAGTGCACAGGATAGGACATTCTGGCAAGGAAGGTTGTTGGTTATTGCCTGAACTCCAGTTTACCTGGCTTTGAACTCCAATCTGCTGAAGCAAAAGTCACAAGGTTTCCCCTGGGTGAACCAGGGGAAAAGTCCTGGAGGACACTTGGGGAGGTTGGGGAGAGGACACTTGGGGAGAGTTTGGTCCACGTGAGGAGGTCATCTGTGTTTGCTGGTTGGCACTTACTGAAGTGAGGCATCCACCCTCCCACGGAGACTGGGAGAGAGTTATCTGTATTGATGACTATACTGCAAAGGCATGACTCTGGCCCTTGAGAAAGACATTCCTGTGTTGTAAAACTGCCAAGAGACTGTGAGAACAGTGACGTCTTGAAGGAAATTTATTTCCCAAAAATGTTAGATTACAAGATTTCCAAAGTAAATGCTTTTAGAAAACAGCTCAGGGGGTGCTCTAGTAAGGAAGAAACTTGTCTAAAATGCAGTCAAATTGAGGGGAAGTTAAGCTCTTCCTGGTCAATGATGCTCTTTGAAGGCTATGTTTTTCCCCTTAGGTCCTAGCAAAAGTCCAACAAACACTAGATGTGTTTAATTTACAAGTAACATCAACATCTGTCACTATGTTAAGTTGCTATCCATTTCCCTTTCTAGACTATGAGCTCTTTGAGGTCAGGGATTATGCCTTTCTTGTTCCTTAGTATAAACACAGCAGTGTCTGCTTGCTTCTAGCACTCTTTCTCTCTTTCTTTTTCTTTCTTTTCTTTCTTCCTTCCTTCCTTGCGCTTACAAGGCAGGTGGTGGAACCACTGAGCTAAATCCCCGGCCTTAGCACATATTTTTTCAGTGCTACAGAAAGGAAAGAAAGGATAGTTGGATTGGTGGATGAATGAAGAGACAGAAGCAGCAAGGATGACTTATGGGTTTTTCCACTTGGGAGAACGCATGTAATGGGCCAGTGAGGCAGGTGGGGCGCAATGAAAATGTTGGGCTGAAAATAGAGCAAATAGTTAGGGGCCCTGGGGAGAGGAGGAAACTGTCCTGCTGAGTTCTCTGGGAGTTGGGGGCTCTCGGTGTTTGTCTCTGATGGAGAGGATTAAGGGAGCCCTGCTGGGGCTGGAAGAAGTCTACACACACTGAGTACACCTTTTACCTGGCCTCTGTTTGATTTCTAACAAGCCCCAGTGATCCAGGGATCCTGGGGGAAATGACAACATATGCTCTTTTAAGTTTATTTAGAAGACAGAGCTGCATGGAGGCGAGGCCCCCCTTCCAGGCTACCCCACAGGCAGATGGATGCTGGTGCATGTAATTACTTCCAGGGTCAAAGCATCGCAATCAGCTCTTTTGTTGGCAGCCTTCATTGAATAGGTTTATCGAGCGCCTGTGGGTGATTTGTTCCAGTGCTGGAGTAATTGTCCAATCAACCACGGGCTCCCTGGGGGAAGGTAGTTTGAAGGGAACATCCAGAATGTTTGCAATTAAGACTGGATGACCTCCTTAATTAACTTAACATGCATTTATTAAGCACCTACTGTGTGTTGGGCTCTGTGCCAGGCCTCAGTGGTGGGTGAGAGTTCTTGCTCTAAAGTACCTCTGGATTGTGAAAGGGAATAGACAAATGACAGTGGTTCATTTCACACTCATCCTGGGGCCTCCAGGAGGGAAGGCTTCCTTCTAATGGAGGGGGCTTTTGAGTAGAGCCTGAGGAGATAATGGTAGGAATGCCGGGTGGAGTGGGGAGTGGGTGTGAATGACATTTGGAGATCAGGCCTCCATTGGAAAATTAGAGTAGAAAGCTGACCCACAGCACCATTCATATAGAGGACTTGTAGAATTAGATGCCACAGAGGAAATAGGAAGAGAAAGAGCTGTGGACAAAAGAAAGCACCAGATCATTTAGTGCCTTGTAGGCTTAAGTACGGAGTTGAGAGTTTTATCTTAAGCACCACAAGATGCCAGTGAAGACATATGTTGAGGAGTGACAGAATCAGACAGCACCTAGCACAGAGTAAATGCTGGTTGTTGCTATCATTAGCTGTTGAGAGAACAATTCTTTGGCCGTGGTGTGGAAAGGGTTGTTTGTTGGTGGTGGGGGGCAAGGTGGATGTGGGGCAAGGAGGCTCTTGTAAACCTCCAAGCCAGAGATGCAAATTGTCTTGCTTGGCTCAGGGAGTAGAGGGATGAAGAGAAGTGACTGATTCCAGGAGAGATTAAGGAGGTCAAATTGGCAGGAAATAGGCAAATGGCTGAAAAGTGGCAGGGAGCAGGGAAGAGAAAGGGAAACCTTGCTTGGCTCAGGGAGTAGAGGGATGAAGAGAAGTGACTGATTCCAGGAGAGATTAAGGAGATCAAATTGGCAGGAAATTGGCAAATGGCTGAAAAGTGGCAGGGAGCAGGGAAGAGAAAGGGAAAAACTGAGGATGATGTACGGGTTTCTGGCTTTGGAGAATGAGGGGTGGTAGTGCCATTCTTCAGGTTGGAGCAAGTGTGAATGGGGCAGAGGGAGGATCACTTGTTCACACTGAATTAAAGAGCAAAAGGGTATCCAGTATGCTGTTTGGTATGTGGGGCTGGAACTCTGGAGGGTCAGCCTTTGGGGAATGGGAGATGTTTTTATTTCCACACCATACTTGGTTCGATCCTGAGATTCATGCACAACATTGAGAACCTGGCACATACTCAACTTAATTTGGGTTCTTTTAGGTGCTGAGACAGGAATTCAAGTAAAGGAAATTTACTTTGGAAGTAGATGTTGTGGGGCTGGGGTCGGATCCCCCTCCATCTTCCTAAATTTTCAATTGTAGTTCTGACAAGGAACAAATAAACACAGAGAAAACAAACACATGTTTATGAGTGTCCATGGGTCTGTACTTGGGAGACTAAGTGATGAATAACTCAGGGGTGGTCAGAGCTTGGGCTTCCGTAGCATCTGAATGAAGAGCAGTTCATCTATTGGGAGGTGGTAACGCAAAGTAGAAGGACTTGAGCTTCTAGGAACTACAAGTTGTGAGAAGGCAAATATATGGAGAACGTAATGGCAAGTGTGGGTTGATCAGTCAAGTTTGGGTCTTGACTGTGTCTCAGTGTTTTCTTGTCTCTGGTGCTAAGGCTGTTGTTACCTCATTCCTGGCGCACGAGTGGGAAACACCTTCATCAGGGAATTTATGTTCTGCTTTCAGGCAGATTGTGGATGGCAGAGAGCTCATCCTGTGCTTACTTTTTCTCAATTCAAAATAACCTTTATGTCGGAGAGGTGTATCGGGGGATGGCATACTCTGAACCTCTTCAAGACCACACAAGTTGGCAAATGAAATGGGTAAGGAAAGGAGCCAACAGCATGTGTTACTGAGCCAGCAAGCAGGATGGTTTAATCCTGTGGAGGAGCTTGGGGAAATAACGCAAAACATATGCCTCCGAGAGATCCCTCACAGGAGGTGAGGAGGTGGGATATTTCTACACTGATTCTCTTGGTTTTTGTCAAGAGAAGCTCCTGGAACTGTTCTTTCCCTGGCACATCTGGCCCACCATTCACTGCTTAATTTTATGTCATACTGGCAGAGTTAATTGCAGCCTTCAACTAAAACATAGTTGAGATTAGAGAAAATTATATCCATGACACGAGGAAGTGGGATGTAACCGTAACCAACCTGTGGGCTCTCAATTCCATATCTTGCCTACTTGAGGTTCATATATTTGTTAGAAACAAACATTTGACCATCTAATATGTACTAGGTTTCATGCTAGGTATGTTACATGTAGGATCTCATTTAATCTTTATAATACAAACTCTGTGAGATAGGTATGCTTAGACTCATTTCGTAGATGAAGGATTCAGTGATTTGCTTTTGTTGAAACGGTTTATAACTGGCAGAGCCAATGTTCAACCCATTTTCTTTCTACTACTTTTTGCCCCCTCCTTGTAGGTAGGAATTACAAGACCAATCTCAGCTCAAGGACTTGGTGTACATTTGCATTCAATATTTATTGAAGTTCCTGGGTCCATCTAGTACGTACTGTCAGGGCTTAATAAATTCTAAATAATAATGATTTTTTTCCCCTGTATGAGTATAGATGCTTCTGTCAGCTGAGGCTGATTTCCACCTAATTTGCAGGGAATTTGTGCTGCACAATGATGAGCTAAATATTTATGCAGAGAGGATGTATGTACAAATCACATTTCCATAAGAAACACAAGGCAAATGAGAGTTTCCCACAAAAAAAGTTTATTGATGGCAAAAGAAGCTTGAGAGAATTAAACATTAGCCAGGACTAACCAGCATTATCCAAGAGTTAGCCATATTTAGGCAATTTAGTTTTTATACCAGAGAAGTGTCTTTATAAAGTGTTGCCGAAGATTATTGGAGGAGAAATTGTTTTTGACCCTTTCAGTTTAGGGAAAAAAACAAAAACAAAACCTTGGACATATGGAATAGCCCTTTCTCTGAATGATGATGCTATCTTGCTACGCCCACAGTTCTCTATGC
>NW_022900934.1:16362176-16363628 GCF_012274545.1 Fukomys damarensis
TCCCCATCTACAAACACTTTATTTTCATCTTTTCATTCTCTCACATTTTTTTCTTTTCCCTTTTTACTCTTCCCCTAACCATCCCACCTTCCCTACACCTTTAGCTCCTTTCTTCCCATTTCTAAATGTCAGTAATCTTATTAGAATCTTATGCATTGTTGCAGATTATTTACACCAGGGATGGGGGGGATATTTTTAAAGACCCTAGTCACTCTGTCTTGTCATTCTGTGTGCTGCAAGTAACCCATGTCTCTCCGTCTTTTTACCCACAATGAGAAACAAGCTGTTGACTTTGGACTACCAGCCTTCATACTGAGAAAGGATCCATTTTCTAAATGTCAGTAATCTTATTAGAATCTTATGCATTGTTGCAGATTATTTACACCAGGGATGGATGGGATATTTTTAAAGACTCTAGTCACTCTGTCTTGTCATTCTGTGTGCTGCAAGTAACCCATGTCTCTCCGTCTTTTTACCCACAATGAGAAACAAGCTGTTGACTTTGGACTACCAGCCTTCATACTGAGAGAAAGGATCCAACATTAAGACTACCTGCTGTATGCCAGGCACCTGCTGGGTACTTTACGTAACAGCTCATTGCTCATCATAGCAGATCTGTAGAATGGATTTTATTTCCATTTTGTAGCTATGAACAAATAAGCCATAAGGGAAGGAGTGACCACTACTTTGTTTCAATTGTAGTTCTGACAAGGAACAAATAAACACAGAGAAAACAAACACATGTTTATGAGTGTCCATGGGTCTGTACTTGGGAGACTAAGTGATGAATAACTCAGGGGTGGTCAGAGCTTGGGCTTCCGTAGCATCTGAATGAAGAGCAGTTCATCTATTGGGAGGTGGTAACGCAAAGTAGAAGGACTTGAGCTTCTAGGAACTACAAGTTGTGAGAAGGCAAATATATGGAGAACGTAATGGCAAGTGTGGGTTGATCAGTCAAGTTTGGGTCTTGACTGTTTCAATTGTAGTTCTGACAAGGAACAAATAAACACAGAGAAAACAAACACATGTTTATGAGTGTGTCCATGGGTCTGTACTTGGGAGACTAAGTGATGAATAACTCAGGGGTGGTCAGAGCTCGGGCTTCCATAGCATCTGAACGAAGAGCAGTTCATCTATTGGGAGGTGGTAACGCAAAGTAGAAGGACTTGAGCTTCTAGGAGCTACATGTTGTGAGAAGTCAAATATATGGAGAACGTAATGGCAAGTGTGGGTTGATCAGTCAAGTTTGGGTCTTGACTATGTCTCAGTGTTTTCTTGTCTCTGGTGCTAAGGCTGTTGTTACCTCATTCCTGGCGCACGAGTGGGAAACACCTTCATTAGGGAATTTATGTTCTGCTTTCAGGCAGATTGTGGATGGCAGAGAGCTCATCCTGTGCTTACTTTTTCTTAATTCAAAATAACCTTTATGTCGGAGAGGTGTATCGGGGGATG
>NW_022900934.1:16364970-16377913 GCF_012274545.1 Fukomys damarensis
GAGAGAGAGTGTGAATGGGGCAGAGGGAGGATCACTTGTTCACACTGAATTAAAGAGCAAAAGGGTACCCAGTATGCTGTTTGGTATGTGGGGCTGGAACTCTGGAGGGTCAGCCTTTGGGGAATGGGAGATGTTTTTTTCCACACCTGGGGGCCACATTTCCATCTGTCCTACTCCATCTGAGTAAGTTCATCACAAAGATTTTTTTTTTTGAGACAGGGTCTTGCTTTGTTGTTCAAGCTGACCCTAAACTCACTATGTAGCCCAGGCTGGCCTCGAACTTTTTGGGTCTTGACTGTGTCTCAGTGTTTTCTTGTCTCTGGTGCTAAGGCTGTTGTTACCTCATTCCTGGCGCACGAGTGGGAAACACCTTCATTAGGGAATTTATGTTCTGCTTTCAGGCAGATTGTGGATGGCAGAGAGCTCATCCTGTGCTTACTTTTTCTCAATTCAAAATAACCTTTATGTCGGAGAGGTGTATCGGGGGATGGCATACTCTGAACCTCTTCAAGACCACACAAGTTGGCAAATGAAATGGGTAAGGAAAGGAGCCAACAGCATGTGTTACTGAGCCAGCAAGCAGGATGGTTTAATCCTGTGGAGGAGCTTGGGGAAATAACGCAAAACATATGCCTCCGAGAGATCCCTCACAGGAGGTGAGGAGGTGGGATATTTCTACACTGATTCTCTTGGTTTTTGTCATATTTATGTTCTGCTTTCAGGCAGATTGTGGATGGCAGAGAGCTCATCCTGTGCTTACTTTTTCTTAATTCAAAATAACCTTTATGTCGGAGAGGTGTATCGGGGGATGGCATACGCTGAACCTCTTCAAGACCACACAAGTTGGCAAATGAAACGGGTAAGGAAAGGAGCCAATAGCATGTGTTACTGAGCCAGCGAGCAGGATGGTTTAATCCTGTGGAGGAGCTTGGGGAAATAATGCAAAACATATGCCTCCGAGAGATCCCTCACAGGAGGTGAGGTGGGATATTTCTACACTGATTCTCTTGGTTTTTGTCGAGAGAAGCTCCTGGAACTGTTCTTTCCCTGGCACATCTGGCCCACCATTCACTGCTTAATTTTATGTCATACTGGCAGAGTTAATTGCAGCCTTCAACTAAAACATAGTTGAGATTAGAGAAAATTATATCCATGACACGAGGAAGTGGGATGTAACCGTAACCAACCTGTGGGCTCTCAATTCCATATCTTGCCTACTTGAGGTTCATATATTTGTTAGAAACAAACATTTGACCATCTAATATGTACTAGGTTTCATGCTAGGTACTTTACATGTAGGATCTCATTTAATCTTTATAATACAAACTCTGTGAGATACGTATGCTTAAACTCATTTCGTAGATGAAGGATTCAGTGATTTGCTTTTGTTGAAACGGTTTATAACTGGCAGAGCCAATGTTCAACCCATTTTCTTTCTACTACTTTTTGCCCCCTCCTTGTAGGTAGGAATTACAAGACCAATCTCAGCTCAAGGACTTGGTGTACATTTGCATTCAATATTTATTGAAGTTCCTGGGTCCATCTAGTACGTACTGTCAGGGCTTAATAAATTCTAAATAATAATGATTTTTTTCCCCTGTATGAGTATAGATGCTTCTGTCAGCTGAGGCTGATTTCCACCTAATTTGCAGGGAATTTGTGCTGCACAATGATGAGCTAAATATTTATGCAGAGAGGATGTATGTACAAATCACATTTCCATAAGAAACACAAGGCAAATGAGAGTTTCCCACAAAAAAAGTTTATTGATGGCAAAAGAAGCTTGAGAGAATTAAACATTAGCCAGGACTAACCAGCATTATCCAAGAGTTAGCCATATTTAGGCAATTTAGTTTTTATACCAGAGAAGTGTCTTTATAAAGAGTTGCCGAAGATTATTGGAGGAGAAATTGTTTTTGACCCTTTCAGTTTAGGGAAAAAAACAAAAACAAAACCTTGGACATATGGAATAGCCCTTTCTCTGAATGATGATGCTATCTTGCTACGACCACAGGCTTCTCTATGAACCTCAGTTAATGAAATCATTATCTACTGGATTGGATGGGATATTTTTTTTTCAGCTTTAATTGAGTTTATTGGTACATTTTAGGGATACAGTATAGTTACATTCATTGTTGGGATCTTGTATCTCTACATGACAAGTCTTGATTCTCATTTTTTCCCCTTACCTCTGCCCTCCCTTCACCCCCTCCTCCCTTCCCCATCTACAAACACTTTATTTTCATCTTTTCATTCTCTCACATTTTTTTCTTTTCCCTTTTTACTCTTCCCCTAACCATCCCACCTTCCCTACACCTTTAGCTCCTTTCTTCCCATTTCTAAATGTCAGTAATCTTATTAGAATCTTATGCATTGTTGCAGATTATTTACACCAGGGATGGATGGGATATTTTTAAAGACTCTAGTCACTCTGTCTTGTCATTCTGTGTGCTGCAAGTAACCCATGTCTCTCCGTCTTTTTACCCACAATGAGAAACAAGCTGTTGACTTTGGACTACCAGCCTTCATACTGAGAGAAAGGATCCAACATTAAGACTATCTGCTGTATGCCAGGCACCTGCTGGGTACTTTACGTAACAGCTCATTGCTCATCATAGCAGATCTGTAGAATGGGTTTTATTTCCATTTTGTAGCTATGAACAAATAAGCCATAAGGGAAGGAGTGACCACTACTTTGGGGGCCACATTTCCATCTGTCCTACTCCATCTGAGTAAGTTCATCACAAAGATTTTTTTTTTTGAGACAGGGTCTTGCTTTGTTGTTCAGGCTGACCCTAAACTCACTATGTAGCCCAGGCTGGCCTCGAACTCATGGCAATCTTCCTGTCTCTGCCTTCTAAGTGCTGGGATTATAGGCTTGCAGCACTATGCCCAGCTCAACACAAAAGATTTTTAAAGGGAAGTGTTTTTGTTTTATTTGTCTACCAGCTGGGTACCATGGGGCAAAGAGCATAGGACTTGGGGTTGTATAGGCCTGGATTCAAATTTGCCTTCCCAGTGTACCAGCTATATACCTGGGCAGGTCAAAATACCTCTCCAGTCTCATTTCCTCTTCTGTACACATGAGCTGCATGGGGCAGGGCTACTGTGTGGATTCTAGGAGAAACCATCCAGCCCTTTGGTCCTAATTTGAATAGTTGGTCATTCTAGGTTTCCCTCCAAGGGCCTTCTCAGATAGCAGCCTCACTGCCTCCCTGGTATAGGAAGTAGCACCTGGTGTGGACCTGTTTTTTCCCCATCCTGGCTTCTTTGGTCTTTGTACTTCACTTCTGCTGTGCATATGAACACATGGCTGGAGATGTGGGCCTAAGCTCCAGTGGTATAAGTTCTGCTTGTGTGATCTTGAGTCAGTCATTCACTTTCTCTGAGGCTCATTTTTCTTCTGTAAAAGGGGGATGATGTTAGACTTTGTTCAAGACTTTTATAGTTGATTAAAGACTGTAATGTTGAATTTAACTGCATGCTATGCTCTGCCCCGGGGAATGACCTCAGTCCTTCTGAATGAATTCTTTGGTGACTTTAAGAGTTCCTGAGATAGAGATTTTCTCAGTCCAATTTCTGTTGTTATAAATGAGTAGTAGAGACTGGGTAATTTAAACTCCTAGATCCAGAGACTGGAAGTTCCAAGGTTAAAGATCCACATATAGCTAGGGCCTTCTGATTGGTGGAGACTCTCTGTAAAGCCTTAAGGCAGCACAGGGCAGCACATGGGGAAGGGTGTATGTACAAGAGATGAAAACAAAATGACTTTTATAATAGACACACTGTCAAGATAATTCATGAACCCGTGATTCCAGGAATTCATGAATGGGTTAGTCCCTTTGTGAGGGCAGAGCCCTCATCACCTAATTATATATATATTTTTTTTTGGTAGAGGGATGAAGAGAAGTGACTGATTCCAGGAGAGATTAAGGAGATCAAATTGGCAGGAAATTGGCAAATGGCTGAAAAGTGGCAGGGAGCAGGGAAGAGAAAGGGAAAAACTGAGGATGATGTACGGGTTTCTGGCTTTGGAGAATGAGGGGTGGTAGTGCCATTCTTCAGGTTGGAGCAAGTGTGAATGGGGCAGAGGGAGGATCACTTGTTCACACTGAATTAAAGAGCAAAAGGGTACCCAGTATGCTGTTTGGTATGTGGGGCTGGAACTCTGGAGGGTCAGCCTTTGGGGAATGGGAGATGTTTTTATTTCCACACCATACTTGGTTCGATCCTGAGATTCATGCACAACATTGAGAACCTGGCACATACTCAACTTAATTAGGGTTCTTTTAGGTGCTGAGACAGGAATTCAAGTAAAGGAAATTTACTTTGGAAGTAGATGTTGTGGGGCTGGGGTCAGATCCCCCTCCATCTTCCTAAATTTTCAATTGTAGTTCTGACAAGGAACAAATAAACACAGAGAAAACAAACACATGTTTATGAGTGTCCATGGGTCTGTACTTGGGAGACTAAGTGATGAATAACTCAGGGGTGGTCAGAGCTTGGGCTTCCGTAGCATCTGAATGAAGAGCAGTTCATCTATTGGGAGGTGGTAACGCAAAGTAGAAGGACTTGAGCTTCTAGGAACTACAAGTTGTGAGAAGGCAAATATATGGAGAACGTAATGGCAAGTGTGGGTTGATCAGTCAAGTTTGGGTCTTGACTGTGTCTCAGTGTTTTCTTGTCTCTGGTGCTAAGGCTGTTGTTACCTCATTCCTGGCGCACGAGTGGGAAACACCTTCATCAGGGAATTTATGTTCTGCTTTCAGGCAGATTGTGGATGGCAGAGAGCTCATCCTGTGCTTACTTTTTCTCAATTCAAAATAACCTTTATGTCGGAGAGGTGTATCGGGGGATGGCATACTCTGAACCTCTTCAAGACCACACAAGTTGGCAAATGAAATGGGTAAGGAAAGGAGCCAACAGCATGTGTTACTGAGCCAGCAAGCAGGATGGTTTAATCCTGTGGAGGAGCTTGGGGAAATAACGCAAAACATATGCCTCCGAGAGATCCCTCACAGGAGGTGAGGAGGTGGGATATTTCTACACTGATTCTCTTGGTTTTTGTCAAGAGAAGCTCCTGGAACTGTTCTTTCCCTGGCACATCTGGCCCACCATTCACTGCTTAATTTTATGTCATACTGGCAGAGTTAATTGCAGCCTTCAACTAAAACATAGTTGAGATTAGAGAAAATTATATCCATGACACGAGGAAGTGGGATGTAACCGTAACCAACCTGTGGGCTCTCAATTCCATATCTTGCCTACTTGAGGTTCATATATTTGTTAGAAACAAACATTTGACCATCTAATATGTACTAGGTTTCATGCTAGGTATGTTACATGTAGGATCTCATTTAATCTTTATAATACAAACTCTGTGAGATAGGTATGCTTAGACTCATTTCGTAGATGAAGGATTCAGTGATTTGCTTTTGTTGAAACGGTTTATAACTGGCAGAGCCAATGTTCAACCCATTTTCTTTCTACTACTTTTTGCCCCCTCCTTGTAGGTAGGAATTACAAGACCAATCTCAGCTCAAGGACTTGGTGTACATTTGCATTCAATATTTATTGAAGTTCCTGGGTCCATCTAGTACGTACTGTCAGGGCTTAATAAATTCTAAATAATAATGATTTTTTTCCCCTGTATGAGTATAGATGCTTCTGTCAGCTGAGGCTGATTTCCACCTAATTTGCAGGGAATTTGTGCTGCACAATGATGAGCTAAATATTTATGCAGAGAGGATGTATGTACAAATCACATTTCCATAAGAAACACAAGGCAAATGAGAGTTTCCCACAAAAAAAGTTTATTGATGGCAAAAGAAGCTTGAGAGAATTAAACATTAGCCAGGACTAACCAGCATTATCCAAGAGTTAGCCATATTTAGGCAATTTAGTTTTTATACCAGAGAAGTGTCTTTATAAAGAGTTGCCGAAGATTATTGGAGGAGAAATTGTTTTTGACCCTTTCAGTTTAGGGAAAAAAACAAAAACAAAACCTTGGACATATGGAATAGCCCTTTCTCTGAATGATGATGCTATCTTGCTACGACCACAGGCTTCTCTATGAACCTCAGTTAATGAAATCATTATCTACTGGATTGGATGGGATATTTTTTTTTCAGCTTTAATTGAGTTTATTGGTACATTTTAGGGATACAGTATAGTTACATTCATTGTTGGGATCTTGTATCTCTACATGACAAGTCTTGATTCTCATTTTTTCCCCTTACCTCTGCCCTCCCTTCACCCCCTCCTCCCCTCCCCATCTACAAACACTTTATTTTCATCTTTTCATTCTCTCACATTTTTTTCTTTTCCCTTTTTACTCTTCCCCTAACCATCCCACCTTCCCTACACCTTTAGCTCCTTTCTTCCCATTTCTAAATGTCAGTAATCTTATTAGAATCTTATGCATTGTTGCAGATTATTTACACCAGGGATGGATGGGATATTTTTAAAGACTCTAGTCACTCTGTCTTGTCATTCTGTGTGCTGCAAGTAACCCATGTCTCTCCGTCTTTTTACCCACAATGAGAAACAAGCTGTTGACTTTGGACTACCAGCCTTCATACTGAGAGAAAGGATCCAACATTAAGACTATCTGCTGTATGCCAGGCACCTGCTGGGTACTTTACGTAACAGCTCATTGCTCATCATAGCAGATCTGTAGAATGGGTTTTATTTCCATTTTGTAGCTATGAACAAATAAGCCATAAGGGAAGGAGTGACCACTACTTTGGGGGCCACATTTCCATCTGTCCTACTCCATCTGAGTAAGTTCATCACAAAGATTTTTTTTTTTGAGACAGGGTCTTGCTTTGTTGTTCAAGCTGACCCTAAACTCACTATGTAGCCCAGGCTGGCCTCGAACTTATGGCAATCTTCCTGTCTCTGCCTTCTAAGTGCTGGGATTATAGGCTTGCAGCACTATGCCCAGCTCAACACAAAAGATTTTTAAAGGGAAGTGTTTTTGTTTTATTTGTCTACCAGCTGGGTACCATGGGGCAAAGAGCATAGGACTTGGGGTTGTATAGGCCTGGATTCAAATTCTGCCTTCCCAGTGTACCAGCTATATACCTGGGCAGGTCAAAATACCTCTCCAGTCTCATTTCCTCTTCTGTACACATGAGCTGCATGGGGCAGGGCTACTGTGTGGATTCTAGGAGAAACCATCCAGCCCTTTGGTCCTAATTTGAATAGTTGGTCATTCTAGGTTTCCCTCCAAGGGCCTTCTCAGATAGCAGCCTCACTGCCTCCCTGGTATAGGAAGTAGCACCTGGTGTGGACCTGTTTTTTCCCCATCCTGGCTTCTTTGGTCTTTGTACTTCACTTCTGCTGTGCATATGAACACATGGCTGGAGATGTGGGCCTAAGCTCCAGTGGTATAAGTTCTGCTTGTGTGATCTTGAGTCAGTCATTCACTTTCTCTGAGGCTCATTTTTCTTCTGTAAAAGGGGGATGATGTTAGACTTTGTTCAAGACTTTTATAGTTGATTAAAGACTGTAATGTTGAGTTTAACTGCATGCTATGCTCTGCCCCGGGGAATGACCTCAGTCCTTCTGAATGAATTCTTTGGTGACTTTAAGAGTTCCTGAGATAGAGATTTTCTCAGTCCAATTTCTGTTGTTATAAATGAGTAGTAGAGACTGGGTAATTTAAACTCCTAGATCCAGAGACTGGAAGTTCCAAGGTTAAAGATCCACATATAGCTAGGGCCTTCTGATTGGTGGAGACTCTCTGTAAAGCCTTAAGGCAGCACAGGGCAGCACATGGGGAAGGGTGTATGTACAAGAGATGAAAACAAAATGACTTTTATAATAGACACACTGTCAAGATAATTCATGAACCCGTGATTCCAGGAATTCATGAATGGGTTAGTCCCTTTGTGAGGGCAGAGCCCTCATCACCTAATTATATATATATATTTTTTTGGTTTTTTTGAAACAGGGTCTTACTATGTAGTTGAGACTGACCTGGAACTCACTATGTAGCCCAGGCTGGTCTCAAACTCACAGCAATCCTCCTACCTCAGCCTCCCAATTGCTGGGATTACAGGCATGCGCCACCACGTCCGGCTCACCTTATATCTTAAAGGCCCTTCCTAGCCTCCCTGGTTCTAACTATTAATACCTCCCATTTGGGATTAAACTTCAATCCCAGTTTCAGCTGGGACATTTATCCCACAGAAGAGTCCCCCTCTGCATTGTTACAGAAGGAATCTGAGCCAGCTGGTCTGTGGCTATGGTGATTCAGCTGCCTTGGATGCATATAAATGAGTAACCTCCTTCAGAAGTTGCTGTAATAAGACTTACTTTTGCCTGGCTGAGGTAGACATTAAATTGAATGTATCTCACTGAATATTTACAAAACTCTGCCTCCGAATACAGCCTGCTGAGGTCCCAGGACCCGTCAGTAGCTGCCCTGGGATCCAGACCCAGGTTTGCTCTCGTCCCTTTTGCTGTGCTGGTGGCTGCTCTCAGGCCCAGCCTCTACTCTCATGTAGCTTTGCCACCACCAAGATTACAACCTCTCAGTCTCACTTTCTTCTGGGCTTTTGACCTGGCTTTGAACAGGTATTTTAGGAAAGTTAGAAAGTTGCAGAATATTTAGAAGTTTACTTTCCTTGGGGACTCCAGAAATACACATAATCATACAATCTGTCTCTCAAACAGTTTGAGACAGAATTCACATACAACAAAGTGTACCTTGCATAAAGACACAATATAGTGGTATAGTATATTCACTAAAGTCGCACGATTATCACCACTAATTTTAGAGCATTTTTTATTTTCCTTCCAAAGAATCCTATCTACTAAGAGTCACTCTTCGTACATCCCTGGCTATTGCTCATTACTTTCTGTCTCTGTGAATCTGCCAATTCCGAACATTTCATGAAAATGCGGCCCTTTGTGATTAGCTTTTTTTCCTTAGTATATTTTCAAAGTTCTTGTTGTAGCATTTCATTCCTTTAATGGATGAATACATTCATTGTATAGATATGCACCCTTTGTTTATCTGTCAGTTGAGGTGATGAACATTTGTTTCGTTTGTGCTTTTTTGACTTCTGTGAATTCTGCTGCTAACACATTCAAGTACAAGTTTTTGTTTGGACATATATTTTCAATTCTCTTTGATATATAGATCTAGGAATAGAATTTCTGTGTCATATGGTAACTCTATGTTTAACCTTTGGGAGGACTGCCAGACTGTTTTCCAAAGTGATTGTACCATTTTACAATCCTATCTCCAAGAAACTCTTCCATGGTTTATGTTGGCTGAAATGGGCTTGCAGATGCTGACAATTTATTTGAGCTTCAAGCCCAATTTAGTCTGAAGTCCCACAGGAATACTCAGTTTGAATGACAGGATTGGATTTAGCATGGCCAGAAAAAGGCCTTCTACATTCTGTGATACTGTACCTGAAATATTCTGTAATAAAACCCCAAATATAATATGGTCTTGGATTTGAGTTCTTGAGTAAGCATTATGATATAGCCCAGGAGGAACAGGTTATACTAGTGCCTATCTTAACCAGAATTCCCTTAGAAGGAGATCCTGAGATAAGGATTGGAGCCCAAGTAATTTCCCTGGATTTGATCCCAGGAAACATAAGAAAGTGAGACAGAGAAAGGAAAGAACAAGAAAAGGGTGTTATCAAGCAGAGTACTTCTGCGGGGAACTAGGGCTCAATCATTTGGGGAATGTGCAGTCCAGTGCAGAACATAGCTTGGAGTTATCCAGACCTAGAGATAAGGGAGCTGGGACACTTCACATTTTCTTTTGGGTAGAGGCTGTTTCTGGAGGGTTGGAGCCCTTAGAATTTCCGGCTTTCCAGGCACACTGGTCATCCCCAAACTCACAGGCACTGGTAGAACTTTGCAGTGTGTGCCTAAGCAGCCTTCAGCATGTGCAGGTGAGTGCTGAGAGGGGCGGTGTGCAGTGACCCAACAGCATTCACCATGGGACCCACCCAAAGCAGTGCTCATGCCTAACCCAGCAGTGGCTATCTCTACCTACACTGAGAAGTTTTGATCAAAATCTGCCACAAGGCTGTCTTTGTTGACTTAAAGCAATCAAAAGTAGGACAAATAAAATCTCTTCTTAAACCCCTCCCTGTGGCAGAAAACACAAAGCTTTCTGAACATGGGAAATAGCATACATATAATCTTTTCTCAAAAGATTGAAGTTGGAGGCATTTCTTTATGAAAGAAAAGAATGGAGCAATTGAAAGGCACTTGCTGAAGTAATCAGAGTTGAGAGGCAGGAATAGAAATGGAAATCAGAGTCTGCCTTAGACAACTTAGGGGGATAATCAAGAGCTAGGAATTGTGCCAGTCCCCCGCAGACCCAACCGCTGGGCTCCACAGAGCCCTGGGTGTGTGTTTATCTTCAGGCCCAGCAGAAGAGAAGCCTGTGGAGTGGCAGCTTCCAAATGGCACTGGAGACCAGAGTCACTGGGGATAGGGTTTACAAATATTAATCTGGGGTCTTGCCCCAGCATTTCCATGGGGAGGGGGAGAGGGAAATCCTAGGATATGAATCAGATTTGGGGACTTCTGAGAGGAGAGAGTAAGTAGTACTGCAGATAAAGTTCTAGATGTTTTTGGAAAGAAGCAGGAATGTGGGCTCCCACCTGTGTCCCCTCCTGGCATTCCCCATGGCCCTATTAGAGTTTGCTGGTTTCTGCTTCACAGCTAGCCAGGTTCTTTTGTTCTGCCTCTGGCTAACTACCCTGGAGGAATGTCTGTTGGGGTTGAATTTTCGTCCTTAGAGACTGGGCATCCCAGACCTGTAAGGTCCTCTCCGTGAGCTATCACCTCAGACAAGTGAGGAACAAATGAGAGACAGTCACCAGTTGAAAGGGATACAAAGGCAGTGCTTTTAGCTTGGGTCTCTCTGAAAACATTGGAAGATTCTTCAATCTTCCCTTCACTTGCTGTCAGACTTTTCTTGGTCAGGGTTCCAGGATGGATTTCATTTCCCCCAAGTTCATATGTTGGAGTCTTAACTGTTAGTCCCTCAGCATGGGACTGTATTTGGAGATAGGGTCTTTGCAGAGGTCATGGAGTTAAAATGAGGCCGCTGAGGGGGGCTCTAAACCAGTTTGAGGGGAAGAAAAGGGGGGAATCTGGAGACAGATGTACATAGGTGAAGAATGCCACTTGTACTGAGGTACAGGCCACTTGTACCAGGGAGAGAGGCTGGAACAGACTCTTCCCTCACAGCCCTCAGGAGGAAACAACCCCACCCAACACCGTGGTTTTAGATTTCTAGTTTCCATAATCAAGATGGTGAACTTGTGTGGTACTTATTTACAGCAGCCCTAGCAAACGCTGTGGTCAGCTTCTTCCTGGAGGGGCTGCCTCTTGTGAGCCTCTCTGTCCTTGTTTGTCTCTCCATTGTCACATCCTTTACTGGACTCCAAATCCTCACCTTCTCCCAGATTCCTGTAGTAGCTGTTAGATTCTCCTTCTGCTCTCACTGTCACCCCCCTGCCATTTTTTTTCTCTGCCTGGCCACCAACCTTATACTTTGTAATATATCTGATCACATCACACCCCTGCTTAAAACATTTCTGTGGATCCCTAGTATTTGGAGGATAAAGATCGACATCCTCAGCTCCAAGTCCCAGTAGCTGAGCATTACCTGTCCTTCAGCTTTGTCAGTAGCTACTCCTTGTCCTCCCTTCCCCCACGTTGGTCGTCTTTCAGTTCTGAATTCGTTCTTCTTCTATCTCAGGGTTTTCTGCCCAGCATGCTTCTCTTCCCTTTCCTGCTCTCCTAGGCTATCCTCTTTTTTCAGTTAGACCTCAGTTCATACAGCTTCTAGGGAGTCATTGGTCAGGTTAGGTCTGTTCTGTCAGATGCTCTCCTTACCTTTGGAACTGTCCTGTCGAATTATCCAGTGGTACTGAATAATACGTGTAATGACTTATTTTAATATCTCCCTAGAATGCAAACTCCAGCAGGGCAGAGATGTGTCTCCAGCACCTGGAACAGGGCCTGACATGATGTAGATTCTCAGGAAGTGCTTATTACATGAGGAAATGAAAGAGACAAATCTCTAGAAGGGTACAGACCAGGGCTGCCTGCCATTCCAGCTACTCTAGCACCCAGAGCAGTGCCTGGAGCAGAGACAGTGCTCCCTGAGGAGGGCAAAGGAAGGAGAGGTAGGGGAGAGATTGGCAGGACACCGAGGGTCAAGACTGAGTCTCATCAGGCAGAATTTTCCAGACCCTCCTACTGGCACAGTAAACTCAGAGCTGCTAGGGTGGAGCCGAAGAATAGGGAGGATCCTGGGTGGGAAGAAAGAGAGGAACCGGTTGAAATGGGTGGGATGGTGGGAACAGTTTAGGGACAACATGTGGGATGAAGAGAGACTGCTGAGGACACGTTAGGTTTCCTTCCACCCTGCAGGCTGAGGGTGATGTGAGGACTCTGTGGGGAGGCAGCTGGGTGCTCCCCCAGAACTCACCTGCAGCATGTAAACTGCATGGCTGTAGAACCCCTGCTTGTTGGGTGCATCTGCAGGGTGGTGCCAGGGCATGTCCTGTGTTGGCATTCCCCTGGCTTCCCCAAATTGAGGACTTTTCTCATGGGCCAAGACATCGAGTCCATATGAGGCATCCACTTCAGGAAAACAAGTCTCTCCTGATGCATCTTCTCATTTCCCTGCCAGCTGCAATGTATTTCGGGTTTTCCAACCTGCAAGTCCATTGTCCAGAGCTCCCAGTGCCACCTTGCTGGAGGATGCATCTCCCCTTGTCCTAGATCCTCGTACTTCAGAACATGTCAGCAAATCACCAGGCTGTTTGGGTTTGACTTGCAAAGGAATCAAACATGTCTTCAAGGGAGAGAGAGGGAGGAAGGGAGGGAGGGAGGGAAAGAGAGGGAGAGAGAGAGAGAGAGAGAGAGAGAGAGAGACAGGGAGGGA
>NW_022900934.1:16378167-16390441 GCF_012274545.1 Fukomys damarensis
GAGAGGGAGGGAGAGAGAGAGAGGGAGAGAGAGAGAGAGAGAGACCTACCTCCAACCCATCAGAACTCTTTCTTGGGAAATCTCCAACGATGTGGCTTAGTCTCCAATTGGAGCTGACTCATACTGGAAAGAAAGCATCGGTTCTCTGTGCCCCACCAGGTTTGGCTCCTCCAGCAAAGCTTCCTTTGGCATCCTGGGATATCTGTTGGCTTTATGGACTTTTCCAGTATCTTCTCCCTTGCTCTCTCCAGCCGTGTGGCTTAACTCAGGTATCTTTGAATTCGTAAATTCTCAGCCACAATGTAGATAAAGTAGGAAGAAAAGTGTAAATAAAAAATGGAAAGGCCCGGGGATTTAGCTCAGGGGTTCCCCTATCTTCCTTGTAAGTGCAAGGCCCTGAGTTTGATCCCCAGTACAAAAAAAGGAAAGGTGGTTTGCTATATTAAAATGTTCATTGTGGTATAGTAAAACATAATGGGCTAATTTATTGGCCTTCCTTTAGGCTTTGTGGCTGGTGCTACAATAGAATCAGACTGAGGGTTGAACTGAGGCTCGTTGGTAGCATGTACCAAGGCCCTGGGCTTGATCTCTAACAACACAAAAATAAAAGAAGAAAGATTAAGCATAATCTCCTTGGTTTTTAGTGTTTTTCTTCCCGCCCACTCTGTCAGTTTTTAATATTTTCTTAAATCTTTGAGAGCTGAGACAACAGGATGCTATGGTACAGAGTTGAGTGGGACACACTTTCTGTACAGGGCCAGAGTGTAAATGTTCTCAGCTTTTGGGACCATATAGTTAGTGCCTCTCTGTTTTGTGCAAAAGCAGCTATTGGCAATATGTAAATGAACGGGCATGGCTGTGTTCCAATAAAACTTTATTAATGAATATTGAAATTTGAATTTCATGTAATTTTCACACGTCAAAAAATAGGCTTCTTTTCTGATTTAAAAACATTTAATTCAAAAGGTAAAAGCCTTTGTTCATCTGTACATTACAAAAACAAATTACAGGCTGTGTTTGGCTTGTGAGCCATAGTTAGTTGACACCTGTTACAGAGGATAGTTTAACATACTGGAGATGGCCAACAAGGTGATTTGGTCTTCCGGGGTTGATTTGTTTCCTTGAATAGCCTGGGGAATAACACGTCTTGCCATTTCTGTGCACGTTAACAACATGGAACAAAACAAAATCCTAAGCCAACTGCAGCACATGTTGATCGAAGAAGAATTAAATAGTTAAAAGCCGACAGAAGTACAAAAGGGGAAGTTAACTTCTTCATTGCCCATCATTGCTCCCACCACCCAGAGGTGACACCTGGGATCCCAGTCCACAGAGAGCCACTTCTCTATCCTCTTCCTCCCCAGAGGGCTAGACATATATCAGCACTCATGAGAGTGCTTGAATTAGTAACTTCTCAGCCACAACATAAAGTAGGAGTGATGAGAAGATCAAGAAAGAGAAAAGAATAAGCTTACCACATCCCCCCAAATAAAAAAAATTGTACTTTATATTTGAGGAACAGTCTGCCTCCTGGTAGGCAAGTCTTAGTCCTATCTGATAAGCCAAATGTGTCTGAGCTGACTGGTGTCACTGTTGTCCCAAAGAATACATAATTCATAGCACTTATGAGCAGGGACCCAGTGAGGGAGCCCAGACTCTGAGCAAAGCTTTCTTCCTGCTTTAACTTCCCCAGTCTCTTTGGCCACCTCTGCATCCTGGCCACAAGCAGCTAACTCATTGGTTAAACTGTGGGTCTGATGTCTCAAAGTTCTGTTTTGTTCTTTTCTTTGCTTGTCTCTGGTTTTCTGAAAGTGCACACTAATTTGACTCTCAGCTTCCTATTTATTCTTTAGGGAATCAGATCAGGCTACTTCTGTTCATAAGATGGTGAAAGCAGCAGGGTAAAAAGGTGTGAGAGAAAATGTACCTGCTGCTTTCACTGGGATCCTCATGGCCTGTTCCTTAGCTTTCCATGGAGAGCCCTTAGTTACTCAGGACAAAGCCTAACTGGTGTGTGTCTGTGTGTGTGCGCACGCGTGTGCGCACGAGTGCTCTTGCTGCCTTTTACATTTAAATGCAGAGGGGAAGAACCTTAGGGGTTAGGTGGATCAAACCCCTCACTTTGTAGATGGTGAAACTGAGGCTTCTAGGGTTGGAAGGCAGGACATCAGATGAAGTGCAGGTGTGTGTGTGTGTGTGTGTGTGTGTGTGTGTGTGTGTGTGTGTGCTAGTAGAGAGATGAGAAAGGTGGGGGACAGGCAGACCAAGTTAGGGGCTTTTGTCTAGATGGGGAGATGAGCGCATTTGAAGCTTGGTGGGCAGGGAAGAGAGCAGAGACTGGAGCTAGAAGAGGCCACCCTGCTGGAGCCAGACCTTAGTAGGAATCAGGACCCTGAGAGAGGAGCGGAAGATGGAAGGCAGGTGTTGGTTTTGACATTGGGGTTCCCAGCCTACAAGTGTGGGCCCAGTCACAAAGACTGAGCTATGATGCATTTATTCACAGTTGAGGTTCTGCTGTCAGAGGCCTCTGATGCAAGAGCATCAGATATGGAGAGGAGAATCTAGGGGGATGAGCTTTGGACCCCAAGCTGTCTGGGTTTCCTCCCAACCCCACAGTCTCCTGACTCTTGGAAGGAAGAGGACTCAAGAGATGCTGAGGAATGATCACCTGATGACTGATGTGAAAAAGTAGAAAACTCAATGATCCGAATGAAAACCTGCCTGCTAGTTCTGTCCAGAAGCTGCCACTCAGTGGTCCAGTGTTCATTCCGACCACCTTGACCCGGGTCCTTAGTGAGAGCAAGCATGACTCCAGCCATATTTATTTTAGGCCCTTTCCAGTTTCTGACAATTTCTTGGCTATTAGTCTGGACTGGAGCAGGAATACTTCAATATACTTATTTATATCTCACTGGGTACATAAGTTCCCTTGTAAGTAAGGTCTATAGTCCCAAAAGTGTCAGGGTGGAAGCTTAAATTGACCCATCAGTTTCTCAGTCTATCTTCCTGAACATCAGCCTTGAAGCAAATAGAATCTTTGTCACTGCCCAGCCCATGCCCTTCCACCATTCACGTCATTTTGGAGAATGAGAACCTTAGGCTCATAGAGTTATAATATTTGAATCAGATTGCCTCAGGAAGTAGGTGAAGCAGAGGGCTGAGAGGGGTTTGCCATAGCCTGGCCTCTGCAGAGCGCTGCACTCCGTACTTGGAGGCTGAGACATGGTGGAGTGGAGGGTGATGAATACCAGTCATGGAAGCAGGGAGATGCACAGGCAGGTTTTACAGGAAGAAGATCATTTTGGCGGCATATTGCAGGGTACATGGAGAGAGAAGAGGCAGGGAGGTTATGATCCAGTCAAGTATAGCCAGCTTCCACATATCTGTCAGAGGCTTGTATGGTCAGCCTCATCATTTCAGAGCCTAGTACAAAATAAAAAAGTGGGTGTCTTGTTCAAAAATTAAGCACAAAGGAATATTATTCAGCAGCATAAAAGGATAAAGTACTGATGTATGCTGCACTGTGTAAAGCTCAAAAACATGCTAAGTGAAAGAAACTGGACACAGTCACATATTCTGTGATTCCATTCATTTGAAAGATCCAGAATAGGTAAAACAGTAGAAACAGAAAGCAGATTAGTGGTTGCTGGAAGGCAGGGAGCCCGGACCTGGAGAATAACTATTTAATGGATATAGAGTTTCCTTCTAGGGTGAAGAAAATGTTTTGGACATAGATAGAGGTGGCAGTTACACAATGTTGAGACACAATGTATATTGCATGCCACTGATTGATTCATTTTTTAAAATTGAGTTTATTGTTACATTTTAGGTATACAGTACAATTACGTTCATTATTGGGATCTTGTACCTTTACATGACAGGCCTTGGTTCTCATTTTTTTCCCCTTGCCCCTGCCGTCCCTTCACCCCCTCCTCCCCTCCCCATTTAGAAACACTTTATTTCCATTTTTCATTTTCTCATATTTTTTCCTTTTCTCTTATTACCTTTCCCCTACCCTTCCCATTTTCCCTACTCCCTTAGCCCTTTTTTTCCTATTTGACATGGTCAATTATATCATTAGGATCTTATGTACTATTATAGTTTTTCACACCAGAGAAACTATTCAGTATTTACACATGTGTGACTTATGTATTTCACTTAGGAGTATATCCTCAATATATATCCATTTTCCTATGAATGAATCTAATTTATCATTCTTTATGGCTACATACTATTCCATTTTATAGAAAAACCACATCTTCTTTGTCCAGTTTCCAACTGATGGGCAAATGGGCTGTTTCCAAGTTTTAGCTATTGCAAACTGTGCTGCTATAAACATTGGTGCACATATATACTGGCAAAGAAACAGATCTGAGGATCAGTGGAACAGATTGGAAGACACAAAAACAAATGCAGATGTATGGATTGATTCATTTTAAAATGGTCAATTTTGTTATGTGGGTTTTACCCCCAAACATTATATAATACATTAAAAATTACTTCGCCCTTCAAGATCACAACAGCGCAGTGTTTCTAAGTGGGATCCCATGGGACTTTCTATAAAGCTGAACCTGGAATCAGCAAGGTCTGGGAAAGCTCAGATGGTGCTATTTGGGGTGGTGGTAGAGTTTCTGGGGGCCATGATTGATGAGGACAAACTGGACCCCAGAGATGTCTTAAATCTTTGTTTTTTTTTGTACAGGGGATCAAACTTGGGACCTTGTGCTTGAGAGGCAGGCAGCGGCACCACTGAGCTAGATCCCTGGCCCTGATGTCTCAAATCTTGAGCCACTCTAAGCCTGGCCTGCCCTACTGGTCATTGTCACCCATTGCCTGACTCACCAGGAACTATGGCTCTAGAGCTATCTTTACTGCTGCTTGAAGGGTTGGCTTTGGCTACCCTGTGAGCAGCCACCAAATGAGGATTTGTGGAGCCAGAGTACAGATCCCAGACTTTTTCTCTTCCCAGAGGCTTGATGTGAGGTTGATGGATTGTGTCAACTTGAGAAGTTTAGTTAAGAGAAGCTTAGCTAATTGGCTCAGCAATTCCAGACCCTAGCATGTGGAAGAGCCACCCTAGGGCAGCTTGTGGTCTGGATGGTATAAAGAGGAAATGGGGAAGGACATATTTGCTTCTGTTCCTTCTGAGGGCTTCCGGTCTTTGCCTTCACTTTGGCTGTCATCTCCTGGCTTCCAGTGCAGACTCTGCTGCTTCTGGCATGGATCCTTAAGCCTTACTTCATAGTCTTCCACCTCCCATTGCAGACCCATTGGCCTCTTTTTATGAACTTGCATGGGACACTGCAGGGAGCTCCAGACCATCAACTAAGTCCTCTGGTCTCCAGTGTGCAGACAGATCCTCTGCACTCTTCCTCATCTGACTCTGTGGGTGGTCATTGCAAGCCAATCTTGTAAATTCATATATATACTTGTATATCTCGTGTTGTATCTGTGTTTCTAGTAAATCCTGACTATCCACTTAGTTTCTTGACATGGTTCAGAAATTCCTTCATGTGTTTTAGATAAGCTCTGCTTCTGGTGTTCTGTGTGTGTGTTTATGAAATCTGTTGATGAATACTAGTAACTTTGATGTTACTAGCCACTCTCCCTACAATTCGTTTAGTTAAGAAAGAGTTGGCTTGGTAAGCATTATAGAGGACTAAGGGATCACCAGAGCAGACTCAGATAAATTATTTAGCCCAACCCTTTGATTTAGTACATGAAAATTTCTCCTCTAAACACCCCGATGACCTTCCAGCTCGGCTGAAATACTCAGAGTGACAGGAGCATGCTGCTTGTCATAGATGCTTATTTTTATTTTAATATGTCAATGCTTAGGATATTTTTATCTTCCTGCAGTTGAGACACATCTCCTTCCTTCTTTAGGCATCTCACACAGAAGTCTGTCTTCTGATCCTTTACTCCATGAGAAGCTTGTCCATCTCCCAGGAAAATCCTGTCCTAGATCTAGAGCTTGTGTCTCTCCTTGAAGGTGAATGGAGTATGGCCTTCCCATTCACATGTTGAAGTTCTAACTCTCCAGGGCCTCAGAATACAACTGTGTTTTGAGGTAAGGCCTTTAAAGAGGTAACGAAGGCAAGCTAAGTCATATGGGTGGGCTCTAATCCAGTATGAGTGGTGTCCTGATCAGAAGAGGGGGTTAGGAGCTAGGCATGTTTGTAACTGAGGAAAAGAAGACTCGGTGGAGAAACAGGGAAAAGATGGCCATCTGTAAACCAAGAAGTAAGGGCTCAGGAGAAATCTGACCCTGTCAGTTCCAGAATTGGGAGGGAATACATTTTTATCATTGAAGCTACCCAGTCTGTGCTAGCCTTTACACCCTTATATGGGGTCAGCTCCCTCTGGATTAGGTAGTTAATGTTCCAGGGTGCCCAAAGTGTTACTCTAGTTTCTCATAGACGAATAGTGGATCTAATAAGGCTACTGAAGGGACACTCAAAAGCACTCAGGTGTGGCCCTCCTCTAGGCATGTTTTTAGTTGCTCAGAGTCCAGAAAAGAGGTGATGATCTTCAGACATCATTCTCCATCAGCCTTAAACAGTGGCCTAGGGATCTGGGGGATGATTTGACCCCCCTACCCCCAGCTTCAGCTGCAGTGTGGTAGCCTAGGTGGGTCTTGGAACACTGGTGACTTGAATTTCCCATGCAGTGGCATGGCCACTTAAGGTCTCCTGTGGCTTCATGGCGACCATTTCTGCCAGATGCACAGTTTTGAAGCTCACTGTTGGCTGGACGCCGGAGCTATGTTAAAAGCAGAACAAAGTTCATCCTTTCTGCTTGTTTATCCCAGATGGCATCTCAAGCCAGAAACTGATTATAGACTTTGCTAAAGGCCAGTGCAGAAAGCTAACACAACCCTCTGATTGGCTGAGTTGGGTTACTGGGAGCAAAGAAGACAGGAGGACAGGAGGCAGGAGTCTAGAAGGAGAGTCCCAGGATGGGCCCTCATTCATGACAGTGAGCTTCCTTCTGTGCTCAGCACTGTAGGCCCAAATCAGTCGTCTTGGTTACAGAGCCTGTTTTCTCACCAGAGCAAAGGGCAGATGTATTAATTCATATCTGTGTCAAATGTAGGGATGTAAGGGAAAGTGAGAAACTCAAAGAGCTGGGGGTGGGGATTTTTGACTGAGGTAAGGCAGAATGATTTACTGGAAGCAGTTGGAAGCAGGGAGGGTCAGGAATGTGCAGGTAACTGAGTGTCCCCATCACTTTCCTTTCTTAGGTCAAGTCAAGCGACTGTCTGAGTCTACTTTGGCCAGCAGTGAATTGTAATGACCCAGGTTCTGAGATTCTGAAATCTCTGGGCAGAGATCTTATGCATGTTGAGGTCTCTCCTGAACTGATGTTGATGGACAGATGAATCTTTTGGCTGCTGGTGTAAACCCTGGGGAGTGTTCTGTGGTATAAGGCCTAGATTTAAGGGCCAGTATTATATGCTATTTTGACATTTGATGAACTGGAGAGGCCCTTACATGGCCTAATGTATCTTCTGCTCCCATAGAAAAAGCTCCCTAAATAAAAAATGCACCCTATCAAGGGGAACATGTACAGTTTCTGCTTATCTCTGAGGTTTCATTTCTCTGCTAGTTTGTGGAATTATCCAGACAAGCCAATTATATTTGCCTATGGGAACCAGAGGTCACCTCACCTTCTTGTTATTGCAAGGCCCACATCCCTAGGTGTTCACTGGGTTCCCAAGTACAAGGCCCATGTGATCCTATGTGATGTGCTGTGTCCTCTCTGCCCTGGTTGTGAATGAGTATATATTATGGTCAATAAACTGTTGTTCAGGAGAAGATGTTGTGTGTTTGACCACCCCATAACCGTACAGTAGGAATCCCTCCCTTACCAGCCAGGTGAATGGGAGGAAGGAAAACCAGCCTTGTCTGACACTGTCATTTTAGGTCCTCTGTAGAGTACAGCTGTCACTCCCAGTTTCATTTAATTAAACCTTTAGAGTTACTCAGACCAGGTTCCTGTTGGTCCGGAGAGTCAAGCCTAGCTTTACCTCTGAGGGTGGTTTTTGCTCCTTACTTTGTTCCAGGGCACCAGACCCAGCATCTCATGAGCTCTACTACCAAACTAAAAAATCTTCTTCTCCCCTTGAGGCAACTAATGAATTGAGACCTCTGCTGGCTGTCCTGGCTTGGCAAGAGTCCATGGTTCAGAGGCTTCTTTTGTAAAAGATTGAATGAATGAATAAATGAGCAGGAGGGAGTTTGATACAGAGCGGGCCTCCATATAATAAGGAAATTTGGCTTGGTGTTCCCTATTAGGATGAAAGGTGCAGCTGCTGTAACAAAAGACCCCTAAATAACATGGTTTACAGAACAAACAAGTTCTTTGTCTCCCACACAACAGTCAGATATTCTAGGTCAGCAGTTGGTTGTGTTCCACGTGATTACTCAGGAGCCCAGGTTGATGGTAACTGTCATCTTCACGTGGCTTTCGTCATTCTGTCCATTCAGTAAAAGAGGGGAAAATGTGCAAATCAAGGTCCATTAACACCATGAATTTCTTTGTAAATAAGTAAGAAATGGCACATGCCATGTCTACCCATACCCTGTCACTGGAGCCTAAGCACGTGAGCATCCTCCGCCTCTAGGCAAGCTGCTTCAGTCCTTGGCAGGTCAGCCACATCCTAGTCACAACTACTATGGAGTCAGGGGAGAACTGACTTGGATGGGCAGCTTGCAGTACTCTTCGTGAGAGCCACCTTGATATAGACATGGGGAAACAGAGCTGAGAGCCAGAGGTTACTGCTTCAAGCTCTGGCTTCTTCTCTTGCTAGCTATGTGCTTGTGAGTAAGCACTTCTCTATGTTGAGCTTTCCCTTCTCCATCTGTGCCATCAGGACCACAGTCCTGTAGACCTCACTGAGTTGTTTCAAAGGTGAGACAAGGTGACATGTAACCTCTAATTTGCTGGCATGCACAAGATAGATTGCTGTCCTTGGCTTCTTCAGGCCTTAACATTCTGTGCCTTGTGGACAGGGGACTCTCGGCCTTGATATCCTTGTTGTCCGCAAGGCTCATTCTCATCCTTATGACACTGACTGCTTACTAGGAGCCAGAGAATCCATAACGATTAGAGTAGGAGAAATCTCAAGCACTCAGTAACCACTCATCAGCCACCAGCACATCCTTAGGGAGAACCTGCCTCTACTTAACAGCTTTAGGAATGACTTTCCTCTTCTAGTGAGAAAACGGAAAGGATCCAGAAAGGAAGATTTGTAGGAAAAGAGTTGAACAGAAGTTGTCAGCCTGGGGTCCACAGCCATTTGTTGAGATCTATTTATAGACAATGGGCTGCAAACTCTTTCAAAGTGCAATGCAATAAGGTGTACATGGATGTTAATTTTTTTTTCTTCCAGGGAAGAAGTTCCATGAAGTTACCAGAATCTCAAAGACACCCTTAATGCAGGAAGGCTACAAGGACAATAAGTGAGAGACAATCTCAGTCATCATCCTAGGAAAAGGACAAAGACCAACTGGTATGTATTTAGAAAAAGAATCCAGAAGCAGAGGAGACAGGAAGCAAGTTTTATGAGAAGGACATGCAGACAGGCATTGGCTGTTCAATTTGGAAGTTAAGAAGTCAGGACATAGAGTAGGACACAAATATGACTGTCAGATTTCTGAAGAACGGTGCAGCAGGGCTATTGGTGCTCTGTCCACATCCCCTACACTCAAGATTCCCGAACATGCTGATGATTCCATGTAGCAAGTTCCTGTAATTCTGCCTGCAGGTTTCTCTAGCTGCAGAAGCTCCAGAGTGCATGGGACAGACTAAAAGGTGAGAGTGTTTAACCTCCTTGGGAGCAGCATTCAAATCAAGGTGGGTGGAATTAATAATTCCAGCTTCCTCACCTCTTGGCTAAGTTAAACCCCGAGATCTGTTTTATATCAGCATTGAACAATAGAAATATAATGGGAGCCATGAATGTGAGCCACATGGGCACTTTAAAATTAAAACAAAAAAAATGTAGAATTAATTTAGATACTATATTTTAACCTAATATGTAAACATGTTATCATTTCAATACATAGTATGGAGATAATTAATGAGATATCTTACATATTTTTATAGCAAACCTTCAGAATCTGGTGAGTATTTTGCACTTATTCTATATCTTCATTCAGATGAGCCACATTTCAAGTACTTGGTAGTCACATGTGACTGGTGGCTTTTGTATCGGCCAGCACAGTTCTCTGTCATCTTCTAGAAGAGTCTCAGGGGGACTAAATGATCACTCACAGTGATCACCTGCTGATTGAACATGCTTTCTATTAGCTTCCTTCACTTCCCTTAGCTCCCCACACCTAAATGAGAGATGTTTTGGTTTAGACCTAAAGTGTTTTCCCCAAAGTCTCATAGGTCTGCTCCCTAATGCAGCAACAATTTCAGAGGTGGGGATTTTGAGGGGTGATTTGAACATAAGGGCTCTGATTTCATCAGTGAGTGAATCTTTTGATGGATTCATAATTGACGAGTAGTAACTATAGGAGATGAGACCTCCTAGGAGGAGGCTCACTGGAGGTGAGCCCAAGAGGGATATCTTGTCCTTACCTCCACCTCCCCTGCCCACCATGAAGTGAGCAGCTATGCTGTACCATGTCGTTTGGCCTCACCACAGGCCCAGAAAGAATGGAACTAGACGACCATGGACTGGAACCTTTGAAATCATGAGCCACGCTAAACCTTTCCTCCCTTTAAGATGAATTTCCCAGGTATTTTATCACAGTGACAAGCTAATATAGAGCAGTTCCTAAAGGCACCTCCAAAATCAGTTAAAAAAAAAAAAGACAGTCATACGACCAAGCGTGCTCCTTATAGTATCACTTGAACCTTCTGGTGAACATACCAGGTAGCTGTTTGGGAAGCACCCAAGCTCTCTGTTCATTTGTTTATTCATTCACTCAAAAAAATGGAGTTGAGCTATTGATGGGTACCACATAGGATGCTGGGCACTGTACCAAAGGGGAAAAGCTACAGAGTTCTCCATCACTAGAGCTGTCCAGAGAGAGGCAGAGTGTGAAGTTTTGTGGGGCAGCTCTGCAAGGATTCATGAATCAGACTAGAATGTTGGTCACATGCTGCTTGGCTTCCTTTCTAGCCTATCAACACTGCCTTCCATGAGTCATCTCTGCCTCTGTGAAGCTTCTGTGTCGTTAATTGCCTGTATCCCATGGCATGCCACTCCCCAAAGCTGCAAATCAAGGTTTTTGTGATATCTTGTCTCCAGCAGTGACTTGTGATTAGGTTGTTGTTCCTAAAAAAGGTCCATCCCTCATCATCTTTGCAATTTCCCCTTGATTTTCTTGTTTGGAAAATTGTAGTTCTTGAGATAAAGACTGGTTTGGAGTCTACTTACTTTCCCCTTCATTACTCAGCCAGAAAACACACCTAAGACTCCTGTTGTGGGAAGGGACTTCAGAGATGGTGTAGTCCAATGTTTCAGAGATGGGGAAACTGAGGTGGGAAAGGGGAAGTTGATTGCCTGGAGTTATGTGACAAAACTGATCCTACTGAGATGGAAAGGAAGTACCTGGGGTCTCTGCTCAGTAATCTTTACTCTCATTTCTTCCATGCAGTCTTTTCTAGCCCTGTCTAATGGTCCACTCCAGGCCAGTGTTTGACTCTGTACATATCACTGGCTGCTGGAGGTAGCATCTACCCCAGAAAGGAAATGCTTTTTTATTTTTTCTGTGATAGAAGAGACTGTTTTGGTCTTGAATTACAGCTCCTCCTTTGATTATTGTAGCCCACTAACAAGGGTTATCTTTGCTTCACTGAGCATCAATTTCTACTTCTTCAAAGTGGGATTGCTGACTACCATAAATAAATCCTGGTCCCACCCCTCAAGGTTTGACTGCTGTACACAGTGACCTCCTCTCACTTCATGCTGCCCCTTGGTTGCTTTGCTCCCACATCTCTCTGAGATTTCCTAGTCAAGCATGCTGCAGTTTTCCTACCACTGGGCCTTTGCTCTTTCCTCCTCCAAACGGCTTTTACTCATTCTTCAGATTTGTAACTCAAGCGTGAACTCCTTTGAGGTCTTCCCACAGTGAATTCAAGGTTCCCATTGTATCACTCCCGCATCTCTCTTTAGAGCATCTATTTCAGAATTTCAGTACTTTCACTGGTGTGGACATCTCATTTCTTTCTGTCTTATGCCTGAGACCATAAGTTCCATGAGGATAGTTCAGGCATTGAATTCCTGGCATTAAGCACAGAGTCTAGGAGACAGAGT
>NW_022900934.1:16390572-16394060 GCF_012274545.1 Fukomys damarensis
TTTTTTCAACTGTGTTTACCTAATCCTTCTAATCATCTAGTAAGAGAGATGTTGTTATCTGTCTTGTGGCAGTGACAGTATTGCCCACCTAATATTTCATTTGTTGTCTTATGTTTTTTGGCTCCCTTGGAGGTAGGAAATGCCAGGTGACTGATTCTTGCCAATAATGAATATGAGGAGGAGTCATGTGTAACCTTCCTGAGACAGTGAGAAGACCATTCTATCATGATTCTTCTCTTGCCAGATGACCTTGGAGGCTTTCTGTTCAAGTGGTGCAGCTACAAACTCATAGGATAGCTAAGGAATACACTTTCATTTGCAGATAAGAAAACAGCATCAGAGAAGAGAAGTGGCAAGCTCAAAGCCTCATGGAGTCATGGTCAGAGATGGGATTCTACTCCTGTTGATCTCATGGGATAGTGAGGACATAGCTAAGCCATCAAAGACTATAAAGTTCTGTATAAAAGATGAAATTTCATGTGTATTTACTAAGGTCTGGTTCAGGGGCTCTGTGCCCCATACTGTGGTGTGGAAGCAAGGCTGTAGAGGTGCCATCACAGACCTGCTGGTCTGGAGGATCTTTTACTATCTCCCAAGTCTCAGGTTCTTGCCTCATGGGAACCACAGAGTATGACCAGCTTTTCTACCAGGTGGGTGAATATTGGCCTGTCCCCGACCCCATGAAACACTTTTTGTTCTAAATGTCACATAATCTAAATTTTTGGAGTCAGTTCGAGTCTGTACTGGCCATTATGTCCCCCTGACCTTGTGTGAGGCCACTATTCATCCAGGCTATGTAGGAACATGTTCTGCATTTCCAAACCTGACTGGAGGTGAAACAGCCTGTCAAAAACAGAACTCAGAGTTTTAGTTTGCTGCTCCTTTTCCACCCTAATTTGCTCCCAACTCTCAGAACAGAAAGGCAAAGTCCAATCAAATGCTTCTCAAATGATGTAAAGTGCGTTTTGGGTAGAAGAAATAGTTCAAGCCAAGGCATGAAGATATCAGAGGACTTTGTGTAGCAAGGACAATAATTATGAATGAATATTTTTAACTTCTTCCTTGATTCTTTGGGGAAGAAATATGACCTGCTTGGTCAGCTCCTGGGCTGACATGTGTTGTAAAGACCTTTGTTGTAATGTCTGAAATAGAGGGAATGTACTAAAGATGGCAAAAGGGTAGGCTGATCTACCCGGTGAAAAATGAATCTGGGGACCTATTGGAGAAGGGTGAGAAATAAAGTCTCAAGAGCTGCAATTGAGAGGAGGTGAAGGAAAGAGTTTTGGATACATGCTATGTATGGGGTATTGAAAGTCACAATGGCAAGGTTTTAAAGATGTTTGTTGTGTATTAAAAATGCACTCCTTGCCAAGTGTGTTGGTGTGCTCCTATAATCTCAGCACTCAGCAGACTGAGGCAATAGGATCAGGAGTTCAAGGCCAGCCTGAGTAATAGTAGTTGCTCATGTTCATCACACACTGACCAGGTGACTAAGAGCTTCACCTATGTTATTTCAGCCATCCTCACAACTCGTTGGTGATAATATCATCTTTATCATAGATGATGGCGGTAAAGTGTGGGCAGGCTGAGTGATTTGCCGAAGTTGATTGCACTTGGGATTGTTGAAGTTTGTATTTGAATTCAGGCAGTGGGAGTTTTACTATCCATCCCAAGAATCAAAGGTATTGTTTTTAAAAGGAGGAATGATTTTGGAGATCACCGCAAGTATTTTCTTATCCTTTTTTGCCTCTTTATCTTCCCTCCTCTTCTTTGGTGAGGTTCTTACCATGGCATTATGTGAATTTATTGGATTTATAATGTGGGTTACAGAGGCAATAGTTTCAGTTACAGAAAATTGGTTTCCTTTTCAAAATGTCATGTATCTCATTTTCTCTCAGCATCTTGTGCTTTTTCAAGCTCCCCTCAGTTCCCAAGTCATTCAGAAGCATGCTTCACAATTAGAATGCAAAAACCCATCACAAACTGACTTGAGTTTTGTTATTTATTCAAAGAAATACTTAAAATGAACCCGGGAGAGGAGAGAAATGAGTGTTAGATGGTGATTGAAAAAAAGAGCAAGTGTGAAGCAGTTGGACATCCCTAGGGATGAGGGCTTCATTCATCCATCAGCAAACCATCCATTCATCTGTTTACCCACCCTTCCAAAAGTATGGATGTCCTCATTCATTCTTCCATCCATCCAAGCGTATAAGTCCTGTACATCTTCCTTCTTTACTTATCCTTCTTTTCCTCTTATTGACTTACTGACCTATTTACTGGCTGTTTGAGTCAATCTTTTAATCAATATCTACTGAGCACACACAGTTTAGGCACTGTGCTAAAGGTGGAGGATACAAAACATGAGTTAAGTTATAGTTATGCCTTTAAGGGACCTCTAGTCTAGACAGAAATGAAAATTGATCCATCACAGTAAGATTCACGAGTATCACAAAAACAAGAAAGAAAGAATTCCAAGGAAGGAATGACTGAAGATATGAAATGGGGCTCCAGCATAGGACTTTAGTTCTTTCACTGGCATCTCCGTGGAGTGATGCTCATTGTATTACTCAGGAATCAGCCTGGAAATGGCTGATTTATTGCAATCTATTAAACATCTTTTATATGCCTAGTATTGTCCTATAGAGTTTACAAACACTCATACCCAACATTCTCAACAACCAAAGAAGAAAAGGCTCATAGAAATTAAATATGTTCTCCCCAACGTCATGGAGATAATGAAAAACAAAACAGGAATAGAGAAAATGGAGATGGGGTAGGAAATGGGTACAAATTTTGCCCCTGATGTGGGTTAGGCTCTTGGAGAACTGACCTAGAGCAGATGAGGACACAGAAGTTCAATCAAATGGAGAAAGTACAAGTATCTGAAGGTGTCCAAAGGTATATCGTATCATACAGCTACTGTTGTGTAACAAACCACTCTCAAATTCCTCACGTAGCTAAGATTTATTAGGTGGGACATAATCTAGGCTGGGCTTTAAACTAAGGATCTGGCTGAGCTACACTCCTCAATTTGGGTCTGTTCAGATCTGCTCTAGGTGTATTCATTGAGGGCCTCAGGCTGTAGGGACCATTGTTGTTGGCAACCTGTTTTTTCATGGTGCAAGACCATAAGTCCAACCACGCATGCACATTCTTGTACTACGTGTTCTAACAGCCCATTGGACGAAGAAGTTCTTGCGGCTAAGGCCAAAGTCAAGAGATAGGAAAGCATATTATCCACTATGAGGAACAAGCAAATCATGACACTGCCCAACACCACTGAGAAGTATACCTTTCCTGAGAAGAGGGGTGGCAAAGAGTGAATACTTTTTTTTTCTTTTTATTGAGGTTATTGGTACAATCTAGGTATACAATACAATTACATTCATCATTGGGATTCTGTACCTTTACATAATAGGTCTTGATTCTCATTTTTCCCCTTGTCCCTGCCCTCCCTTCACCTCCCCCTCCCCTCCCCATTTACAAAC
>NW_022900934.1:16396699-16407723 GCF_012274545.1 Fukomys damarensis
TCAGGGGCTCCCGCGCGGCTACCTTCCTGGCGCTTGAGCGATGGTAGCTGGGTCGGGAGCAGGCATGGTTCTCCTTCCCGCGGTGGATCGGGGCGGCCTACCTCCAAGAGTGAATACTTTTGAACAACCATCTAAAATATTCACGAGGAGTAGATGGGGGGGGGTTATGGGGGTTCAGGGGCTCCCACGCGGCTACCTTCCTGGCGCTTGAGCGATGGTAGCTGGGTCGGGAGCAGGCATGGTTCTCCTTCCCGCGGTGGATCGGGGCGGCCTACCTCCAAGAGTGAATACTTTTGAACAACCATCTAAAATATTCACAGGAGTGGTAGACTTTCTTAACCTAAGTCCACATGGAGGCTGAGAGTGAAATGAGGCAGAGAAAACAGTGGTCAACCCCCACATAAGGCACCTAGAAACAGTCTGGACAGATGGCATCGGGAAAGGGAGGTCCTAGGAGTTGAGCTTAGGTCATTAGGTTCTTACATGGGTTAGACTCTAGGTGAACCGATCTAGAGCAGATAAGTTTAGTTAAGCATAAGAAGTTTAGTTAAATTGGAGACGCACAGGTGTCCAAAGGAAACCTCAGGGATTAGTCCTATTCCATTAAAAACAGATGAAGATAGGCAGAGAGGAATGGAGGTAGAAAATAAAACATTTGGCCTTTGATTTGTAATGAATGTGCCTCGAGCGCATACTTTGGTAGGAGTTTAGCTCTCAGAACTAGGGCCTGGGATGAGGGCCAGTTTGATGATCTTGGCTAAGCCTGGCTTTGGGACTGGGACAGTGATGGGCTCCTAAAGAGGTGGGCCTGTGGTCAGAAGCAGGCAGGGTGGGTGTGCCTTGTGATGGACATGGCATGTGAATCTGGAGGTTTTGTGTTGCAAGTGGATTACCTGAGACACAGCTGGAGCCAGGAGTGGTGAAGACAATGGAAAAGAAAGGCAGGGCTGGATCCTGAAGGGACTAAAATGCCACTCTTTTTTTTTTTTTTTTTTTTTTTTGGTACTGGGGATCAAACTCGGGACCTTGCACTCTTGAGAGGCAGGTAGGGAACTACTGAGCTAAATCTCCAGCCCTTAAAATGACAATCTTGGGAGTGTGTATTGTCTCAGGTGGTCCTTGGATGAGAATCTGAATCAAGAGATTGATATGATCAGAGTTGTTCTTTAGGATCTTGCCACTCCAAGAGTGGTCTACAGACAACACCACCAGTGTAACCAGACATACCCTTGACCTACTGAGTAAGAACCTGAACTTTAATGAAATTTCTAGGTGATTTTTATGCACATTCCTTTTACCCACACTTTAGGAACATAGTTCTCCAGATTTAAAATCTGTCTAGAACTTCTGACCGCAAGCACAAGGAGCTGGGGGGCTCCAACTAGAAAGCTAGAGGGACAAGTTGCTCCAAGATCTTTCTCATTTCGTTTTTTTTCTTTTATTGAGTTTATTGGTACATTTTAGGTATACAGTACAGTTACACACATTATTGGGATCTTGTACCTTTACATGACAGGTGGTCTTGGTTCTCATTTTTCCCCTTGTCCCTGCCCTCCCTTCACCTCCTCCTCCCCTCCCCATTTACAAACACTTTATTTCCATTTTTTAAATTTTCTCCAGTTTTTCCCCTTATTACCTTTCCCCTACCCTTCCCACTTTCCCTACACCTTTAGCCCTTTTCTTCCTGTTTCACAATGTCAGTTAGATCTTTCTCATTTCTCACACCAATTTCAAGATTGGAGGACTTCTCTAAACCACTCTCAGTTCCAGTAGTTCTTTAGAAATTCTCACAGAACTCACTGAAAGGATATGGTTTATTACAGAGAAGGAACACATTAAAATCAGTGAAAGGAAGAGTTGCACAGGGCAGAAACTGGGGGAGATCCAAATGCAAATTTTCCATTGCCTTGAGGAGTGTGACCTTCCCAGCAGGTATCAATATGGGTGGAGTATTGCCAACCCTGGAAGCTCACTTGCACTTTGGTTTTCAGAGTTTTTTTTTACTGGAATCTCATTCTGTTGTCCTGATTGGCTGATTGCCCTCAAGAGGAACTCATTCTCCAGAACTTCTTCATACAGAGGGCAACTCTGGGTCACCTTCTTAGCATACATACACTGTCAGGGATGATCAAAGGGGCCACCATGAATAACAAGGACTCATCTCGGGAAGTTTCAAGGATTTAGAGGTTCCTCTCAGGAGCCAAGACCTTTCTTTCTCAAGTTCTTTATTACCTAACATTAGTTTGAGAAGTGTTGCTTTAGAAAGCAGGTTGGAGAGGGGTGGACTCTTGCTTCTTTCAGCGGCAAACACCTCTTCCCTCAGTAAGTCAGTGTACAATGGCATGTGTGTAGGCTTTCCATCTGATTATGGGATTTTCTCTCTCTTGTTCCTGTTCCTCCCCTTCCAAAATCTTTTCATTCTGTAGAAACCCATGCGATCTTCAGTTTGGTAAAGCCCACGGGTCTCTTTCCACTCAGTATAAAGTTCTAAAATATATAACAAATATGTCCAAATGTTACGAAAATAAATCTATGATATTTAATAAATGTGCTTTTTACTAATACTTTAGATATTAAGCTAGCAGGGGGCTTAACAATCAATTTGATTTCAAAGTAGTCTCGAATGTAAATATTCATAAATATCTGGTACATGTAGCAATTGTTAGGTGAATGAAACTATCCATGGATTTTTTTTTTTTTCCTGGAAAGTCCAAAGCCTGATACTGCTACTATGGTTTGTTGCCTATGTTCATAATGGAAGAAAATTCTACATTTCAATCAGAGGTAACTGAAAAAAAGATTTAACTTTTTTCTTGTCCAAGTGCATAGATCTCTGAAGTCTGGCTATAGACCTGTAGACCCCAGGTTAAGAAGTCTCTCTAAAGTCTTGCACAATATGTACTTAGTTTTGATTGGATATTGAATGACAATTCAATTTGTTTCAAGAAATTTTTGAGTAGTCTGAAAGAGTCATTGAGGTAATTGGAGGCACCCTGGAGTTGTGTAAAACTTGAACTAGGACTTGTTGTCTGATGGGTTTACAGACAAGTATGAGTGGGGATATTGATAACTTATAATCCCTTCCTCTGAAAAATGTATATTATGTAGCATGGCACAAAGGTGGGCTTAGGTTTTCCAATTATCAGTAATAGGATTTAAATATATTCAACCCACAAGCACTGGCCTAATGCCAGGGTGAGGATCGGAGGAAAATAAATGAAAATTAAGAAAAGCTGAAAGAAACCCAACTGTGCACACCCTTTGGGAAATCCATTTGCAGCCATCAAGAGTCAGTGAGTCCATCTGGATGGAGCCAGTGTTTCTACACTATTCAGAACAGGAAAAAAATGAATGCATCCCATGAGCAGGACTAATGTTTGAAGAAAAGGTATTTTCAGCATGACCCACAAAGCTTTTGATTATGTTCCTCATTTTTTGAATAATTTTCACTGGAATTGTAAAACCTTCTACTTGCAGAAGAATTTTCCTCTCTGTTCCCTTTTAAGGGCTATGAAGGCAGACGCTGACTACTGGGTGTGTGCCAGTACTGTCAAAGCAGAGTGTTCCCTGGGAAGGCGAAGGCCAGAGCCCTCTTATATATGTCTGTGTTACTCCCAGGTGACAGTGAGGCGCTTGGCATGGGTCTCCTCTGGGGGTCAGATCCAGCTAGGATGAAAGTCTTTTGGTGGGATTCAGGAACATTTTTTCTCTTGCTCCATTTTCATTGTCAGAAGTTCAACAATATAAAGATAAGAGAGAGAAAATGAGTCCTGTCTTGCTGCACTCAGATTGACCTATTGCTTCAAAGCCCATCTGACAGCAGGTGATCCAACATCTGAGTCATTGGAACCTTACTGGGAGACCAAGGAATGGAAGCTGGGAGACCTCTGGGGCATTAAGTAAATGCATGCCTCGTTGTAGATCTAAGGCCACCACCCAGAGCTTCATGAAGAGGTATTATTGGTGCTGGATGGGGCACTTAAGAAATATGTTTTGCTGGGGATTTAGCTCAGTGGTTCTGACACCTGTGTAAGGTCCTGAGTTCGATCCATGGTCCAAAAAAAAAAAAAACAAAAAAAACCCACAAAGTATGTTTCCCTTGAAGGTTGGGTTGTAGCTCAAATCCATCATGTTCAAGTTGGACCTCAGAATCTCCCCTCTCACCTAGTTTTTCTCATAGGAAGCAGTGAAGCAAGGATCTCTTCAATCCTATTAATTCTATCTCCTAATTGTCTTTGAAGGCTGTCTCCTCTCCATGTCCACTTATATTACCGTCTGTACCACCCCCATCTTTCTCTAGGAGCCAAGGCTATGCCTGGTAATGAGTGCAATATCGATCTCTATGTCTCTCTCTTCCTCATTTCACTGATCTCTTATGAATCTTTTATAAGCAAAGGAGGGAAAATGCATTTTTGAGTATCCACTGTATTTTAATTCTTTAATTCATTCATTTAATAAACAATTATTGGCAACCTACTACATGTTACAAGCTCAATTTTGGTTCTGGAAGACTGAGATATATGGTTATTGCTGTCAATGGTGGCATTGTGTGTTAGCCTAGAATCATCTCATTTTGTCTCTGTTCTCAGTGTATGATGATTCTTGGGATTTCTTTAGACAGAAGAATGTGCGTCAAAGTTTAACTTTTTATTTTTGTTGCAATGATGAAAAATTTCACATGGAAAGAAGAGTTAGGGAGGAAACCAAAAATCTACCATTTGTGTCTATTTGTGATTACTACGATAAAATACTGGAGGCAAACTAACTTTCTAACAAAAAGAGGCCTACTTAGCTCGTAGTTTTGGATACTGAGCATCCAAAGAGCATGGCGCTGGCTCTGGCAAGGGCCCCCATTGGCTGTCATCTTGTTGCGGATGGTAATTACTGTAGTGTATGTGGAAGGAGAGAGCATAGAGCAAAACAGGAAACAAGAAAGTGATTCAGGGATTGGGCTCACTCTTAAACAATTTGCCCTAAACAATTGCCTAAACAATTCAGGGAGCTTAGGAGGGCTATTCTAGTCCCTTCTGAAGGCTGCTCCCCTAGTGACCTAAAGACTTCCCCCCAGGATTACCTCTTAGAAGCTCCGCCTCCCAACAGTGGTGCACTGAGGACCAAGCTTCTGACTGGTGGACCTGTGGGGAACATGCTTAAACCAGACCCAAGCTGTGGTACCATCCAAAGTGAACCCAGGAGAGCGCTTCAACATGTTTGTTTCATAGCCTTCTCAAACGTGTCAGTGAAGTGCTTTACCTACCTCTTGAGTGTCCTTTATGCCCCTTCTCCCAAACTCCCTTACTGCTGGTTAGTCACTGCCCTTGGGTTGATAGGTTCTTCCTGCCTGTGTTTTAATACTTAAATTGCATATGGCTGTATTTATAATTTCTCTTTGCATTTGTGAATTTTACAAAATTAACATAAGTGATATCGAGCTGTAAATATTCTGCAACTTTTTAAAATTCAAACATAATGTTTTAGAAATGTATCTATGCTGATAATTTAGACCAAGTGCATTCATCTTAGCGTGCTGTATAGCAGTTCAGCCTGTGAGCACATCACCGTACATATGTCTCTCTGTTTCTGTATTGAAGCCTCTTTAGGTTGTTGACACTTTTAATTTAATTTTTTTTCACTTTAAATGATACTGCACTGAGTTTTTTGGGGGGGATTGATGAGGGACTTGTGCATGGTAATGCACTAAATATTTTTACACATCTCTCCCTGTCCACCCAAATGAGATATTTGTATATCTTCACTTTTTATCAGAAACTGACAGTTTTTAATATGATAGGAAGATTCTAGCATTGGGTACCGGAAGACTTAGTTCTAGTCCAATTTTGGTACCAACTAACAATGTGACTTTGGGCTTCCCCTTCCTTGGCCTTGGTTTTCCTGTCTTTATACTGAAGGTGTGGACTCACAGATCTCTGTACCCACTTCTACCTCAGCTGAAGAGAGGTTTTGTAGAAAGATCTTCCCTTCTGGAAATAAAGTAGCTCTACCAGAGGTGGCTTGCTTTAAGTTGTAGTAATTTTATTGCAGAAGACAATTGATGCTTTTTAAGCTGTTGCCAAGTGTTGGGCATGGTAATTTTATATTCACTTCGCTCAGGGAGATAAAAAGGCTTTCTTGAAACCACAGACCTAAAAAGTTTCAGAACTGGAACTTGAACTTTAGTCTGAGAATTCTAAAGTCTGAGTTCTAGTTATCAGATAAGCTGATCCTGCTCTGTTATACGGCTATCCCCTGGCTTTCTGTCTGTGTGGTTGCAATGGCATCTCCTTGGGGCGTCTCCATGGGCAGCCCATGCTATCAAAGGTCCCTTGACATGGGAACAGACTAAAGCCCAACACTAAACCTCAGAAATACAGAGCTGAGCCTCGAAGATAAAGGGAAACGAAGATAAAAAGTGAATGGGCTCAAACCAGAGGCTAAAAGACAGAATGAACTCTGAAGGCATTCATCCCCCACCCCAGCTAATGAACCAGTGAGAAAAATGGCATCAGTGAGGAGCAAATGAAACACCAGCTTCAGTTAACTGGTAAGCACAGCTGCCTGCCTCCCTGTGTACCATTTCACACTCACATTATGAGTTCCCTCCCCGGAGAAACTTACCCTCTCCTGCTAAAAAAGGCCTCGAGCCAATAAGCCAACTTTTAATGGAGCAGCATCTTTCAACTGAAGAACAGCAACTTCTCTCTGAGTCCTGTCTCTGTGGTGACACAGACTCTCTGAGCTGCCCAATCTCTCTCAAGGTTAGTAATTAAGGTATAATTGAAATGAAATTAATTGCAATAAATGTGTAATTAGCACAGCCATCGATTAAGGCTGTTTGAAATGTGGTCTGTGCATGAGACATTGATTGTCATGCTTTTTTGGATAAATGTAATTGCAGGGATATCTTTTTGTGACTTTAGAAGGTCTTTTTTGTGCAGTGAATTTCCACCAGAAGGACTGGCCTTGAAGCCATCTGACTTCTTGAAAACCAGAGATAAAACCAGAATATTCTAGGTCCCAGTTGTGTTGGGTTCATATAGGATGTATTTCACAGTCCCTCCACCCCAAATGGCATTTTAGTACATGTTAACAAGAATCATTTCTTCCTTTGGAAAGACGCAGTCCATGGTAGGATGTACAGCTTGGAAAATGAAGCATGAGCTGGATTTTACCCCTCATTATGCAACTCAACTGGCATTTTTGTGCAGTGAACAACTTTTACAACCATATATAGCAGACTTGGTATCCTTTGCCACATAGAATGAGGTGACAGATAAACAAAGCCAGATCTTATAATTTAAAACCTGGTCTCAGGACTGAAGTGCACAGCTTCTGGATACTCCTCTCTTAATAAAAAGGGCCCTGATTGGCTGGATTCTCTGCAGAAATTGCCATCTTGAGTCCTGGGACTTCCACCGCACGTGTGAGGGAAAAATGGCAGGGTGGGGCTAGGCATGGCCTTGTAGAGAGGGGTGGAATCTGGCTGCAGGACTTTGTGGGGATGGTAGTGGCAGTTCACGGTTCCAAACACTGTCAGAGGATGCATGGACATCTCAGCCCAATCACTGCTTTGATCATGTAGGGCTCAGATGTGGTGAGTGGGCAGGTCCTGCTAGAGGAGTTGGTGTCCAGCCTTCTCTCTTTTTACCCTTTATACTGAAGAGTTTTGTGGATTCATTTGACTATTTATTTTTTCATTCGTTCACTCAGTAAATATGTAATGGGTACCTTCTATGTACAGGTGCTGTGCTGGCTGCTAAGAATGAAGTGGTGGCCCAGTCCCTGCTCCCAAGGAATTTAAGATCAAATGAGACAGACAAGCTTCACATAACCATAACGGCTTATCAGTGCCTTAGTCACAAGGTGGGACTAGAGCTCTGAAGGTGAGTTGGTGCCTTTGATTTTCCTCTCAAGATCTGTGCCTCCTTCCTCCCCATCCTTCCCTGTGCCCTGAAGGTGATTACTGTGTACTACCACCAATGGCTCTTCTGTCCTCTGCCCTCCATTTGGGCTGGGCCAAGTGGAGCCCTGTAGGAGATAGAGGAGGAAGGGAGAAAAGTGCAGTGGCATGTGTTTATTCCTGAAGGTTACTGGAGGCTGACCGTGTCCCTGTGGAAGGCCACAGCCTTGAACCCAGATCTGGGTGGGGTCAATTCCCAGACTGTGTGACAAGCGACTCTGGAGCACTGTGCTCTCCTTGGCGTCTCCCATCACCCTACCCTCATCTTTGTACTTAGTCTTTCTACTAAACTCTTCTCAATTCCCCAGCCTAGCTGTGCTCTGCTTCCTCTGGGAGACTTGTTGGTAGATGTACAGGAGCCATGACAAGGCACAAGAGGGACCACTCATTTGAGCTGGTTTGTAAGTGTGCACAGGAATTCTTCTTTGCAGTTAGAATTGAGAGCTTAAGGATGAGTAAGGGTTTAACAGGCGGGGGAAAGTGGGAGAAAAGAGGAATTTACCAACTGAGGAAAAGTGCAAAGGCCCTGAGGTAGGAGGGGAGAGTGAGATGTTTTTGAGGCTTTGGAAAAGGCTGAGTTCCTGCTTCATCAGATGCTTCCTCTGGCCAGCCTCAGGGGAATTCTGGTTCCTGGAACTAGCAAGGACCTTCTAGAAGCCAGTGCTGTTTTGAGCACATGTGTTTTTGATGCTTAAGACTGGCCTCCCTGCTGGGGACTTGGATGGAGCCCCCATCACCCGTCCTAGAGGCCATCCATTCCCTGAACTAAGAGCCCCTTTTCTGAAGTCCACACACATCTTTTGATGTACTTCTTATTTGGGGGAGCTCCCTGCCTTCATAATGGGTAGTGTGAGTTGGGTGTGATTGACTCTAGACTCACACTTACCTGGGTGTGAAACCTAACCTACTCTGAACCTGTTGGAAGATCATTACCTCTCAAGAGCCTCATTTCTTCACCTGTAAGGTGAATAATGACACCTGATTCAATGAGGCATCGCTTAGCTCCTCTCTCCCCTTCAGGCCCCTTCATCCAGGCTCCAGAGCCTCAACTCTGCTGGTCATGTGGTCTCCCCACCTTCATCTTTAATCCCATTCGACCTCTTCCTCTATTTTGCAGGTGCACCTGGGACAGTGTGTTTTTTTTCCCTTGGGCAAAAAACACATAGTATGCAATTTACCATCTCAACCGTTTTTCAGCATGTAGTTCAGTGGTGTTAAGCATATTCACATTATTGTGCAACAGAGCTCTAGGGCTCCTTTTATCTTGTGAAACAAACTATATTCATAGAAAAACTCTCCCCCTACAGCCACTGGCAACTGCCTTTCTATTTTCTGTCCCTATGAATTGGACCTACTGCAGGTGTCTCACATAAGTAGAATAATTCAGCATTTGCTTTTCATGATTGTCTCACTCACTTAGTGTACCCTCCAGGTTCATCCACATTATCGCATGTGTCAGAATTTCCTTCTTTTTAAAGGCTGAATAATATGCCATTGCACGCACAGACCACTCTTTATTTGTCAGTCAGTGAACATTTGGGTTGCTTTCACCTCTCTGTTATTGTGAATAATGTTGTTGCAAACGTGTGTACAAATATCTTTTTGAGACTCTGCTTTTGGTTCTTTGGGATATAGAGCCAGAGGTGAAATTGCTAGATTATGTGGCAGTTCTATTTTTAATTTTTTGAGGAGCCACCATAATGTTGGAAAGACTTTAAAAACGAGCAATGCCTGGGTCCTGCGTGGGAGATGCTGACTCAGTAGATCTGGGGAAGGGAGGAGGGGAGAACCTGCTCCTTCCACTCCTCAAGGCTCCCTGGTGAGCCCTTCTTGCTCCTTTTCCCACTTGACAGAGCAGAGTCTAAATTCCTGAGCTCGGCATACCCACACCTTGGTGATCTATCCCTGATCTAACCCGTGAGCTACCTCACCTGCCACCACACACCTCCCCACACTTATTCCTGGAAATGTGCACCTGATGTGCCCCGGGCACACCAAGGCTCCCATGTAGTCAGGCCTTTGCACACATTCTATCTCCCATCTAGCCTCCCTCCCCCACTTCTCTGCCTGGAAAGCCTCAAACCATCTTGCAAAATTCAGCCTACATATTGGTTACTTTCTCCAGAAAGCCTCTCCCTTCTTGGTCTTGGGTCTTTAGGTTAGTAGATAAGTCAGATCCCAACGGAAGAGGGGGCAGAACCACACTGGGCCCTCCAAAGTCCACACAAAGAGCCCTTTCTTCATCCTCATCACAGATTTAGAACAAAGTTTGAACCTTACACATGCCACAGTTGCCATGGTTACTGTAAAGGCATTCTAAATGTGGATGATTATATAATCAGCTTCGATGACTCTTTTTTGAAAAAAAAAGTGAAAGTTTTGTCTTTCCTTCTACAATGAACAACTCCTTGACTCAAGTGTTATGGTGACTATACATTCGGTCACCATGGAATGATGTGTGTGGGCTGCAGCCAGTACTGACTTGCTTTCAGAGTGTCCCACACCACCATTCAAGTATTATCTAGAATATATAAAGAACTCAAAACAATCAGCACCCCCAAATATAAGGACCCACTTTAAAAATGGGCATCTGAAATGAACAGACATTTCTCAGGCAAAGAAGTAAAAGCAGCAAGTAAATATATGAAAAAAAAAATGTTCTACATCACTGGTCATTCGAGAGATGCAGATGAAAACAACACTGAAATTCCACCTCACCCCACAAAGAATGGCTGCTATCAAGAAATCACTCAATAACAAATGTTGGCGGGGTCGTGGGGAGAAAAGAACCCTTCTCCATTGTTGGTGGGAGTGCAGACTGGTGAAACCACTATGGAAATCAATGTGGAGAGACCTCAAAGAGCTGGGACTAGAGGTTCCATTTGACCCAGCCATCCTTCTGCTGGGTATCTTTCCAAAAGAATTAAAAGAATCATATCACAGTGATATATGCACACCCATGTTTATAGCGGCACAGTTTGTAATAGTAAAACTTGGAAACGGCCCATTTGCCCATCAGTTGGAAACTGGATAAAGACGATGTGGTTTTTCTATAAAGGAATACTAC
>NW_022900934.1:16407778-16440783 GCF_012274545.1 Fukomys damarensis
ATTGAGGTTATACTCCTAAGTGAAATAAATAAGTCACACATGAGTAAATACTGAATAGTTTCTCTGGTGTGAACAAACTATAATAGTACATAAGATCCTAATGAGATAATTGGCAATGTGAAATAGGAAGAAAAGGGCTAAAGGTGTAGGGGAAATGGGAAGGGTAGGGGAAAGGAAATAAGGGAAAAATTAAAAAGGAGAAAATGAAAAAATGGAAATAAAATGTTTGTAAATGGGGAGGGGAGGAGGGGGTGAAGGGAGGGCAGGGACAAGGGGAAAAATGAGAATCAAGACCTGTCATGTAGAGGTACAAGATCCCAATGATGAATGTAACTGTACTGTATACCTAAAATGTACCAATAAACTTAATGAGGAAAAAAAAAAAAGACAGAGCTTCTGAGGCCCAGAGAGGGGAAGTGCCTTTTCCTGAATTCCAAAGAGCACTAGAGCCCAATCTAGGACTCTATTGCAGGTGCCAGTAGACAAGGAGATGTGAATGCAGACTTGAATATGAACCTTGGCTTTTGCAGGCTTCATTTTTTTAACCTGCTATATTGCTTGCATGAGTCAATGCAATTACTGCTGTTGTAATAAATAACTCCAAAATCTCAGTAGCTCTTCAACAGTAGGAGGTTTATATATTGCTCAAGATACAATGCAATTGAACTTTTTTTTTTTTTGAGACAAAGTCTCACTCACTGTGAAGTTCAGGCTGATCTTGAACTCACTATGTAGCCCAGCCTGACCTCAAACTTATAGGGATCCTCCTGCCTCAGCCTCATAAATTCTGGGATTATAGGAGTGCACCACCATGCCTGGCTGGAATCGAATCTTTTCTTTTTTTTTTCTTTTGGTACCAGGGATTAAACTCGGGATCTTGCACTTGTGCAGCAGGCAGTGGCATCGCTGAGGTAAATCCCCAGCCCTGGAATTGAATTTTTGATGGATAATCTGTTGAGTGATTCAGGACCTAACCTCTTTGCCTCTCTTGACTCTGCCATCTCCAAGGATCTTGAGGTCCCTGCATAGATTATTTACCTTTGACAAGCAGGTGATGAAGGGCTTCCTTTTGCTAGGTGGATACGTATGATGACAATGATGCTGGCCAGTAAGAAGGAATTAAAAAAAAGCTATCAGGCTGGGGATTTAGCTCAGTGACACCATGCCTGCCTTGTAAGCACAAGGTCTTGAGTTCAGTCCCTGGTACAAAAAACCAATTTACTATCTTCCAGCAATGAGTGTCTGCTTGGATCATTACATTTTTGGGCCTATCTATTATTTCAACCAAATCTAGCTTGCTCTGACTAATATGGGCTCTGAATCTCTGAAACAGTGTGAGGATTCAGTTCTAATCTTGAGGAGCTTTTAAAGCCTTCTGCTTCCATGTTTTTCTGTCCTTGTAGAATTCACATTTTAGGAAGGCTATAAAGTATGAGGAAAGGTCAGAGACCTTGAAATCATGCAGAGCTCAATTTTATCTTTGTTTCCATTTCTTATTAGCCACAGGATCTTGGGAAAGTTACTTGTCTTCTCAGAACCTATATTTCTTTACTAAAATTGGGAATAGTGAATAAAGATGTGAAGATCAAATGAGTTATATATGTAAAGAACTTGTCTGTAGTAGGTGCTCAATAAATATACTATTTATTACCTTCTTGGTATGAGGCAGAAAGATTTTTAGAGTCTGAGCCTGCTGGCCTCTCAAGGCAATGGACACTTGTTCTGCACTGCGGTCTCACTTCCTGTACCCTCATCTCTTTGTCTTTGTCAGAACAGCTGTGCCTGGGATGTAAGAGAAGCTCACTTTCTTAGAATTTTTCTATCCTTCTAAGCTTTGGACCTACCTTAGATGCTGCAACTTCAACAGGCCAGAGTGGGAAAGGCTGTTAGCTTTTTGGGACTCACATGGTTTAAAGATACAAGGGGGCCAGAGATTTAGCTCAGTGGTGCCACTGCCTGCCTCGCAAATGAAAGGGCCTGAGTTCGATCCCCAGTACCAAAAAGAATAAAAGATACAGATTTTTCTTTTTAAGGCCACAGAGTCACTGAGTTTTATTCAAAATACAACCAGAAATCATTGAAGGATGTTTCCACATGACAGAAGAATGACATGGTTTATATTTTAGCAGGGATGAGAGTTTAGCCGTATCATTGGTAAGTGCTCACACATCCTCGGGAGCAGCTGTGTGTACCAGAGTGGCGCAGCTGCAGGCAGGTCCTAATTAGGGCCCTGCCCTAACCCCAGAGGTGCAGGCACATGTGCCCAAGTCACAGCCTGCCTAGAAAAGAGCTGCACAGGTTTGCAAGCTTCATCCAGAGTTCTGCCATACTATTGGCTACAGCCAAGGGCCCACCTGGAAAAGAACTACACAGACACACAAGCAACAGCCAGAGGTTCACCCCAGTACCACTGATAAGTGCCTGAAGGACCTAGCCAGAAGCCTACACAGACAAAAGGACTTGGGATACACAGCCCCCAGCCAAAGGCCCCTCCCAGACAATAGCTACAGAGGGACCCAGTGAGAGGCACACCTAGATACCATTCCAAGTGTGCACAGGCCCTAGCCAGAAGTCTGTCCAGACAACAGGTCAACTCAGAGATATAGAAGACCACCATTCTAAACCCAGGAATTGGTGTACTGGGGAGCAACAGAGTAAAGGCTGCTCAGTGGCCTGCTAAGAATTGAAGACCACTGGATGAGCAAAAAGTTGCCTCAACAAAGGCACAACAGGCTGCATCTGTTGAAATGAGAAGACATGGAAAAAAGTGTCAAAACCACCTAAGATCACCTAAGACAACCCCAAAGGGAAACCAGATGGAACAATCTGATACTCAACCACCTGGACTCTCTGAACTGGCAATGAAAGAGGACCTGGAAAAAATGAAATTAGAAATAATTTCTCAGATAATAGCAGAGATTGTGCCCATAGTACAAGACATAATTAATAAATCTAGAGTGGACACAGATAAAAAAAATAGAGGAGCTGTGAAACATGATGGAATCCCAACATAGGAAACAAACAGAATCCATAAAACAGATGCAGCCAGATTTCCAAGAGATTAAAAACTCCACTGAAAGTTTACACAGCAGAATGAGCCAATGCAAGAACATATTTTCAGATATAGAACCTAAGATTGTAATTAGTGACCAGGAAGAGAAAAAATGTCTTAAAATAGTAAGGGACCATGAGAGATCAGTCCAGCAGCTGCTAGATGATTCAAAGAAGAATAACATAAGACTGACAGGAGTCAAAGAGGAAACAGGAGAGAGTGCAGATGACGTAAAAAAACTGTTTACTGAAGTAATGGCAGAAAACTTCCCAAATAGGGGAAACAAACCTGACATACAGATACATGAGGCTTATAGGACTCCAAGTAGCCATTAAAAAAATGTATACATAGGCACATAATATTTAAGATTCCAGAAACCCAACAGAAGAACAAAATTCTACAAGCAGTTAGAGAAAAGAAACAAATCACATACAAAGGAAAGCACATCAGAATCACAGCAGACTTTTCAACACAAACCCACAAGGCAAGAAGAGTGTGCAGTGACATTTCAAGCAGTAAAGGAAAACAACCTCCAGCCCAGACTGATGTACCCTGCAAAACTATCTTTCAGAATTGATGGAGAAATAAAATACTTTCATGACAAAGAGCACCTTAGGGACTTCATGAATACTAAACCAGCACTCCAAAAATTTTTAAACAATATTCTAGGAAAAGACAATGAGGATCACAACCCCAGGAAGCCCAGCAGAATGAACCTATCAGGCATGACAAGAAATTAAATGCAAAGGAGGAGAATCCAACAAAAAGAAAAAGTTATGACAAGGATAAGTCAATACATAACAGTTACAACCATCAATGTTAATGGTCTCAATCAAAAGAAATAGACTGGCAGAATGGGTCAAGAAGCAAGATCCAACAATATGCTGCACACAAGAAGCACACTTAATTCAAAAAGAAACTTATAGACTTAAAGTTAAAGGGTGGAAAACAATACTCCATGCCACAGGAGCCCCCAAAAGAGCAGGAGTAGTAGCTATCCTCTTTGCAGATCAAGTAGATTTCAAACCAACACTGATTAAGAGAGACAAAGAAGGATACTACATCCTTGTAAAGGTAACAGTCCAAGAGGAATAGATGACAGTCATCAATATATATGCACCAAACACAACTTCACCCACCTATATAAAACAAATATTAATGGACATGAAAAATCATATAAGTACTACTACAATAGTAGTGGGAGACCTTAATACTTCACTGTTACAAATAGATAGATATTTTAACAGGGATGTCTTTTCTCCTCTGTTCTTAAGAGAATTAATTGTAGAAGTGCTGAAATAGAAGCAAGAAGACCTCACGTAGGGCCTTATTAGCCTGGAGAGAAGTAGGCTGATTTAAGATCTATTTAAGAGATGGTATCAGTGAGACCCAATGACTGGGAAGTTCGCCTAGAATGCACAGAGGTATAAAATAGTCAGAGGAAGTATGAAGGATAACAGGTGTGCAATTTGGATCTTAAATGTCCCCCCCAATCCTGGATGTTGAGAGCTTGGTTCTCAGGGTGGTACTAGTGAAAGGTTGTGGGAACTTTAAGAGGTTGAGCTTAACAAGAGGTCTTACATCATAGGGGTTTGGCCAGCTCTCTCCTCTTTTGCATTGTGATGGTGATGTGAGCTGTTTTGATCTACCACATACTCTTGCTACAGTGGTTTGTGTTATTATGGGCCCAAATACAACTAGGTCATGAACTGAAACCTCCAAAATTGTGGGCCAAAATAAACCTTCTCTTTTAAGTTGACCATCTTGTGTATTTATATCAGTGGAAAGCTGATTAATACAGCAAGCAATGAAATGGAGATTAAAAATCTAGAACATTGTTCTGTTGGAGCAAGAGACAACAGTGGCATCATCTAATGGTAGAGTTATGGCAAACTTAGCTTAGCAAAAGAAAGACTAAAGTCTTCCTATGTAATAAAGAAAAAGAACCCATCCCCTAGTCACTGCTAGAGATTTACATTTCAAGGATAAAGAATCAATTTTACAAGTATACTTGAAGGTAAACATTCTGAAAAGAAAGGAAGAAAAATAAGCCTGAATTGACTGAATTTCTCCACAGTGTTGAATACAGAAGAAAATAGAACATCAGAGTCAAAGCTTTGAAGGAAAAGAAGTTACCCCAAAGTTCTATACCTAAGCAAGAAGTCATTTGTATTGGAAAACAATTTAAAAACATTCTCATGAATACAGGGATGGGACTTTTCCATTTGTATTTTTCCTGGAAAATTACTGAGAAATGCATTTCAATGTATCAAGGTATGAAACAAATACTTCAGTAGCTTTAAATGTACCAATAAACTTAATGTGAAAATAAATACTACATTAGAAAGAAAAAAAAAAGAAAATTGAACTTATCAAAGATAGGTAATAAGCATTGAAATAGTTTAAATCTAGCCTAAATCTAAATGTATTTTTGGATGTATAGTAAATGCCATAAATATAGACAGAATAAAATAATAATAGCTAATGTTTCTTGTATTGTAGGTACTAAGTCCTTCATCCATACATATTAACTCATTCTACCTTTTTGAGGCTGGTACTTTTGGAACCTCTATTTTAAAAATGGATCTACCTTTTTTTTTTTTTTTTGGTACTGGGAATCGAACTTGGGTTCTTGCACTTGCAAGGCAGGCAGCAGAACCACCAGGCTAAGTCTCTGGCTGTATTTTAAAAATGAAAACTACAAACAAGAGGAGCAAAGTGATTTTCTCAAGGTCACACACACATGAACTTAAGGAAAGATGACTCCAGAGTTTTCATGACTAATTATATTCCTTCCTATATGTAGGAGGGAGGAGTTATTAAAAATAAGTACTAGGATAACCTTGAAACCTATGCACATAAAATTTTGTATAGGAAGAAGTTTATGTGGAAGTTCAAGCAAGATACTCTTCTACAACAAACATACAATACTTTTGAAAGAAAAGTAATTTTTCAGGTTTTTATTATTTGACCTAGCAGTGCTACTTCTATTCATCTATCCCAAGAAATAATCAGAAATGTGTCCAAGAGTCTATGAAGAAAAGTTCAAAAGCAACAAAAATGGCCAACAATTTATAATTAATAACATTTGATAAACTTTGATATTTATCATTCCTATGATGGAAAAACATGCAGTCATTCAAACTATATAGTAGAGGAAGAACCTAAATTAAGTGTTTTAAATAAGATGGAAGTTTCTCCCTTCTTCGTGCAGCTGTTTGGAAATAGTCAGACTATGCCTTTTGGTGGTCCTTGTTCCTGGAGTCACTCATGGATCTATCTTCTTTCTGTCTTATTGTTGTGCCTCTACCTTTGTCAGCAATCTCTCTATCTTGCCGTATCAGCCTTCTGTCTTGTTAGAGTCTATCTTGTTTTTGCTGCCAGTCGTTATCGTGGAGAGCATGGTCTAAGACAGTCCGCACTCATCCTCACTCCTGTTAGCTGAAAGTAGCAAGAGAGGGCAATAGAGGACAGATCCCTTTCTTTCAGTTAACATCTGGAAGCAGTAAACTCATCCCTTCTGTTGGCTAGTACTTCCACATGGCTGTATCTAGCTGCAAGGGAGGCTGAGAGGTGTACTGGTAAAAAAATGATACATTATAATAAAAATTTTGGTGGAGTCTGTAAATAACAGGAAAATGAAAAAACAGATCTTGGAGAACAAATAGTCTGATTTTGCACAGAAAAATTGCACAACATAATTAGTGGAAAAAACAGGAAAAAAATCCAGATCAATTTTACATATCTGTGTGTACCCATGCATATAATTATTTTTTTTCCATATAAACATTGGTCATGTTTCAGAGGTAGGACCATAGATGATTTAAATTTTCTTCTCTGTGCTTTTATTATGTGTCACCGATTTCTGTGTACTCAGAAAAATCTATCTCTCTGTTTGCCCTAAAGAAGCAATTCAGGAGAGAAGATAGAGTGTTGATGTTTGCAGCCACTGTTCTTTCTCCTGTGATGTCCCTCCATTGGACCCCTTTTGTGGACAAAGCTCTCTGTTCTCGCACAAAAGGGATGTCATTGTCTGTCCTAGTCTCAGATATGAAAGCCCAGTGAGGGCTGTCAGTAAGTTTATTTTAGTGTGATGTAGGCAAATTTCTACAGGAATAAAAGCCAACCCAAAATGTGGCCTTTCCTTTCAGGGAAAAAACTGAGGATAGTTCTGCTGTTCTTCTAGGAAAGATAGGCTCTTTCTCTATGACAGGGACAGAAGGGGCTGTTAACAATGACTGGGCACTGGAGGATGAGGCTGGGCCCAGAAGTATGAAGTGCTTGAGGAGGCTGTGATCCCAGGTGCTTTTGCTTACTGGAACCTGAGATGGATTTGTACCTGATATTGCCCAGAGTAGAGGCAGTTCTGACTCCTCCTTAAAGCTTTCTTGCTTGTCAGCTTTATCTTTAGTTAATAAAGGTGTCTCAAGAGGGCGGCAGAATAGGAGGGGTGTGGCAACAATCAGGTTGCAGCTTCCTGGGATCTCAGGTGTGTGTCTCCTGTATGCCAGGCAGGTGCCTCTCATGTGCTGGGCATTGTTAAATCCAGTGATGGTACAAGGTTTAGATCTGCCCTTAATTAACTACCTGCTTGCAGTCAAGGTATTTACTTGCACTGGGCTTCAGTTTTCTGCAAGGTGAGACAGTATAATTTTTGCCTTACAGGATGGGTGGGCAGATAATTGAGTGAGGGCCTAGGAAGAGCTTAGCAATTGTTGCTGGTGCATATAAGGCAACCCTTTGCTAGGGTTGGATAACAAGCTACCACTAACTTACGGCTTAAACAATAGAAATTTACTGTTGCACGTTACTAGATACTAGAAGTCTGAAATCAAAGTGTTGGTAGGAGTGGTTCTTTCTGAGAGTTGTAAGGGAGAATCTGTTCCAGGCCTCTCACCTTGACTTGTAGACAGCCATCTTCTTCTCCCTGTGTCTTCACATCATCTGCCCCTCTGAGTGTGAATGTGTCCACATTTCCCCTTCTAATAAAGATACTAGTCCTGTTGGGTCAAGGCCCACTCTATTGATCTCACTGTAACTTGATTTCCCCTGCAAATGCTGTCTTCAAGTGAGATCACATTCTGAGGTAGCTGAGGTTAGAACTTCAACATGTGCAATATTAGGGGGACACAATTTAGCACATAACTAACACTTGCAATATCTAGAGCAGACTTTTACAAATGTTGGTCTTCATTACCAGTGGGGAATCTTATGAGCTTTGATGCATCATGCTGCTCCAGGCCATCTTGAATTGCCATGGAGCTGATTTCCTGGAAAGGGGGCAACACAATCTTTCTTGCCTAAGCCACAATGCTGACATGCCTGTCTATGTCTCAGGGCTCGATCCCAGACAGCTCAGTGTGTCTGCAGTCTCTGGATTGGTGGACAGCTTGCACTCCACAGGGCCACAATGTGCAGCTCCTCCTCCTCCTGCTGAGAGCTGGAAAAATTTATTTATTACCAACCACTTCTATTATGCTTACTGTGTTAGGTATTATTCTAAGTGCTTTGCAAGTATTAACCCATTTAATCCTCCCAATAACTCTATAAAGCAACAACCCTGTGTCCTAGATGAGGAAACTGAGGCACAGAGAAGTTAAATAAATGGCCTGAAGTTTCATGGCCAACAAATGGCGGAGCTGGGATCTGACCCAGGTAGAATATTGTTCTGAACAGTTTCACAGTAAAAGGGAAATAATGGGGGAGGAACATAACTATGGAATCAGAAATGTGAGTCTGAATTTTCAGCTATTGAGCACAATAAAATTTTTCATTCCTGCTTATTCTACAATTTTTCTAAGAAAAAGGAAGACTCATTCTCCACTTTCTTTGGTCATGTCCCACTGTGCCAGTGGAGGCTTCAGTTCATTGGCTGCGATGGACGTGTAATCTGAGTGTGTGTCATTTGTTGCCTTGAGTTAGCATTAGGTCTCTCTTTTGTTTTGTTTTGTTTTGGTACCGGGGATTGAAAGTCTCTGTTTTTTTGTTTGTTTGTTTGTTTGTTTTTTTTGCAGTTAAACAAGTCCTAACTGTGGATGTTGGTGAAATGACTCAACCATTTTCAATCTTACTTCACCTGAAAATGGGGTCCATCATTCTCTTCACTTCAGTGTTTGCTTTGGTGACATCATAAGAGAATTCCTGTGATAGCTTCTAGCATCATGTTTGGCTTTGAGTAGGCACTCTCTGTCAATGAGTTTCAGCTTCTTCTACAACATCCTTTCCTCTTGATTTTTCTCCCAAGTCTATCAGGTTGGAAGGGCATAAAAAGAAAACAGATCATAGTGTTGTGTGACTTTCAAAGCACCATGGAAATGTGGGAGTTGAAAGAGGTTTCAGTTTAGAGTTCCAGAGATTTAAGTTCACTTCTCCAATCTATTGGTTCTCAAGTGATAATGAGCATACAGATCACCTATGATCTTGCTACTGCGCTTACTCTGATTCAGAAAGTCTGCGTGGAGCCTGAGATGCTGGTTTGTGGCAAAGCACAGGTGATCTACTGTTCCACAGAATAGCAAAACTTCAAGCAGAAAAACTTTGGTCTCCCTTTTGGTTCCAGAGTAATCCCATTCCCCCTTAAACAGCCTATGAGCCTGGTAGGTTTCTCACTTTCCATCCCACTTTGCACATCCAATGACATGTTGTTCTCACTAGTAAAGAGACATCACTTATTTAGTTGTATGGAAAAACTTTTAGATGTGAAGTGTAGCATGCCAAAAATAGAGCTAAGTGGAGGAGACTTGGGAGGGTCACTTGCTCCTGGAGAGGAAGCCAGAGAGGTCTTCTTGGAGGAGACAAGCTGTTGGTCTATCACTCTACCATAATATCTCCAGGTTCCTACACCTCTGCTCTTTAAGCAAGGACCACACACCCAGGGCTGCTGATTGCCTGAGGTCTTATCTTGTGCTGTCTGGACTCTGCCTTATGGATGAGACCATCTTCACTTGGAGCCCATTATGTTCCTTTGACCATGGCCTTGGCTCTCTTAGCTCCCTATATATTAAAGATCTTCACTTTTGTTTCACTGATTCAGGATCCATTGACATTTGTGACTATAATGAGAGAGGTTCAGGCCGTTTGAGTTATGAGAAAAAGATTGGTGTCATTTCCACAACATTTAATAAATTTTCTCCTTTCATTATAATCCTGGCCAAGTCTCTGCAGACATTCCCCTTTCCAAACTGAGATTGGGTTTCCTTGTTCATTGCTGCCAGCAGCTGGGATAGGTTTCCTCCATCTGCTCAATTGCTTCTTTGCCATTCTCTTTTCTTTATCCTTCTTTTTCTCTTGGTGTTGGGAGAGTGGAGGCATTGTTTCAGACATGCCATGGGTGACCTGAGCAGGAAGAGGGAGGGCCGCTGTTCTGGGAGTTTGCACTTGAATCTCAGAAGTAACTGGACAAGGACAGGCCCTCGATTGATTAATGCTATCTTTGGATGTGTCATACACTGTCTAGAAAGAGAGACACAACAGCAATCAGACACAGGTTCTGCCTTGACAGACTAAGTGGCTGAATTGCTCTTTCCTTACCAACAGAAGAAGCCAACACACACATACACACACACACACACACACACACACCCTGGTCTTCAACCTCCTTAGAGACCTAGTCTTACTGTCTTTAAGGGGATTATCTTGATTTCAGGCCTAAGAAAAACAGATGAATTTGCCTCCAGCTGAGAAGAAAAACAGGGGTTGATTGTTTTAACTGATTCGTCCTATTTCTGTCTAGTTTTCAGTGGAAACTTGCAGATGACTCCTTAAGCTGATGTCTGGAATAAATTGAATTGGTGGGAGCCTGAGATGGTCTCTTCACCCAGCCTTCTCTGATCAGCCTGATCCATTTTCTTATACTGGTTGTGGCCAGGGGTGGGGAATCCACAGAGGTCTCTCTGGCCCTTATAGTCTGTGTGCAATGGACTTCACCATTTGTTGCTCAGCCGTGAGTGCAAGAGGGACACATAATAGGTCTGACTGACTAGGGGAGAAGTGTTAGCTATCACTGGCTCTCTCCTCTCTTGTACCTCTAGTTAATCTTCTGAGAGCTGCAAAATTTATCCAACAGGTGTCACCCTTTGGAGCCACCCAAGCCAAGAACTCTAGACTAAGGTCTTAAGGGGTTCAATTGTGGCTTTGGTGCCTACGACTCACCCCATTGCCCACTATTTGGAGGCCTTTGGGGAGTGTGACCTGGAATGACTATTGGCCAGGTAAGGGGAATAGAGTATGGGAGGAGCAACCCAGAAAGGGGGTCGTGTGGCCTTAGGTTTGGCTATAGCAAGGGGAAGCATTGTATATGAAGGGGATAGGAGTAGCCAGCAGTGACCATAGTGTAGAGGGCTTTGGAAACCAAAGATTATAGACTTTGTCCTAAGGTCAGTGGGAAACACATGAGGGTTTTAGGCATGGACTGACACAATCTGATTGGTGCTACTGAATCATTTCCCTGGCTTCTGTGTGCAAAACAGTCTGTTACAGTGAAAGGCAAGAAAGGATTCAGAGAACCAATTAGCTGACTACATATGTATCACTCAGGCACAGTGAAGACTAGGGTAGAGGACATAGTGTCACGGGTAGTTACATTTTAGAATTAATAGGATTTGGTACTTGATTAGATGTGGGAAAGGAAATATAAAGGGCCCTGACTTGAACAATTAGATATGAAGAGAAAGAGAAAATGCTAGAGAAGGAGAAGGAATTATGGGGGGGCAGATTCACTTGGATTATGACTCTCCTTGAATTACAGGATGATAGTTGAACTTACCTGGGAAACTGATACCCTGATATACTCAACTCTAGTTTCCACAGCTAGTGAATCTTTGTGATATCTGCAACCATAAGAGAGTTTGTCGTAAAATTTTTCTTATCTTTTAATTATCACATCTAGTTACAGAGGCATTTTAATGCAAATAGAAACACAAATTTTACTATTTATTAATTCAGTGTCTACCATTGAGTTAGTCAAAGGCCAAGAAGCCATCATTGTTAAAGAACTTATTTGTTATGTGTAGCCAGACAGACATGAGCCATGTGACAGAGCCAGCAAACTTCTGAAAAGTTGTGTGTTTTTTATTTTTAGTCACCTGAGAAAATGAAGACCTAATCATTAGGATAAAGTTTATGTTTAATAGGTAGGTTTAGTATCGTTGGCCACAGAGGCCAATCTGCAGGGAGCTGGTTTAATGTGGAAGAGAAGAAAAGCTTCCTTTGGAGGATCTGGCCCTCAGTTGAAGGACGTCCTACTGGGAGATGGCCCTGAGTCTCGTGTGGTGCTGCATTCTTAAATACAGAATCCTACATGTGGCAAGGAGGAATCCTTCCCTAAACACCAGTGTTGAACAGACTATGCTCCAGTCCCTGTGGAGCATGACTGCACTCAGCTCTTTACATTCTATGTTTCTCTGTATTTATATATGCTGTTACACGGTGAATACCTGATTAAGTAATGCAGCTGCCAAATGAATGCACTTGTCGCTCATCAAATGGTACCAGAAAGCCAGCAATGATGGGGCTTATTAGAAACCTTCTTTCACTCTGTGAAAAATCCCCCACATGTCCCAGCCAGTCTCAATATAAAGCTAATGAAATGGGTAAGCAATACACAAAGAAATGTATTCAAGAGCAAATTAACTGCCTCAGGAATATGCATCATAAAGATTGTAGCCTGCAAAATAAATAGACAGTGTATTGGGCAAATTGGCCATGAGTTTATGCATTGATGAGTTGAAATTATTGATATGGCTTCTTGATAGAAGCAGGCAGTGTGGAATCCTAGAAGGCAGACATTAGCAATGAAAATCTAGACCAGAGGCCCCTCTAGTTTGTAGAATTGGGAAAGGGGTAAGAAGGGAAGAGAAGACATTGCTGCAGTCAGCCCTACATGCCTGACCCTGTGCTTATGTTTCCACCAGCTCATGACATCAGCCCAGGACAAGGATCCTGCATTTTTGGCCTCACCTGCCTATCACCACTTAATAGGATTATACTCTGAGGTTATCCAATGAGATTTCATGTGTGTGTTTCTGAGACCCAAGATTAGGTCTTACTGTTCTTCTCTTCCTCACCCCTGTTTACAGAAACACAGGAACACACACTTGCACATGCATGTGCACACATATACCCATGCACACATGAACACACTCACACAAAGTCTTATGAGAAGGCAGAAGTGTGGGTTTAGAGTTGGATTGGTGTAATTTCCACAACATTTAATAAATTTCCTTGGACAAGTCACCCACTTCCCCTGAGTACCTGTTGTTCCCTTTGGACAGTGGAGTTGATATGGTCTCCCTCCAAGTAGGTCAGGAAGAATTGATTAGATACCATCAATTACACGTGAATCTTCTGTGATTTTCACAGACCTTCTTTCTTTCCAAAGCAGTAGTGCAGAGCTTCATGGATAAGGGAGGTCATTATAGCTGTGGACTTCACTTCTCTGCAGTGGGGCTGAAAAAATTGACTTAATATGCAGCAAGACCACAAAGAGAGAGCAATCAGCAGTTTTAAGTGCTGAACCCCCCTTCCCTGTGCATTCTCAGATAGCATTTTCATTAGCCTGATTATTATAATTATTTTTAAAGGAAACCTAATGAATTGTTTGGATTTGTCTTCTGACCCATTCTAGGCTAATGGACAGTGAATTTCCATTTCACTTAAATGGACTCTAAAGGGTGACAAGGGTTGTGCATCCTGCACATTCATGGGTGCATATATCAGATCTAGCTCTCCCTTAAGCAGACCCTAAGACAAAGGTATGAATGTAAGTGCTTTGCTTGGAACAGTCTGAGGAAGCACTGGTAGGGGAGGGGAAAGTGGGACAGGACAGGAATGAACAAGGTACCTCACTGAGCAGCTCACTGGTATTGGCAGCTGGGAGACTTCTGGTGGGCCACTCCTACAGGGTGAGGGAGCTAGGGTATTTATCTACCACTTCTGGTCAGGTACTGATTGAAGGCTGTACCTAGGGACATTTACTCTGCATGCAGAGGATACTCAGATGAAAGTGGGAGCTGCTGGCAATAGGAAGCTATCACTATGCATAGGAATGGTGACTGACAAGGGCAGGTGGTCAGCAAGATGGTAAATCCACAAACCTAAAAAATCTGGATCCCAAAGCACTCAAGACAGAACGACCCACATTTACAATGCTGTGATTCTGTATTTGTCCTTCTCTCCAGATTGTGAGCTTTCTGAGGGCAGGTCCGTATTTTACTTTCATCTAACTGCCTAGCAGAAGCCTGGTCCAGAACAGTCACTCAGCAAACACCTGCTGACTGTGTGAATGGGTGATTGAGGGAATAAGTGAGAAGTGACCCAAAAATGCACAGGACAGGGACTGCAAACTCAAATGCCTAAAAAGGCTAGAGGGATGACTTAAATATGCCAGAAAGAAGAAAAGATAAAAAATAGGAAGGTGGGCATTGTGGGATCTGGAAGACACATGTTCTGTCTCTGGGGACAGCTACAATTCCGCTCTAGGTGACTATCACCTGTGGGAAGCAGGCCCATGGTAGACTTTTTATAAAGAAGAGCTAGGTTGAATGTATAGTGTACACCTGTGATCCCAGTATTTAGGAGCCTGAGGTAGGAGGACTGCAAGCTATAGGCCATCCTGGGCAATTTAGTGAGACGTTGTCTTAAAATAAAAGGAGCTAGGGATGTAGTAAAATGGTAGAGCATTTGTGAGTTCAATCCCCAGTACTGAAAAAAGCTAATATTTTGTGTTTTCTTGTGAAATTTCTTGATTTTTAAATGTGCACAGTGACTAAAAATATTTTGAAAACAAGACACGGATTCCTCAGAACACGTACGCATGATGTAATTCATTTCCAGGCATATGTGGTCATCTATTTACACACAGCATAAGACAGCCCAGAGTGCTTCTAGAAAGAGGTATGGGCTTTCCAGGTCCCCAGAAATACCCGCAGAGACGTTCTATGTAGTGCTTGTAGAATGATAGCATAAAAACAGTCAGGTAGGTTCACATAGTTCCTCAGCAAGGACATTTGGCTGGCTAACTTGGGGGGCAACCCTTCTATTCTCATATCTGCAAAGTTAGTACACTGGAGTCTATTCTCTTTTGTGATGAGAGCTGATCCATTGATAAGTGACACAGTCTTTATAAACTCTAAACCCAAGTTTAATTTGGTACCCTTCCCAGAACTCTCCCTGCTCCCCCAAAGGCCATTTTTGTGGCTTAAGGTTTTCCTAGGCTATCTTCCCATCCCTTTCCTAAGACTTCAGTATGCTTTGGTTGTGAGGTGTCCATCTAGTGGCTTTTGTGTGCCACTAATCTGCTTTTGTGTACCAGGTGCCTGGAAGGTTGTTGGGAGTATGCTCAGCTGTGACTTGAGATCTACCTCAGAGTTGCCACCTTCTGGACCACTCAGCCAGGGTTAGCCAGACTGGAGATAATAGGTCAGAGAAGCATATAGAAAACTGGTTTCTGTTTTTGAGGTCCTAAAGTCCCTTCTCACAACAACATAAATGCTAGGGACCAATTGTATTATTTATCCAGCGCCACTCCTTTTTCTCCTAGGCATGGGCTAGACTACATTTCCCAGGCTCCTTTAGCTAGATGAGATCATGTGACTAAGTTCTGGCCCGTGGAATGTGGTAAAAACTTTCTGTGCAGGTGTGAACAGTCCGTCTCTTTCATGATCCATTGGCTCCTTGGAGAGAACTCCTAGCACTTTGAAGAGGGTGGAGCCACAAGATGGAAAAAGCCTGGGTCCCTGCATGGAGCAGAAATTTCCACTTTTCCGACTGTGCTATGTTGTACTGTGATGTGAGAAATGAATTTCATTACATTGTACTACTGAAATTTTTGAGCTGGTGTATCAGCTGACTTTGACACAGTGCCCTACAGGGAAGTATTGTGAAAACTGCCTTTGGGAACCCCTGGGCCTCCTTAGAGGGAGATTGTCTGTTGGAGAAAGGGGCGTTTTAACTCCAACCTCATTAACAAAGAATGGAGGCGCTGTCGGCACAAAGCTGCTTCCAATTAAGTGGATTTTGTGATGACCCTTGAGATGAATAGGAAGAACGTCAGGCAGCAATAATTGTTCCATATTGCAGGTAAGCATTGCATTTTGCATCCTCTAGGAATTCTCAGTTTAATACATCTCAGTGGTGCAGGGTTGACTCTTCAGGGATATAGCTAAAGACCACGAGTTACTTTTGGCAAATAGGTCTATTTTGGAGACCACTTTTCTTGCTTACTGAGTAGTTGATAGTAGGACTGAACTTTGTAAGGCAGGCAAAGATCACTGATCTTGATCTCTGCTCTTAGGGACTGGGGACAGAGGGTGTTTATTTTCTACTTGGTGCACTGGGACATACCTGCTTTAGGAGAAAATGCAAAGTAGTTCAATCCCCTATCATTTGAGTCAAATGTGTCCAAGGAGAAAACCTCTTTGTTGGATGCTTATGTCACTGGCATGTAGGAAACATACAGGATAATTTAGAGAATTGGTCCTTCTTTTTCCAAGAGCTCATTTGAAAGCACCCAGGAAACTATCACAGAATGGAGGCTGTTAGAGCTCATCAAGTGAGTGGGGCCAGAGAACAAGATGCCGGAGTCTGGGCAGCTCCTGAGGGTATGAGGTAGGAACGTAGGACAGATCCCCACAGTTTTGCAGTTTCTTTGACTCTCTGCTCAAAATTTAAATTTCAGAAAGGGAAGCCAGTTATGCAGTGTATGAAATGGCACAGAACACTTGCGGAGAGATAGAGGACAGCTTCCTAGGATGGGAAAAGCTCACCTTTGCCCTTGTCATGAGGTTGTCACCAGTTCTCTACACCTAGCACCTGACCACTCTGGATACTCTGACAACTAAGCAGTAAGACCTGGCTGTAGTACCCTCTTGAGCAATGACAGCCTGAGAGACTCAGAGGTACATTTTCTAGACACGGCACCACTCAGTGGGTCCCATTCTCAGAGCTGCTGAGGTCCACTCCTGTAGTGGGGATGGCTCAATCCTGTTTGCTTCTTGCCTCCCCACCAGCACTAATGCCCAGTTTGGGGCCTTTTATTTCAGTCTGAAAAATGACCAGGAAAATTAAGATGTGATTCCAAGGCCATATTTGTGCCTCGATGTGCAAGAATAGCCTGGGCAGTGCCTAATCTTGCCCAGGCTGGAACAGGGAAGTATTTTCAGGGACAGGAGTGATCAGATGGTTCTGAGAGGAGGCCTCACTTTGGAATCTCCAAAGAATTAGGGACAAAAATCTCAGTGGGCCATAAACAATATTTTCTGAACATAGACAGTGTGGACTGGCCTGTTGAATTTATTGAAGCCCATCTCATGATCTCAGTGTCTCACTGGGGCCTTTAAGGCATCATCGTTTGGTTCTCTGAGCTTGGCACTAGGAGGCAGGCATCCCTCTGTAAACAGACTCACTTCTTAAGATGAGTCAGAGAGGATGTTTTAGAGCAGAAGAAAATCAAATCAGAGCAAAGATGACCTTCTTAGGAGGGAGGAAGGAGAGTCTGTGAAAGGGATGTATTGGTAAGTTTTTTACTTCCTCTTTAAATGTCCATTTGGGTGAGGCCTGGTTTATTTATCCAGTAGGGGATTACAGAGTATTTTTAATGTAGGAGGTAAGGGGAGGGATGGTTGTAATGAGGGATAAGTCTTGGTCCGAAAGGAGCTGTAAATAGGCATCCTGACAGTAGTTCATGATTATAGGGCACTGTGTAGTTTGCAAGACACTTTTTTGTGAATGTCATATAACTATTCATAATTCAGTATTATTTTTGTTTAGTGTCATCACTGCATCAGGAAAGTGAATATCAGAGAGGTTAAATAACTTGTTCAAGTTCACACAGATTGTCAGGGAGGTGATTACGCTTGAACTTGGATCCTATGTCAAAGCATTTTGCTTGTCTAGCCATAGAGGCAGACACATGTGCAAGCAATATGGGGGAGTGTTCGATTGCTGAAGAAGAGGAAAGGAGGGTTCTAATTGTGAAATAATTGTGGAACACTGAGAATGAACCGTGGTGTTGGGGTGAAGAGAATGCACTCCTCATCTCTCTACTTCTTGCTCTAAGCCTTCTCCACACTGTTACAGAAATGATCTTTCTGCAATATGAATCTTATTGGGTCACTTATAAGCTTAAAACCCTTCATTGGCTTCCTGTTGCCTCCATGGTAAACTTGTGTTGGATACTGAAGATTTCCAGTACTGTTGCATGGTTTTGTCCATCAGTGCCAGCATGGTGGAGGGAGATGGTTGATTTATTCAGGATCAGGCCATTGCCAGTAGATGTGATGGAGGGATATAGCAGGATGGCAGTGAAGTAACAATAGACCAGGTGATCCAAGAAAGAAAGGGAAGAAAGGGAACATAGTCAGGGCTGTGGATAGGAGGAAGATGAGAGGTTGATGGATTGAAGACCCTGATGTAATTGAAGAAGGGCTTTAGTGGGTGCTCAGGCTGGCAAGCTGGCTGGAGAGGAGGTTGCAGGGGGAGGGGGATGGGTGGGTTCAGAACTTCAGGGGAAGTGGATGCAGATGATGACAAAATACAGGGAGTGATTCACCCAGTGGGTGATGGGTAGATAATTCACCCTCCCCCTAGAGATGTTCAAATGTCTTAATCCTGCAACCTGCGAATATTATCTTGCAGAGATCACAGGGTAGTGGTGGGGAGAGGTGATTCTAAAGAATGGGGCCATGAGAGAAGGAATTCCTGTGGCCTCTAGGAGCTGAAAAAGGCAAGAGAACAGATTTCTTTCTCTAGAGCTGCCAGAAGGAGCACACCATGCTGATTCATTTTAGACTGCTGCTCTTCAGAAGTGTAAGATAATATATTTGGTAATGTGTAATGGCAGCAATTGGAGAGTGACAAGTGACTGAGAGAATGGAGGAGACATCATTTGGATGACTCTTCACATTTTGGACATTCTATTCCTATATTTACATAATTAACTCAGTCTCCAAAGCTAGACTTGTGATTATCCAACCACCTAATTTATCCACTATTCAAGGCATTTACTAAAATCTTCCCTTCCCTTCCAAATACCTCTCAACATCTCTTCTCACCTTGCTATCAGCAGTCTACCTGTGGCTTGTATCAGGATGAACTCACTGAGCTGGGACTGAAGATTTCACTGAATGAAGGAAATTTTCTGGAAGTAAGGAAATTTAAGCAGCAAAAACATTATAGTTTAACTGCTCTATGTAGGAAAATGAGAAAAGATTTTATTTTAGATCTTTGAACAAAGTAAGAGATCAAGAATGAGGAGAACAAGGAAGAGGAGAAGAAGGAGAGAGTCTTCAGGGCAGCAGAAGGCTAGTGACCACATGGTACAGTGGATTATTTGATAGGACAATGCCTATATTCAGTTTTAAGTACAGTAATTTGCCATTTTGTAGTATGTATCCCCTACCCCCCATGTTTGGCAAAATGTTGTATTTTTATGCTGTCATCAGTGGCACAGTATTTTAGAAATAAAAAATGGGATTGTTTTTAATCTGTGGAACAGCTTGGTGTGGGACAAAGATGGCGTGTATAGAGGCAGGAATCCAGAGGTTAGATGACCATCCATCCATCCGTCTGTCCATCCTTCATGTATCTATTATCCATCATCCATGTCTTCCTTCCTTGCTTCCTTCCTTCCTCCTCCTTCCTATGCCCCCACTCATCTGCTCATTCACTAGTTAATTAATTCAGCAAATACTCACTGGGCATCCATCGTGTACTTGGCTTATTTCTGGGTTCTAGAGATACTTTAGCAGACAAGACAGACAGATACCCTGCTCTCAGAAGCTTTCGATCAGGATGAAAGGCAGACCATAATGGGTTAACTTAATAGATTAGCATGATAACTTTAGACTGTAATAAACACCATGAAGATGACAAAAGAGGATGACATTATAGAACAGTGCCTCTCAAAAAATGGTTCCTGGACCAATAGCAGTAACAGAACCTGGGCATTTATTAGAACCATAAATTATCAGGCCCTACCCAGGCTGACTGAAGTAGAAACTCTGGGTGTGGGGCCCAGGATCTGTATTTGAAATCACTCAAGTGAAACTGATGCATGTTCAGGTTTTAGACCTACCATAATGGAGATCGAGAGTGGTCACCTGAAGTAGAGTAGTCAGGAGAGTGACATTTGACTTGAGATTTCAGTGACAGAGAAATATAATCATTTAAATTGGGACAAATGTATTTCTGGCATAGAGAAGAACAAGACAAAGAATCCTGAGGTAGGAACAAATTCAGGGGCTTTACAGGACTGAGAAAAAGACCAGTGTGGCTGGTGTGTGGTATAAACTCATGCAAATTTATTGTGAGAGGTAGTGCTAGGAACAGTATTATCTTTGTATATGGATTCTCTTTATAAGTCTTTGCTTATTTGCATTGGAAGATATGCATTGGGATTCTTAGTAATGCATATTTAAATTGTCCTTATAAAAGGATTTCTTGGCTCCTTATGAAGCTACAGTTGTAGTGGGAGATAATGGTAGAGCTGAGAGTGACAGTGCTTGGGATTTAATCTCATCACAGTCTAATCACTGCTTCTCTCTGTACCCTAGTTTCCCCATCTACAAGGTCTAGAAGGGGAGGAGGTGGGAATAATCAGCTGATGCGTTTCCCTGAATCGAGGTGTTGACATCTCCCTGTGGCTCAGACTGACTCTGCCTTAGCTGTTTTCTGGAGGCCTCTGTCACCCTCTGTCCTCCTCTTGATTTGATTTTGGCAGACGTGCCTGAGACAGGGCAGGAGGAAAGAGGTATATGGCCATCTGGAATTGCCATTGACGTCAAATGGTGTTTGGAAGTCTACTTTGAATACAGTAATGCCAGGAGCCAAGTCCATGCCCCTAATGGCAGTTAGCTTCATAGTTATTGCCCTGCTGCTGAGCCCAACTGTTTTATTTCTTACAAATAGATGTTTTAGGAAAAGAATAGTAAACAGAGCTGCAAAATCACAAGCATGACATTTGCACTTGGCTATGCAGGACTGGGGAAGGAGAGAGGCACCAAACCTGGACCTTTTCCAGGGGGACAGCAAAGTGCCTTGGGAAGCCCTTGGAGTCCTTGAATTTGAGTGCATATTAGGCCTTTCCTTTTAGTCTCTGTTTCCTCACCTGAAAATTGGAGAGGATGCCACTTAAACTGTATTAACTAAGATGGCTTGCGCCAAGTGTCTGTCACATAGTAGGTGCTCAACAAACACCAGGACTTGTCTTCCATCCCTTCACTGTGAGTGGGGGGATATAGCTCTCCTTCCTAGTCAGACACAAGTCCCACTCTGCCTACAACTCTCTGGGCTTGTTTTGCTTGTGTAGTAATTAGGCACTGGCAGCTGAGAGTACCCACACCGGCAGTGTTGTCTTTTCCCCAAGCTGCTTCAGCTGATATAGGGTTGGTGGTAGATGACAGCTTGTTTATCCAGGGAGGCTGAAAAATATTCTGTTGAGCAAAGAAAAGCTCATTTGTCTCCCCCCAAATGTGGATGAGAAGAGTATGCCGCTCTCCTCCTATCTTACTAGCTGCTCACTCTGAGCATTACTCATGTGGAACCTCTTCTGCAGCTGCCTAGGTTGCCTGGGCTCTTCATTCCCTCACTCTCACAATGCCCTTGGCAAAAACATCCACCATACAAGCTTCATTGATCACTTTCAAACTTCTGTCCCCAACCTGGGCTGCTCCCTTGAGTTTTATACCAGACACCAACCTCACCCATTCATCAAGTCATAGATGGGAACTACCTTCCTTCTCCTTTACATTCCTTCTCTTCTCTGAATTTTAGTCATTGGAAGCACTGGCCACCCATTCCCTGAGCCCACTCTGACAGTCTTGTTCTTTTGTGTGTGCACATCCCAACCAGCAGGTCCTGTCCATGTTGGCTTTAAAATTTCTATAATGACTCCTTCAACTTATCCTCAGCCGCCATCTCCCTGGGGAAGGCTTTCCTCATCTCTCACCAATCCCTCCTGTAGGACAGCAGCCATGGATTGACTTAAAACACACACAGGACAGTGTCACCCTCTGCTCCCTGTAGTCCTGAAGACAGGAGGAAGGAGGAGTTCATTTTTCCTGTGTCAGTATTTTTTTTGAAAAAAATCTCATTATACATGTGATGGGTACCATGTGATAATGTGATACATGCACATACATGTAATGATCGAATGATGGTAACTAGAATTTCCATCTCTTTATACACTTCATATTTCTTTGTGTTGTATTGTGGTGAGATCTCACTTTTGGGAAAAGAAAACTAATACACAAATAAACAACAAGAAACAAAACATCCTCATTCAAGTTTGGTGCCACCACACATTAGCAGTGCAATTTCTGAAGATACTTAAACTTTCTTGGGATCCCATCATTTCCAGAGAAGAGACAATAATTTTTCCTGAAAAAAGTTGCCATGAAGTTTAGAAACTAAATGGAAATAATGCAAACTTGATGAATGTTAAGTTGTCCCTGTCTTATGGTTTATGTCTAGATGTCCCCCCAAAGCCTCATGTGGTCATAGGTGGGATTTTTCAGAAGTGTCTGGATCTAGGATATGTAATGCTGGGATTCAGTATGTGATGCTGGAATTAAACGTGTATGCTGGGATCAAGGGTGAGTGAGTACTAGTCCATTGATTCATTTGGCCTAATTCTGGATGTGGATAATAAGAAGGTCCACCTTGCCCTAAGGGTATGTAGCCTTTTGGGTAGAATAAAAGGCACAGAAAGGGGCTGCTATGGTCACTTCCTGCTTCCCTACTTTTCTGCTTGCTGCCTTGTTGCCCTCTGCCTTCTGCCTGCCATGAACTGTTTCTTCTCTGCCATGCCACCTGCCTTGGTGCCAGCCAACTATGAACTGAAACCTCTACAAACTATGAGCTACCATAAACCTTTCTTCTTTTAACTTTGGGTGTTGTGTATTTTGTCTCAGCAGTGATAAAAGTAACTAAGACACCCTGCATTTCACTTTTGAACAGTACTTTGCAGTTTTCACAAGTTTTTCTTGGGAGCTGTTTCTCTCTCTCTCCACACACACAGTTTATTTATTGTGTACCAACAATAAATTGGGTACAGTGCTAGGCACTGGGGCATAGCAGAGAACAAATAAAACTTCATTCCATCTGCCCCAGAGTTCACATCTTTTGTAGGGAGATAAATAACAAACATGAGGCCAGGGATTTAGCTCAGCAGTTCCGTGGCCTGACTTGCAAGCGCAAGGTCCCGAGTTCAATCCCCAGTACCAAAAACAAAAACAACCCCACAAAAAACAAAAACAAAAAAACAAATATGTAGTATAAACCCTGGGCATATTCAACCATCTCATCTTTGACAAAGAAGCCAGAAACACATACTGGAGGAAAGATAGCCTCTTTAACAAATGGTGCTGGGAAAACTGGCTATCCACATGCAAAAGATTGAATCTAGTCACATATCTCTCATCATGTACAAAATTAAAATGAAAATGGATCAAAGATCTTAAATGTTAAAAGAGAAATAATCCAGTAGAAGATAAAATAGGTAAAACTCTTGAAAACATAGGCATAGGCAAGGACTTCCCCAGTTGCAGAAGAAATAGTATCAAGAATCAAGAAAGAGGATCATATTAAATTAAAAGTCTTCTTTTTGGCACAGCGAAGAAAACAGCCAGCAGAGTGAGGAGACAACCTACAGAAGGGAAAAAATTTGCCAGCTGTTCTTCAAACAGAAGAATCTGTCCCCCTACAAAAGATGTAAACTCTGGGGCAGATGGAATGAAGTTTTATTTGTTCTCTGCTATGCCCCAGTGCCTAGCACTGTACCCAATTTATTGTAGGCACAAAATGAATAAAGGAGAGAGAGAGAGAAAGAGAGAGAGATGCTCCCAAGAAAAACCTGTGAAAACTGCAAAGTACTGCAAAGTACAAAAGTGAAACGCAGGGTGTCTTAGTTAACTTTTATTACTGCCGAGACAAACTACACAACACCCAATATCTACAATTCTAATATCTAGAATATGCAAAGAACTCAAAACAATTACACCCTTAAAAGATCCAATTGAAAAATGAGCAACTGAAATGAATGGACACTTCTCAGAAGTACAGATGGCCAATAAACACACGAAAAGCTGTTCAACATTTCTGGCCATTAGAGAAATGCAAATTAACAACATTGAGATTTCATCATACTTCGGAAAGAATGGCTATTTTCAAAAAATCAAATAATAACAAAAGCTGGCAAGGCTAAGGGGTGGGGGAGAAAACTTCTTTTAGTACAACCACTGTGGAAATCAGTATGGAGATTCCTCAAAAAACTAAAACTCGAAATTCCATTTGACTCAGCTATTCCCCTTCTAGGTATCTTCCCAAATGAGTTAAAGACATCATATCACAGTGACAACATGTGTGCCATATTTGTAGCAGTACAATACTGGGACAGCAAGGAGTCATGTATATGTGGCCACAGAAATTTGAGGTTTAGATCTGCACGAACAGAGAAGAGCCTCAATGATTTTAAAAAGACGAAAGTTCATTGTAACAGTACAGCAGACATAAGCATAGTCAAATAATATATTACCACATGGCAAGTCAGGGTCAGCACCAAAGATGAAGGGGAATCCTCTGGGGAAGGGGCTTACACGAGATGGAGCCTTTGGTAGGTGAGAGAAAACTCGTGCTACATCCAGTTTCTCAGTTTCTTAAGTGCTGTGTTCAGACAAAAGTGACTGGGTGCCAACAAGCCTAGAGCTTGGGAATGGTCAGTTTTTTGAGTGTTAACAGTTATCCCTAAACACTCTTTTCTCGGGCGATAGTCAACCTCCCTATAGAAAGGCTTATAGCCAAGGTCATTTCAGTGCACTCATGCATTTTGTGGATTCTCATCATTTTAACCCTTTCCCTGACAAATTCATAATAGCTAAATCTTGGAAGTATCCTATATGTCCTCCAATAGATGAATGAAGAAAGAAAATGTGGCATTTATATACAACAGAGTACTACTCTGCCATAAAGAAAGGTAAACGAATTATTTGTAGGAAAATGGATGCACCTTGAGACTGTAATATTAGGTGAAATGGATTAGTCACACAAGCTTAAATATTGCATCATTTTCTTTTTTTTCATGGTTTTTCTTATATGAGAAACTCGAAGTATAAATAAAGGACAAAATAAAAGATAATGGGAAATAGGGAGATAAAATTTTTGCAAAAGGGAACAGAACCAAGAAATGAAGGGGTGAGGGGGAGGGAAAGGTAGAGAAGGGGAATAAAAAGAATTAAGATGTGTTATGTACATATACCAGCTTCCATGAGGAATGTAATCGTTATGTACTGCAGACACGTGCCACTACAAATACAAATTTAACAAAAGCCCAAATACACAGTATAATGTTAGGTAGTTTCAATGCCATTGTAAAAGATAAAGCAAGATAAGACAGAAGTGATGGAGATTGGGAGGCCCCTGGGTGGATCTCAGAGGGTAGTAGGAAAGAGAGTCAAATAGGCCAAAGGATAATTAAAAGACTTCACAGACTGTGGCCAGCACTGTGAAAGAAGTAAGAATAGCTATGTGAAACCACAGATGGATCAGGAGAATTAAATATTAAAAGTGTATGGAAAGTGCTTTGTGTGATGGTGAATGACAGATGCTCAATGACCCGTTCTTTCCCTGAATAGCTCTCTTTCCTGTATCTTTAATTTTTTCCACAACTGGATCCTTGCCAAGAGTCCTTACACATGCCCAAGTCTTGTTCAGCTTAGAGCACGCCTGTCTGACCCCAAGCCATACTCTTTCCCCCTTTAAGGCCCTACTTTAGCCCCTCAGAGAAAGCTTTTCTAACAATATCTCTACTTTCTGTCTTTCCTTCTGCTTTAACTCATTCTTGTCTTCATTTCAGTTTGGCTTTTAATCCTGGAAGAGTCCAGAAATCACTCTCCTTTAAGTCACCAATGATGTCCATGGTCATTGAGCCCTTTCTCATCCTTGGCATCTCAGACACAATATCATATGTTCTAATTTCAGATACACCACCTATTAGCATTTATCACCGCCACCCCACTTATAACCTCTTAGGTCCCTTTTCTGATTTTTTTTCTCTGTTGGTTCCTTAAATGCTGATGCCCCAAGATTCCATTCTCTTCTTCCTCTTACCACTGGGTAATGGCTGAATTCTCCCCTATCTAATTCTCATCCCAGTTTGCTCACCTGAAGTCCTGGCCCATGCTTTTAGTCACTCTTGGACACCCTAAGAAGTGCTATTGCCATCTAAACTCCAGACTGGAATTCACCATCCTCTTCCTCCATCAATCCTGTTCTTCTAATCCTCCCATCACTGTGAGTTTTGCTGCCACCCACTTGTTGTCCAAGCCAGAACCTTGGAATTCACCTGCTCCTCTTGACTCCTCTCAAATCTGCATATCAGTTGGTTACCAATTCCTATACGTAGATTCTACCCACTAATCACTCTTGAGATTTGCCCACCTCTCACCACTTCTTACCAGCTTCCAAGTGTAGTCCTCCCACCATCTGGACACCTGCAGAGCCTTGTCATGGCTCTTCTGTCTCTGCTCTGGTTCTCCCCAGTCCAGCCTGCAAGGCAAAGCTGGCAAGGTTTATGCTTTTGTTTAAGGTGCTGCCAGGCCTTTTATTGCCCACAGGATAAAAATCAGACTCTTTTCCTCTGTTCCCAGGCTCTGCAGACTCAAATGCTATCTTCTGCTCACATCTTTTATCTGTCCTCTTTTTGCACTGTGTCTAGCCACATTAAGCTTAATCCAGGTCTTTGGGGGAGACCAGGTCTCTAGCTTTTGCCTGAGACCTTTCTCAACACCCTTCCTTCTGAATGAAGTCTCTTTTCACCTCCTTTCCAGTTGGCTAAACTGAGAGGACATGGCAGATGGGCCATGCCACTTCCTCCTTTTCTAGGTGAGTCCAGAGAGGAGGAGAGATTTCCTGAAGGTCACCCAGCAAGCCCAGTGTGTGCTGTGCTAGGCAGAGCAATCTTATTTCTCTCCCACAGTCTACCATGGTGGGAAGAAAACTTGGCATCGGCTTGTGTTGTTACCCCCAAATTTTGGCCCTTTTGTTGCTGAAATCAGAAAGAAACAAGTGGTAAGTTTTCCTGAGAAGGGATTGAAGATAATACAGGATATTTTTGCCTTTGCCTTAGTTTTCTGAGGCTGAGACCCGAGTAGTACCTGGCTTCTCCCATTACCTTCCAGAGCCCTCAGCTTTGCCTCAGCTTTTCCTGCCCTACTGCTAATAGAGACCCTCACCTGCAAACACTAGTATCTGTTTCCTCTCACCTGAAATTGTTTGTCTCAGTGGCACAACCTGGTTGGAACATGCAAGTTAATGTTTGAGACTGGGGGTGCTTAGGCTATGTGGAGAGTCCTAGTGCCCTGAGCCCAGGTAGGGATGATACCATTTAATCTCTAGGCACAGACTGGGCTATCAAATATGTCATTGACTAGGCCTTGACTGTAGGCACAGAATGAGTCTTATCCTGGCTGTAGACCGGACTCTGAGGCTCGACCCAGACACAGCTGTGATCTTGCTTCCATACTTGGCCTTAGCTCTGGAAATAGTTTCAGCCTTCACTCATTTTAGAATGGGCCTTGGCCCTACTCTCAGACTCATCTCTAGCTCTGGTCCCACACTGAAGTCTGATCTGACTTCCAGAATGAACCTTGACCTTGGTCCCAGACTAAGCTCACAGATTAGACTTGCAGCTGTGGTGGGCTTATGCTGAGAGTGGCACTTACTTAGGGCAAATCCAACCCCTTAGGAAATAGGCAGGGAATGTCTTTTTGTGAACAGAATAGGCCTCTGGTGTTGTACTCATAGATTTGGGGGTTCACAATCCACATAAGGGCCAAGCCCAAAGGGTTGCTGCAGAATCATTTTTGGCAGAGCTTCCCAGACAGTTTAGCTCCCAAATAATGGAGAGATTATTCCTGCTGATATCTGTCAAGATGAGATTGAGAGCATTTATTTCACTGAGAAGGGGCCTTAATGACTCTTCAAGGAGTTGGGGCCTAATGAAGCACACATCAGAGAATGATTTAATCTTCTTCTCATAAAACCTGGGCAACAAGGAGATCAACTTCAGAATCCAAATTCACCCTGACATAAAAAATGTGAGCTCAAGACAGTTCCAGATCACTGATAATTGTCTGGGGCTAATTGCTGTGGCCTTGTGGGGGGCAGGGTTAGGAGAAGCAAGGGAGGGAGGGTGTGGCTGAGGGCATCTTGGGACATGCTAGGCTGTCCCTGCCAGGCACTTAAAAGGAGCTGACAGGAAGTGACACTGGAGGATAAAGTAGATTAAAGTAAGTAGGGGACAGTAGAAGGTTGCTTGGCTTTGGCCACTCAGTCTCCTTCAAGGTGGGTCTTCTTCCCTCTCTAAGAGGGCAAGTGAATAATAGATGACACTTGCCTAATAGTCCAGAAGATGCCAGAAAACTGTTTCCAAGACATAAATGTAACAATTAGAGCTTATGAAGGCTGCTATGGGGAAAACTGAATGGAGACTGCTCTTGAGAGACCTAGAGGTGAGCAGGCTGGAGCATCAGCCTGGGACTGGCTCTCCATCTCCTTGGGGCTGGCTGTGGTGTGCTCTTGTGTCAGGCTTCTCTTTCTGGCTTCCATACCTTGCTGCGTACTGGGGTCTCACACGTCTCAAAGCCTAGCCCACCAGGAAAGCAACATCAATCATACTTCTCTCTCAGATGCTAAATCTTGCCCACATTTTCTGTGGCAGATTTTCTTTCTGTTGCACAGACTTATTAATGACATTGTGGGGGAAATCATGGGCTTTGACTTGAACAAATACATCCCAGTTACTCATTTCAAAAAGAAACATATTTTACAATAATCAGATGGTAAAAAATTGGAAATGACGAGAAGCAAACTGAATTAAGCTTTGGCTGATGCATAATATAATCATTTATACTAAATTTAGGACAATAATATGCTGTGCAGCCAGAGAACATATAAAATAGTAAAGGGATCCTCCTATTTTTTCTATTAGAAGACAATGTTGTTTTTAAAAAAAATTATTTTTATTTTACTAGTAGTTTTCAATTAATGAAGTTTACAGTCATCCTGGGGAGTAGTTACATGTACATACCACAGCTTGTTACTTCTATTTTTAAAATGCCCTTCCTCTCTCTCCTCCTCCAATTCCCCTATCCTAGTTTCCATTCTTGTTGATATTATTAATCTTAGCTCAAGTTATGGCATGTAGTGTTTACATTAATTGAGGTTATTAGGTTTCTGTACATAGCATGTCTTTATTCTACGTATTTCCCCTTCCCTTTCTCCTCATCTCTCATTTTCCCTTGGACCACTTCGCTATTGAGATTCATCTTCTTGTCTCCTTCTATCTGTCCATTATTATTCTCTTTGTTTGTACTTTGCCTCACTCAAATGAGAGATTTTAGGGTTGTGTGTCTGTTTTTTTTTTCACTCAATATTATATTTTCTCAGTACATCCATTTTCCTACACGTCTCAAATCTGTCATTCTTTATAGCTGAGATTATATAGAGAGACCACATTTTCTTTATCCAATCATGTATTGATGGTTATACAGGTTTTTTCCAGGATTTAGGTATTAGTAGTTGTGCTGCTATAAACATTGGTATGTATGTATCACTGTAATGTTTTTTAAGCTCTTTGAGGAAGACACCTAGCAGAGGGATAGCGGGGTCATATGGAATTTCTAATTTCAGTTCTTTGAGAAATCTCCATATTGATTTCGATAATGATTGTTTTAGTTTACATTTCCAACAGCAATGAAGGAGGGTTCCTTTTTCACCACAGCCTTGCCAGCATTTGTTATTGTTTGATTTCTTAATGACTGCTATTTGTTCTGGAGTAAGATGAACTCTTAGTGTTGTTTTAATTTGCATTTCTCTAATGGGAAGACATGTTGAGTAGTTTTTCATATATTTGTTGACCATTTGTATCTCTTCCTCTATGAAGTGTTTGTTCATTTATCTTACCATTTCTTGACTGGATCTTTAATTTTAGGTGCTTTAGTTTTTTTGTGTGTTCTTTGCATATTCTAGATGCTAGTCCTCTCTCTGAGGAGTAGCTGGTAAATTTTTTTCCTATTCTATAGGCTGTCTCTTCACTCTACTGATTGATTCTTTTGCTGTATGGAAGCTTTTATAATCCTATTTCTTGATTCTTGCTGTTATTTCTTGTGCAATTGAGATTCTGTTTAGAAAATCCTTTCCTACATCCATCTCTTCAAGTGTTTTACTTATCTTCCAGTAGGTTTAATGTTTCAATTTTGATGTTGAGATCTTTGATCTATTTTGATTTTAATTTAGGGTATAGTGAGAGATGAGTCCAGTTTCAATCTTCTGCACACAGATAACCAGTTTTCCCTGTACTTTTTTCCTCCAAAATTTACATTTGGCTCCTTTGTTGAAGATCAAATATCTGTATATGTCTGGGAAGGTTTTTGTATCCTCAGTTCTATTCCACTGGCCCACATATCTGTTTTTGTTCTGGTACATGCCATTTTTATCACTGTTGCTTTATAGTATAGTTTCAAGTCAGGTATTATCATACTTCCTGCTTTGCTCTTATTGCCCAAAATTGCTTTTGTTCTTTTGTTTTTTTTCTGGTTCCATATGAATTTTAGGATTTTAAAAACTAGATCTGTAAAATGTACCTTTGGTATTTTCATTGGGACTACATTGAATCTGTATAACAGTTTTCTGAGTGTGATATTTTGACAATATTAATTCTGCCTATCCAGGATCAGGGGATATCTTTTTATTTTCTGATGTCTCTTCAAACTCCTTTTCCTTTTTCAGAATACTGTAGTTTTCTTTGTAGAGGTGTTTTACTTCCTTGGATAGGTTAATTTCTAGGTATTTCGCTACTATGAATGGTATTATTTTCATAATTTCCCTCTCATTCCGTTTATTGTTGGTGTACATAAATGCTAATGATTTTTGTGTGTTAATCTTGTATCCTGCTACATTGGTGAAGTTTGTTATTAATTCTAAGAGTTTTTTGATGGGGTTCTTCTATGCAGAGTATTATGCCAATCATGCCATCTGCAAATAATGATAATTTGAGTTCTTCTTTTCCTATATGTGTCTCTTATTTCTTTCCTTTGCTTAGTTGTTCTGGCTAACGTTTCAAGTAGTATGATGAATAGAAGAGGTGAGAGTGGACATCCTTGTAGAAAGCAATGTTCTTAAGTTAGATATAGAATCCTTAAAAGAAAACACTAATAGATTTTACAATGAAAAAAATTAAAAATGTAAATAACTTCTATATAGTGAAACAAAGAACTACATTTAGAAGAAAACAGACTTAGAGAAAATGTTTGTAGCATATACAATAAAGTGCTAGTTTGCCAAGTACATGAAGAGCTTCTGCAGATCTATAACAAGAAGACAAAAATGCAATAGAAAAGTAGGCAAAGATAATTCTAGAAGAGGAGACATTGGGTTAGAGGAGTGGCCATTGGTCCACTGCTCACATCACTCTTCCAAAGACCCTCCTACCAGGAGAAGAGCTGATTGACAGGCTCAATGTAGAGCATCTTTGGATCCACCATGAAGGTCATGCCAGATTTTGCTTCCTCTGGGCTGTACCTAGCCACTGACCAAGCATGGTGGAGTCTTAGAAGCAGGCCTTCTTGGGAACTCCATAGCAGTCTAGTGGAGGCTTTCTCAGAATTTCACTTCCTACCTCTTCCTTCCTGTCTCACTGTCCTGGTGAAAATGCATCTTGGTCTGAAGGCTCTCCTTGCTCTCTCCTATTGGTCCTCCAAAGGCATTTCCCCCAGCAAGGGTCTTGGTTGTCTAATCCCATCTTGGTATCTGCCTCACGGAGGACCTAAATAGAACACAACCAGAGACTCAAATGAAAAGTGATTCAGCCTCACTCATAATAAGGAAGTAGAAATCGAAATGTGAATTAACATTCTAAAAAGGTCATTAATATCTTGTGTAGTGAGGAGATACAATTTGAATCTCACAATGTGTGTAAGTGAGGAATGTAATGTAAGCATATTTGTTACCTTAATGTCTTACTTCCAGGAATCTGTTCTATGGGATATACACATATATGTGTGTAAATATATGTTCATTATGGTATTATTTATATAAGTCAGAAACTTGAAAATAAACTATGTGCCTTTATAAGAAATACTGTAGTTACATCAGTTGCAGAGCATTCGCATCATATAATGTTGGGTATTTAAAATAACAAGGTCAAGCCAGGCATGGTGGCACACGCCTGTAATTCCAGCACTTGGGAAGCTGAGGCAGGAGGATCGCTGTGAATTTGAGACCAGCCTGGGCTACGTTCCAGGTCAGTCTCAGCTACATAGTGGGGCCCTGTCTCAAAAAAATAAAACAAAGCAAAACAAAAATGAGGTCAAGCTATATGACATGAAAAGATGTTTCTGGGGTCAAGTGAAGAAAAAGTGGCCACAAAATATATTGTGTAGTGCGTTTGGGTAGGAAACCTCTTAATTAAATGTGTTTATTGCATACAAATTGGTGGAGAAGTACAAACATCTGGGAAGGTAGACATCAAATTGCTAAAATTATTTGTTTTTAGGGAGGAGACTAAATTGGGGGTAGCTATTAAAGGAAGTTCTTACTCTTCACTCTGTTTCCCTTTCTTGTTTAGTTATTTCACAATGAACATGGACTATTTTTAATTAAAATGAACAATATACGAGAAGAGTGAAAACACCCCAGAGTGTAACCACGCAAATGAGTATTGACCCTGTGGGGAGACAGTGTCCATATTCCAGTCAATCTGTTTAGTATTTGGATTCTTCACTGGGAATGACCTTGAGTGGCAAGTAGTACCATAAGAAAATTGTTCTCATTTTTATCTTTCAAATTTAAAGTACCCTTTAAAATTATTTTTACACAAGTGTTAGCAGGAAGTAAAATTGTCTACCTTAGTTATTGCTTGATTAACCACATCTTATTCTGAATGTTCTTTTTACTGTTTAAA
>NW_022900934.1:16440913-16507338 GCF_012274545.1 Fukomys damarensis
TTAAAAAAAAATTATCCTGCCACAACACTGTCCCCTGAAAGCCACACATGCTATCACTGAAGGTACTGTGGGTCACCCCAGTTCTTGGCCTCAGTTTCCCTATTCTGTTGGGAGAAACTGGATTAAATGGCTTCAGTTTCTGGCTAATGTTTTAGGATTCTGAGGCTACCAGTACAGAACTGCCATCTTGGGATATTCTGGGTGGCTATCAGAGAAAGCCACCCGTGGTCCTCAGGCAGGCCTTCAGCCAGCACCTGTGACCTCCCCTCACTTCTTCCATTCTCCAGTGTGAGTCACAGGCTTGGTGAACATGCCCCTGGTCTATGCCCTCCCTCCATTATGCCCACATCTGCCCACACGTTAGGGTCCCTCTCTGATATTTTTAAGATTCCCTCTGATTAACTAGTTTGGATTACTATGGCGTCTTCCCTCTAGAACATACGGTGTGTAGAATCCAAAACTGTCGCTTTGTCCTGCTTCCAATGTGATTAGGCACTTCACATAATATATGAGGCTGAAAAAAACAGACAGTGAACTGATGCAACTATATATTCCCAAATCCTGAGAAAAACTGAAAGTATCAGGATCCCAAAAATGAATATTTCCCTTAAACCTAGACTCCTTATTAAAGACAGCTTTACTCCTGCTTCTTGCTATGATGATCTCTGAAGATAGATCACAGCCTTTGTGAATGTGGTAATTATGTGAAAAACTTACCTCTTCATACCATGAATGGATTGATGCAAAGCTGGAGAGCTTGTTGATTTTGGAAATGTCTTCCTTTAAATAATGGTTGTTTGTATTTGGTGATCCAGTTCTAAAGCCTGGCTCCTCTGCATTCTCCACAAGTAACATTTTCTTTTCTTTCCAATACTTTCTTTCTGGATCTTCTTTTAACAGAGGGGGTAACTTAATGCATTATTTGTGTTGTGTTTTTGTAGTCCCTATGCTAAGGTGGAGGGGGTTTTTGTCTTTGGGAGGTTCGTGTTGCAAGGCTAACAGAAGTTGCCTGAAGAGAGATCTCTTCCCTGGTTTTCTTTTCCCCAAAATCTAGGCTCAGCCCGGCATAATGCCACGAGCCTGTAATCTCAGAAATCTGGAGACTGAAGCAGGAGAATCACAGCCTGGGCAGCTTAGCAGACCTTGCCTCAAAAAAACAGAAGACTGAGGATACAGTTCAGCATGAAGGCCCTGTGTTCAATCCCTAGTACTGGAAAGACCAAACCAAACCAGACCTAAGCTCGCTTCTGGAGTGAGGAGGGTGATTCAGGTGGAAAGGGAAAGAGGCTTTTGATAGAGAGAGTGTCAGGGAGGTGATCCTGAAGACTAGGGAGGACATGTGAGCAGAAGGAAACTCCTGGAGGTAGTGGGATGCCAGAAAGAATGACCGTTACGGTGTTCCAAAGAGGTTGGGCCCCAGGCCCAGGCACTGGAGTTCCCAGTCCAAGCTGTGTTTCCTGAGCCCAACTTGGCATGAAGGCAATATTACTATCAGTCAATGAGGAACCCTTGATTTAGATCATAGCTCTAACAAAGGCAATCATTCTGGACCTACAACAACTGGGCATCACCCAAATGGGTCTAAGTAGAGCCTTGAGATGAAAGGTACACTAAATATGAATTTCCTGCCAGGCCAGTAAGCTGAGGCCTGGGATAGATTCAGAGAAGATAATATTATTGTGACTTTTCTTGCTTTTTTGGGCTTAAGGAATAAAATTGACACCAGTGACCATTTTTTCACACTATTTAGCACCATCTATTCTGTGTTTATCCTGTGATCTGCACTCTTTTCTCTCCAACTTTCTGCCTCCCTCCTGTCCTGCCACCCTGCACCAGTCCCTTGTCTTTTGTGTTCAGAGAGGGGGACTCACCTGATAACTGTCTGTCCTGGTTAGTGCTCGATGGTTGATAGAAACCAGGCTGTACTAACTCACTGCCGATCCCAACACTATGCTTTGTATCCAGTTGGTATTCAAAAAATGTTTGCAGAATGGAGAGAGGTGCACGGAGTATTCCAAGGTGACTGCTTTGCAGGGGACAAGATGAACTTGAACATGCAAATTCAGGTGTGTTGTGCAAAAGCACAGTAATGACCTGGTTTAATCACAGGAGACTGGCCAGGAAGGGCCCTGTGCATCTGCGAAATGAGCCATTTTCTGCCAACCCTTGCACAGGAGTTGGTGCTGCTTGATCAATTAACCCCACGCCCTTGTCCTCCATCTGTGGTTGGATCAGGGTGTGCAGTTCTGCAGCGAGTGCAGAAGGTAATATCCATCCTCCGTCTGAATGGGTCAAGCATGCATGGTAATTGATGCGTTCCCAGTATCTGGGAGAGAGATCTGAAATCAGTTGAGGCTTTGAGCTCCCTGTGGGCTCCCAGTGGCCAGCCCTCACTGTCTTCTCACTAGGAACACCAGCCGGCCAGACGGATTAGCCTGCCAAGGGCTGCGGGGATGGCTTGCCCTCTGTCCTCTTCATGGCTCTCCCTTCTGGTGGAGAAATGAGTCCTGATGGTGCCCGGGGCCATCCAGACACCTGTCGACTGGTAAAAACAAGCTGTTTTAAAAGATGATGCCTGGCACTGTGAGTATGCGGTCCTCTGAATTATTTTTTAAACGTGTTTTCAAAGTGAAGCTGTTGGCTACCTGAGTGTGCCATGTAAGGCACATTGTTGGGTAGTGTGTTAGGCATGGCCTCTGGAATCATACTGCTTGGCTCAAACCCTGGCCCACTCACTTGCCAACTGTGAGTGCGTGGGCTTACTTTGCTTCTTGGAGTCTTGGTTTCTCCACCTGTCAGTGGTGATGGTATTTACTTGTAGACACTCATGGAGGGTTAACTGGTAATCCAGTTACCAGTTGAGATGAAGTTCATCTTGGCACTGGATGCTCTTTACAAAGCGTCTTCCCACAGGAACACAGGATGTACTGTATGGGTAATTTGGGGATGTTTAGCTTTTGTTCAGTGTCTGTGCTGTTTGCTAGAATTAGGTATAGGTCTGTGAGGCCTGTGGCTGTGGCTAATGTGTCACTTACCACAGAACTTGGCATTCTGCATCAGAGGTGGTATTCCATAAATACCTGTATTAGGAAGAAAATAAGGAAGGTGATGTGGGCATGAAGAAGTGACCCAGAGGGCCGTGGCAGCTCTTTGTGTTTTGGGTGGGGTGGCAGGAATTAGCTCCAGATCTCTAGGCACAGCTACACTGTCAGACCTAGCACATAAGTGGAACAAAACCCCAGAAAGAGGTTTGAGGAACCAGTCACAGACATAATAGGCAGAGGGATGACCTAAGCCATTTGACTCTGGCACACTGACTGGGTGTGTGGGCTGCAGACCCAGGTCAGTTCAGTTACAGAGTCATATGCCTGGATGCTGCTGTGGGCAGAGGAGGTGTGTGGCACACCAGTGACAGGGTCAGTCACGCGAGGCAACGACTACCAGGATGGCCAGCCAGGGCCGGTGGGAAGCTCGTCAGCTTTGGAATCGTACACATGTGGTTTCAGATCCTGTTCTCATGGGTGAGCCCTGGGAAAATTATGTAACTTCTCTAAAGCTCAGTCTCCTCATCAATAAAAGGGGACCTGCAATGTCAACTCACGTGATATTGTATGATTGAAATGAAGAAATATTCGTAAAATGCCTGGTGCAGTGCGTAGTAAATGTTTAACAGCACCGATTGTCTGCTCTCTCCCCTTCGAGGATCACTGAAAAAGCAGTAACTCTCTTTTTGTTCCATTCAGAAGAAACAAAATGCTTTGCAGATGTCTCTGTTTGGGAGCAGTGAGCGATCGACCCACAAATTCACTGCAGGAATTCAATAATTATTTTTAAATATGTGGAGTTTTTAGATTCCTGCAGCTTCTTCTACTTTAAAGTAAAGCCAGCACCAGCTTCTGACAGTCCCTGTAATTACCTTTCAGTGACTCAAGCTGAGGTTTGTCTTTGTGCCCGAGATTGGTGTGGGCTTTGCTGCCCCTCACTCTCCACACCCACATTTAAAGGTAGCAGCTAATTATGATTTATATTGCTGTCTGGTTGAGACTGGCCTCAACCTGGGGTAGAGTGGTATAGACGTCCCTTTCTCTGTCAGACAGCAGCAAGGAGATTCAAAGATAGCATGGCCTCCTGTGACTGAGGAGCCCAGCAACTTTATTATTAAAAATAAATAAAGTCTAGGAATATGCACTAATGCTGGGCTACTGACAACCTATAATTCCTGTGGCAATGGCAAGATATATTTTCTTTTAGTGTTTTGTTAAGAAGTAAGTTTTAGCTGTGTATACCAAGGCTGTGGATAAATGGTGTCTTTTTACTCTGTGGAAGTAGAAGAGGGATTCTGGACAGATACTAGTGGGGCTGAGTGTGCACAGAAGTTGTTCATTCTTCCAAGAACAACAGGGTATTTAAACATTCCTCATTTTCCATTCTCCAAGAGATTCTGCCCATCTGTGCATCCATCCATCCATCCATAATTCCAACAAGTATTTATCAGATGCCTTCCCAAGATTCTACAGATAATAACAACAGCAGCAGCAGTCAGTGTAAGCTGAGATGGATAATCTGGCACAAGTTGTGGACCAGGCTCCAGGCTAAGGAGTTCCTTTGAACAGCTCTGAGATAGGGACTATCATCATCATCATCATCATCATCATCATCATCATCATCATCATCATCCTCTTTCACAGTTGAAGAATTAGAGGCTCATGGAGTCTGCATGGCTTACCGAATGTTTCAAAACCCAGGAATCAAATAGTGTTAAATGATACCAGAGGTGAGCATCAAACCACACCACCCTCCCATTGTCTCCTTTGGCTTGGTCCGTGTCTTGTGAACCAGCATCCTTCACAGATGTTATCGAGGTTCTAACTGAAGTCTTTGTCTCTAGTTTGGGCTCCTTTTTGATTAATTTGATGGACTTCAAAAAGTGGAGTTCTGTGGACATGTTCTCATTCTACAACAATGATGTTAGTAATAGTAACCAGGTTAACAGCCCGTATATATTGGGTTCTTACATATAAGCTGTAGTCTAAATGCTTTGCTGGTAGTAACTACTTTAATTCTCACATCAATCTTATGATGGTTCTTCATCAGATTCCCATGACGACTCTTATTGTGTAGATGAGGAAACTGAGGTACAGGGAGCTTAAAGCAATTTGTCATCTTTCTGGAAGTCTCCCGGCAACACTTGGCTGCAAATACCAGGAAAATCTAGCAATAGCTTAAAGGATTTTTTAAAAAAAAGCAACCTGTGTAGCAAGAAGTCCAGAGGTCAGGAATTCGAGCCGGTGAGGCAGATCAAAGATGCCATCTGACTTCGCTCTGTGTCTCCATTCTTCTATTCTTAGTATGCTGGAGCTCATTACCTGCTGTTGCAAGGTGGCTGCTCCATTTCATTGCATGTTTGCATTTGAAGGCAGGAAAAAGGAGGAAATATGAAACTGAAAGGTATCCCAGAAATGTTTAGAATATTTCCATGATGTTTTATTGGCCAGAACTATATCACAGGCCCATCTTGTGCTGGAAGGGTGGCTGGAAAATTAAGTTCCCTAACTACCCTTCCTTTCAGGGTTATAATAGAGAAGGTAAAAAGGAAGAGATTGGGGATGAGTGATGGGGGAACTAACCACCAGTGTCTATCACACTCCTCATCTGTTTTGTTGTTGTTGTTGAGTTTCTTTCTTCTTGAACTATGACTCGACCCTTATATTTTTGATTTTTTCATGACACTGCTTTTTATTTATTATTTATTTTGATACTGGGGTTCGAACTCAGGTCCTTGTGCTTGCCAGGCAGGCGCTGGAACCACTGAGCTAAATCCCCAGCCCTACACTACTTTTTAAAAAAACTTCATACCCAATTATTCCTTTAAAAATTTTTTTTTTTTGGAGACAGGGTTTCACTAAGTTGCCCAGGCTGGACTCAAACTTATGATCTTCCTGCCTCAGCTTCCCAGGGTACTGGAACTACATGCATGTGCCACCACACTTGGCTGACACTGATGCTTTGATGAGTCCAGGCTGGTTGTTTTGTAGAATATCTCATGTTGTTTCCTCTGCATTGCTTAAACATTAAAAAAAAGTTGGCATACAATCTACATACTATAAAATTCACTATTTAAAAATGTATAACTCAGGAAAATAGCATAACAGGTTCTCAAAAATTAAGCATAGAACCACATTATCCAGCAATTCTACTTCTGGGCATGTGTCCAAAAGACTTGAAAGAAGGGACTTAAACAGGTATCAGTACATTGGTGTTCACAGCAGCATTATTCATAATAGCCCAAAGACAGAAACAACCTAAATGTCCATTAATTGATGAACGTGCCAACAAAAATGGGCCAATAAAATGAGCTGCATACATATTATTCAGCCTCAAGAAGTGAAAATATAGATGGGGATGTAGCTCAGTGGTATAGCAGCTGGCTGGCAAGCATGAGGCCCTGAGTTTGATTCCCAGTACCAAAAAAAAAGAAACAGGAAGTGAAAGTGTAACACTTGCTATAACATTGATGAATTTTGAAGATACTGGGCTAATGAAGTAAGCCAGTGCCAAAAGGACTAATATTGTACGATTCGAGTTATGTGAGGTACCTAGAGCAGTCAAATGCATAGAGATAGAAAGAATGGTGATTGCTGGGGCCTGGGAAGGATATTTGGTCAAATGTTTTTGGGTGTATCTGTGAGGATGAGGCTAACATTTGAACTATAGATCTGTTGAAGAAATGCCTTCCTTTCTGGGATCAGGCCTCATGCCATTAGCTGAAGGCCTGACTAAAATAAAAGGCTGACCTCCCTTGAGGAAGAAGACATTCCTTCTACCTGCCTGCCTTCAAGCTGGGAAACTTCTTCCCTCCCATCTGATCTGAAATTAAATATTGACTCTACCTTGGTCTCAAGCCTGCTGTCCTTGGGACTGCAACTATGTCTTCAGCTCTCCTGGGTTTCCAGTTTGCCCACTGCAGATCTCAGGGCTTGTCAACCTCCATAACCATGGGAGCCAGTTCCTCATAATAAGTCTCTTGATAACTGTGTATGGCGGTGCATGCTTGTGATCCCAGCTACTTGGGAGGCTGAGGCAGAGAGATGACAAAATTGAGCCTGGCTGCCTAGCGAGGGCCTTTAGACAGACCCTCCATAGAGTAACTGACTTCTGATCACAGCTATGAACCTTCTTTGCATTTTACTCAAAAAGTTAAGTGCTTTTTGCTGTTTCTGATATTAGAGTCAGGATGCAACACCAACTTGAACTTGGGGAAGAACTTCACTACTGCTCATACTGCAGGTTTTTTTTTAACCTTATTGAGTTTATTGGTACTTTTAAAGTATATAGTATAGTTACATTCATCATTGTGTTCTTGTACCTTTACATGACAGATCTTGGGTTTCATTTTTTCCCCATACCCTTACCCTCTCTACACCCCCTCTACCCTCCCCTATTTACAAAGACTTTGTTTCCATTTTTTCCTTTTCTCATATTTTTTCTTGTCCCTTATTTCCTTTCCCCCACCTTTCCTACTCCCCCTATACCTTTAGCCCTTTTCTTCCTATTTTCACATTACATACTGCAGATTTGATTCCCACATTTACCCTTTTTTTGGTTCACCCAAGGCCCAGATGGCACAGCTTTCCCTGGTGAATGTTGCTGTTTTTCTTTTTGGGTCAGATGGAAAGAAGGCCCAGGGAAAATATTCAAAGGCTATTCTGGAAGAGAATGTAATACCATGAACAAAGTGAGAATTTTGGAAACTCACAGACCTGGATTTACATTCTGACTAGCACTTAATAGTTGTCACTTCTTGGACATATTAACTTCTCTGGGTGTCCTTTTCCTCCTTGGTAAAATGGTTATAACTGCAGAGTTGCAGGGTTATTGAAAAAGTTAAATAAGGTAACTTATCAAGTGTGTTTTGTTCCTTCTATGTGACTGCAAAGGGCAGATCTGTAACTATTTGTTCTTTTACAAGGAATTGATTGAATCTATGTTGAAATCTAAGTCTTTGCAAGGCATGGGGGCAGTCACATGGAGCAAGATGAGAAGAGAGGCAGTGACACAAGGTGAGATGTACTGCTTCTCTGGAAATATTACAAGGGACAAGGTGGCTACTGAGAAAGCAGCAATGAGTCTGCAAGTCCTAGGGAAGTTCTCGCGTTGGCAGCTGTTGAAGCCAAGCCTTTGAGGGCAAGTATGAGTTCTCCAAAGGAGAAAGGAAGCACAGTATTTGTACATGGAGAGAACAGCATAGACAAAGGTAAAGGATCATGAAAAACATAGCACTTTTAGGGCATGGTAAGAGGCTTGGGGAATTTGGCTGTGCTATAAACTTGGGTGAAGTGGTAGGAAATGAGATTATGAGGTGGCTCAGACTAGATACTAAGGAAACCCAGGTATTGGGCCATGGAGTGTGGCCTTTATTTCTCTAGAGAGTCTTTTAAGACTTTCAGGGAATGCAATTTGGCAGAACTCTGGAGACCATAAAGAGAGATGAGGCTCTGGAGGAAGGTAGTCTAAAGAAGAATCCACTTCACAGTTGGTGGAAGATAATGGGATTGGGTTAGTGATGGAAATATTTAGGAAACCAGGTAGAGGGAATTTAGAGAAACTCGGGGGTAGGTTTGTGGGAGAAGCCTATGTGGAGGATGACTTCTCTGAGTCCTTAGGATGTTATAACAGGGAGCGGACCAGAACTCAGAATTCTTGTTTTCCTGAGGTTGGAGAGGCTGTCTCTAAATCCCAGCCATGGTGCTTCCTGTGTGCTTTATGGCAAGGCTCTTCTTCTGTGAGCCCTTTCTTCCTCCTCTCCAAGTCAATAAACGTGATGCCAGCCCACTGTCTGAAGATTAAAAGAGACTGTTCAGTACATATTTGTTGTTTTTTGAATTTGTGTGTTTTGTGTTTTGGAGACAGAGTCAAATTCACTATGAGACTTAGGCTGGCCTCAAACTTATGGAAATCCTCCTTCCCCAGTCTCCCCGGTTCCAGGATTATAGTCATGCACCACCATACCTGGCTCGGTGCTCACTTTGTAAATTGTAGGCCCATGTCTAACTCTTCACTGTCAAGAACCTTTACTGAGTACAATTCTAGATATTGTGGCTGCTTCATAGACCAAAGCAGATAAAAAAAATCAGTTTTAAAAATTTAATTAATTAATTGCCAACTTAAATAAAGCAGTCTCATCCCCAAAAAAGTCTGAGTTCTGATTTTGCTTTGAAAAACTTGAAGCCTAGCCTTTGTCAAAGTTTTCATGGGAAACAAGGACTGCAGGTGAGAAGTGACTGTCCCCTTTCATCAGAGCATTTACTCTACAATTTTTACCACTCACCACTCGCTATTATAGCCTTACTTAGTTTCACTCATTTATATCAAGTGTGGGCATCTAGGTTTGTGACACCTGGGTTGATCTAGGTCTTGAGATACAGTAGATAGTGGGGTTTTGAGGTGGGAATCATGAATACCACATGGGATATTGTTAAGGCAATCCAAGGGCATGGGCTCTGGCTGAGGCTCTGGGACTGAAAAGGGATTAATACAAGAGATGCCCATTGCAAAATATCATCATCTGGAGATAAAGTAGGCCTGGGGATAACAGGATGAGTTCGAAGTTATCTAAGCTTTCCAGCTTGTTTAGAAAGAGTGATGGGGAGTCGGGTGGGGAGTAGGCCAGGGAAGGCAGGGAAATGGGAAGAGTAGGAGAAAGCATGGAATTAGGATCTGATCCTGATCCCTCATGTTCACCCCTGAAGTCTCCCAAAGGCTGCCTTAGCGTGGCTCATTTCCCATAGCTGTGCAGACATGCTCGGCAGCATTCCTTTATGTGCCACTCGCATGTCCTCGACTTATGCAAATGTGCAGGTCACCAGGTCACCTGCAATGGTAGGACTCTTGGACTTCTCTATGGCTTTGGTGATTGTGTTGCAACTGCACACAAGCTAATTTTGCATTTCTTCTCTTCTGTATCACATGGAAAGATGCCCGAGGCTCAGGACTGGCCTAAGAGCTGAGCTTTGGCACCTGTCACTACTCACTGTAGGTTTTCCCGCCAGCACTTACTTGCCATCCTTGGGGAACTAATCTATTGCTTACAACTGAGGGAATTTTCCTTCTGTTGCTTGCTCTATTACTGCTTCTCCTCCATCTGTCCTGTTTGCTCCTTCTAGAATTCTAAATGGGGGCTTATTGAACCTCCAGGATTCATTCCCTATTTCTCCTTTGTGTCATCATGTTTATCTTTTCATCTCTTTCCTCCTCTGAGTTTGGGGGAAATTGCTCATGCTGACTATCCAGATGACTACTTTGGGTTTCAGCAGTAACCAATTTTGGCCTTCACTGATATAGATATTTTGATTATCATATTTGCTTTTCCTACTGAAAGTATTTCTTGATTTTGGAGCTTTTCTTTCATAGAAGCAGTGTTTGTTTTGCTTAGTCTTGTCTTATTTTTAGTTTTGTTTTGGAATAATGTTGGATTTAGAGAAAAGGTGAAAAGATACAACAGAGAGCTCCCCTACACCCTTCACTCAGCTTCCCTGAATGTCAACATCTTGTGATATGTATTTAGATCTTATTGCATATACTTAGAAAATATTTCCTAAAGTTTTCTCCAATGTATGTACAGGGAAATGTTTGCAGGGGCTTTGCAAAATTGCTCATTATTTGTTTGGTTTATTTACTACCAACTCTTTTCTTACGAAAGTGATTTTTTAAAAAAATGTTCTTATTCTTTGAAAGATTTATATTTACTCAAGATTGAGCTGAGTCTTGTTAAATAGTGTGAGGATTTCTGCTTGAATTTTCCCTTAATAAACAGAAGTAGAGGACCAGGGATCTAGCTCAGTGGTTCTGCTGGCTGTCTTGCAAGAGCAAGGATTCCTGTAATTTCAATACAAAGAGAAACAAATGATCTTGTCATTTGTCACTTTCTCAGACTCTTGGGGAGAAAGGAGGAGAAAAGAAGAAAAAGACGAAGAAGGGAAATAAAAGAGATGAAGATTTAAGGAGGTAGAAGAACCAGAGAAAACACCTGGTAAGATGTGGAAGTCGACAAGGAGGTAGAGGAGGAGAAGGGGAGGAGGAGGAGGAGGAGGAGGAGGAAGAAGAAGAAGAAGAACAGGAAGAGGAAGAGGAAGAGGAAAGAAGAGGAGGAGGACAAAGAAGGAGAAAAGAAACAGAAGCAGAGACCAGTTACTTGTGAGCTTGTATGGGAGCATATGTGCATGTGACAGGGTGGAGACGCTTACAGGGGTAACTTTGAACTGGATGGATGCTTTCCTGTGTTTACATTAGTTTGATGTTGGCTTGGACAGCAATCCTCATTCCCAAAGGGCTCTGTCGCCCTTTCCAGGGACCTCCTTTATTGGCCTTACCAACTACCCCATCAGAAGATTTAGGGTTGGCTCTCCACTTTAGGTTTCCCCAGAAACAGATCCTGACTCAAAACTTTAAGGGTGGGGAGGGGTTTATTTGAGAGGTGATTTTTACCTGCTGTGGGAGGGAGGGCATGAGATGAGGAAGGAAATGTGGCCAGCATGAGGTGCACATTCAAGCAGTCACCACTGTGGCCAGCTGGAACTCTAAAACCAGCACAGGACATGTACCTTGGAGTTAACCCACCTGGTAGATGTGCGAACTGAGGGTATACCTGGGACCTTGATACTTCTGGTTTGCCTCATATGGTCAGAGCTGGTTCTGGTGGTAAGAGAGCTCTCAGGTCACAGATTCTGAGGGTTGAAAGTCAGTCTGGCATTCATGGAAGTTGTACTGGGTTGATATGGATAGGAAAGCACATACACATTGTGCTTTTTTAAAACTTGTTATTTCCGCACCCACAAAACACTAAGATTTATATCTTACCAAATGTATTGTGTCTTGGTTTTATCTACAGCTGCTAAGCTTCTGAACATTTTGCAGGGGTTGGGGTGGATAGGTATTCTGGTTCTACCTGCCTACTCTCTGAATAGAGTTTCCCTTTGATTTATTTTGAGTTTCAGGTAGACCAATATTTCTCTCAAATCTAGTGCCACCTACATTATGTTCTATAAATGCTGCAATGATTCTGGCTTATTGAGAGCACCCATCCTTGTTTTCTAGTTTGGAGATAGATTTTTTTTCCCTTCTATTAGGACTCTAGGTTTCATTGTGCATTTCTTTTGGCAGATTGGAGGAAAAGGATTTAAATACAAAGGCTCAAATTGGCATCTCAAAAATGGAAGTATGACTTATTTCCAAAAGGTATTTCACTGCTTCATTTTGAGGGCATTTGAATGAATATGTATTTAATTTAATAACATTTATAAAAATAGCAGGAAGAGGCAGCTGCATTATTCACTTGGTTCAAAGACCATTTATGTTTCCCCAACATTAACTTCCGGCACTTAAACTGACAAACCCCAGATAAATGCAATAATTTCTTCACATTTCACTATGATCAGCTCTTTACTTCTAACAGCAACAATTGTATTTCCCATTAACTTGTCCACTGCTGAGGCTTGGAGTGCTTGAATCTTAAAAAAAAAATTGTAAGAATCTGTCATAGCTATAGTAAGAGACTAAAGAAGTAAAGAAACAAGCTATTGTGGTTTTCTCCCGCAGATAAGGATGCTGCTCAGGTCTTGAGCCAAGATTTCATCCTGTCTTCCTCCTCCGTTGGTGGTGCTAAATCTCATATGTGCTTTTGTTGTTGGTGCTGCTTGGGCATGTGACGGATGAGGGAGAGGAATTTTACTGGGAAATTTAAGAGAAAAGCAGGGGTATGAAAGGTCTGGAGTGTAAAGAGTAAACCTGGAACTTAAAACTGAGAGTTATGGATGACTTCATGTACCTTTAGCATCCTGGGCTAATCTGAAGTCAAGATTATAGTTTCTACCAGAGTAGAAAGTTTCAGACTCTTGAATGTTATAGGCAGCAGTTAGCTGTTTTGTCCGTCTTTCGGGGGCACCCAGATTTTTTTTGTAGTCAGGTGTGGCCACATCATATGTTCTGCTCAATGAAACGTGAAGAGAGTGACGGGGGCCACTTCCATTCCTGTCTTCCACGCTCATTCCACCTACACCAAACAGGAACATGGATCCTGGAGCCAAATGGTGAAGACGACTTCTGTACATGAGAGAAAAGGAGCCTGGATTCAAGTCACTACTTAGAGGAAAGTCATTGGTGAACCCGAAATTTCTCTTTTACCTTTGCGTGAAGATAAATACATTTATATTAGGTTTGTGCTATTATGTGTGAATATATATGATATATAGTGGCCCGTATATCTTTGGGGGTTGAGACTGAGCAAAGAGCTTCACCTATAAAGCCAGCTCAGAGCTGATTTCTCAAGAAATCTACACTAGGGCAGTTGTTGCAAAGAGTGGTCTGAGAAGGCAGGTGCTAAGATGAGATATTGAAGGTGGAACACCTACCGCCAAACTGGCAAAGAGGACACCATCACTAGTGGTAGATGAGGTAGTGGTACAAGTGGGAAAAGCTCATCAGCAGGGAGCTGGGATGGTATAGGTGGCACAACGTAACAGATGTTTGAGAAATATGAGTCAAATGGTACTTATAAACTGAGAGGGGTTGGATGGGTATTACTAAACTCACTTGATACATTGGGAAATCATAAGGAAAGACTTGGGGTGACTTTTAGGTAATTAAAAGCAGAGAGCCTCCCTAGTATCTAGGAAAAGAGCTCCTATTTCCTGCAGGCTAAAGGCAGAGAATGCTGACATTGAATCCTAACCAATGCAGAGAGATGCTGACATTTTGAAAGGCTTAAAGGCTCACAGATCAGCCAAAGAAATGCAGATTCATACCCTCAACCCTGAAACCTGTGCCCACTCTGGGGCCTGTGTTCATTGAATGGATGGTTGACAGAAGTGGTCTGATGTTATGACAAATTATAAACATAATAAAAGCATCCATCCCTCCATCCATGCATCCATCTATTCATGCATCTGCTGTGCATGTGTGCTTCTATCCATCCATGCATGCAATCCATGAATCCCTTCACTTATGTATTCAATATGTGTCCCTCCACACATCCATTCACTCTAAGCACACTTAGTGGTGAGTAGTATGTGTGAAATTTAGTGATGGGCCCAGGACTAGAACTCAGACTTGTCCTCAGTGATCTCTTATCTAGGAGCCATACCTATTTACTGGTACAGGATAGTGTGATGATAGAGTAATTCAGTGAGCTCCATCAGCTTGGCCTACAGAGGGATCACACTGCCTGTGTCTTCCCAGAGGCAGGGATGGCTGATCCTGGATTTGAAGGGTGAGTAGTTTTCCTCTGTGAAGTGGGTGGTCAGTGGTGCTTCTTATAGAAGAAGTAGCACCTTCAAAGCCAAGAGGAAAGGGATCTTCAGCAGGAGTTTAGGACATGGTGAGGCAGAGCCGATATGAGATCAGGCTGAGATGGAGGGCAGAACAGTGCCATGCTGGTATGTTTTTACTTAATGCTATGAATGGTTGGGGCCACAGGTGACCTTTTGAGCGGATGGAACAAGTGAGTTGAACAGAGCATAAAGAATGGACAATGAGAAGCTAGGACATGCTGGGGACCAGGCTGTGGAACAAATTAGGAGAAGACAGATGAGCTGGAATGGGAGGGAGGGTGCTTGAACTGTTTTGGAGTGGTACTGAAAGGATTTGGCTGTACCAGCTGGGGAAGGCATGGGAGAGAATCTCCAAGGGTTCTTTTTTATTTCATTCTAACAGACTGATGATGAAAACTGAGGACATACAATGATGGTGAATGAAAAAGGGACTACAATAGAATCAGGCTTATCTGAGGAAGAAAGTAAGAGTCCAACCCCTGGGAAAAGATTCCAGTTTTCTCCTCTTAGAAGGGGAGTAGAAAACTCAGTATTCTCCTTACTTTGCTCTAGACATGTCTTAGGAGATGAGTCTCAACACTTTAAGTGTATTTATGTGACCCAATATAAAGTTAGTCCCTTGGGCATTCAAATACCATAATATTCTCTCCTTCTCTCTCCCTATGTATCTTTTACCAGGAATTGAACTCAGGCCCTCATGTTTGACAGGCAGGCACTGTGCCACTGAGCTACATCCCCAGCAGACCTACTTTAATGTCACACTTTTTAAAAAGTTGAGTTTATTGATACTTTTAAAGTATACAATAGTTACATTAGTAATTGGGATCTTGTACCTTTATATGACAGGTCTTAGTTCTCAATTTTTCCCCATACCCCTGCCCTCCCTTTACCCACTCCACCCTTCCCTATTTACAAAAACTTTGTTTCCATTTATTCCTTTTCTCATATTTTTTCTTGTCCCTTATTTCCTCTCCTCTACCCTTCCCACTTCCCCTACACCTTTAGCCCTTTTCTTCCGTCTTCACATTATCAGTTATACAATTTGAATCTTATTTACACTTTTAGTTTTTCACACCACCAAGAGAAACTATTCAGTATTTACACATGTGTGTCTTATTTATTTCACTTAAGAGTATCGCCTCAATATGCATCCATTTTCCCATGAATGACTCTAGTTTCTCATTCTTTATGGCCAAGTAGTATTCCATTTTATAGAAAAATATCTTTTTTTAAACATTTTTTCTTTTATTGAGTTTATTGTTACATTTTAGGTATACAGTACAATTACATTCATTATTGGGATCTTGTACCTTTACATGACAGGTCTTGGTTCTCATTTTTCCCCCTTGTTTGTGTCCTCCCTTCACCCCCTCCTTCTCTCCCCATTTACAAACACTTTATTTCCATTTTTTCATTTTGTCGTATTTTTTCCTTTTCCCTTATTACCTATTACCTTTCCCCTACCCTTCCCATTTTCCCTACGCCTTTAGCCCTTTTCTCCCTATTTCACATGGTCAATTTCTCATTAGAATCTTATGTACTACTATAGTTTTTCACACCAGAGAAACTATTCAGTATTTATACATGTGTGACTTATTTATTTCACTTAGGAGTATAGAAAAATATCTTTATCCAGTCTTCAGTTGATGGGCAAATGGGCTGTTTTCAAGTTTTAGCTACTACAAACTGTGCCACTATAAACATGGGTATGCATATATCACTGTGGTATGATTCTTTTAATTCTTTTGGAAAGGTACCCCGCAGAGGAATAGCTGGATCAAATGGAACTCTAATACTAGTTCTTTGAGATATCTCCGTATTGATTCCACAGTGGTTGGACCAGAATGCACTCCAACTAACAATGGAGAAGGGTTCCTTTCTCCCCACAACCCTGCCAACATTTGTTATTGGTTGATTTCTTGACAGCAGCCATTCTTTCTGGGGTGAGGTGGAATCTCAGTGTTGTTTTCATCTGCATCTCTTGAATGACCAGTGATGTTGAACATTTTTTCATATATTTATTTGCTTCTTTTACTTCTTTGTCTGAGAAATATCTGTTCATTTCAGATGCCTATTTTTGAATCGGGTCTTTATATTTGGAGGGGTCTGATTTTTTTGAGTTCTTTAGATAATAGTCCTTTGTCTGAGGAGCAGCTTATAAAAATTTTTTTCCACACTGTAGGTGTTCTATTAGCTCTGTTGGCGGTTTCTTTTTCAGTATAGAAGCTTTTTAATAAGATGAGATCCCAGTTGTTAATTCTTTGTGCTAATTCCTGTACTACTGAGGATTTGTTCATAAAGTCTTTTCCTATGCCAGTGTCTTCTAGAATTCTGCCTAACTTATCTTCTAGAAAGATTAGAATTTTCTGTTTTAATATTTAGAAGTTTAATCCAGTTGGATTTTAGTTTAGTAGATGGTGAAAGATAAGGATCTAATTTTAATCTTTGGTAGGTTGAAATCCAGTGTTTCCAACACCATTTATTGAAAAGGCTATCTTTCTTCCACTGAGGATAATTGGCTCCTTTATCAAAGATGAGGTAGCTGAGTACATTTGGAGTTGTTTCTGTGTCTCCCAATCTATTCTGCTGATACTTGGATCTTTTTCTTTGCCAGCACCATGCTGTTTTTATCACAGTGGCTTTGTAGTACAGTTTCAAATTGGGGATTGTGATATCCCCTGTCATGTCTGTGTTGCCTAGAATGGCTTTTGCTATTCTAGCTAGGTATCTTCTGATTCCAAATGAATTTTTGTGTTATCTTATCTAGTTCTGTGAAATATACTGTCAGAATTTCAATCGGGATTGCATTGAATCTGTATAGCAGTTTTGGTAATATGACCATTTCACTATGTTGATTCTTCCTACCCAGGAGCAGGGGATATCTTTTCATTTTCTTACATCCTCTTCAATCTCTTTTTTAAGAGTGCTGTAATTTTCAGTGTAGAGGTCTTTTACTTCCTTTGTCAGATTGATTCCCAGATACTTCATTTTTTTGGATGCTATTGTGAAAAGAATTGTTTCCCTAATTTCTCTGTCAGTGAATCTGTTATTTGTGTACAAGAAAGCTATTGATTTTTGAGTGTTGACCTTGCATCCAAGGTCTGCTGAAAATGTCAATTAAGTCTAGCAGTCTTTTGGTGGAGTTTTTTGGGTCTTCTATGTAGAATATCATATCATCAGCAAATAATGACAGTTTAACTTCTTCCTTTCCTATCTTTATTGCTTTAATTTCTTTCTCGTGTAATTGCTGTGGCTAATGTTTCTAGAACTGTATTGAACAGGAGTGGTGACAATGGACATCCTTGTCTTGTTCCTGATTTTAGCATGAAGGTTTTTAGTTTTTGGCCATTTAATATGATATTGGCTCTTGGATTATCATAGATAGCCTTTATCAAGTTGAGATAAAGACCATCTATTCCAATTTTGTGCAGGGTTTTTTTTATCATGAATGGATGTTGAATTTTGTTGAATGCTTTTCCTGCATCTATTGAGATGATCATATGATTTTTTTGTCCTTGACTCTGTTAATATAGTGTATTAAATTTATTGATTTACATATGTTGAACCATCCTTGCATCCCTGGGATACATCTGACTTGGTCAGGATGTATTATCTTGATGACCCTCTGTATTCTGTTTGCCAGTATCTTATTGAGAAAGTTTGCATTTGTATTCATTAAGGAGATGGGGCTGTAGTTCTCTTTTTTAGTTGGGTCTTCCCTGGTTTTGGAATCAAAGTAACACTTGCTTCTAGGAACAAATTTGAAAGTATTGCTTCCCTTTCAATTTCATTGAAAAGTTTTAGGAGTAGTGACAGTAGTTCTTCTCTAAATGTATTGTAGAATTCAGCAGTGAAGCCATCAGGACCTGGACTTTTCTTAGTTGGTAAACTTTTAATTACATTTTCAATTTCACTGATTGTAATTGGGGTGTTTAGAATCTTTTTATCTTCTTCATTCGACTTTGGTAATTCATAAGTATCAAAAAATCTGTCCATTTCTTCTGTGTTTTCCATTTTATTGGAGTACAGGTTCTCAAAGTAGGTATTGATGATCCTCTGGATTTCTGTTGCCTGTGTTGTAACTTCACCATTTTCATTTCTAATTGCATGGATTTGAGCCTTTTCTTTCCTTTTCTTGATAATGTTGGCTAAGGGTTTATCAGTTTTATTTATTCTTTAAGAAAACCAACTCAATTCATTGATTTTTTTTTTGTATCATTCTCTTAGTCACCATTGCACTGATTTCTGCTCTGATCTTTATAATTTTTTCTCTTGTATGAGCTCTGGGTTTGTCTTGCTCTTCTTTTTCTAGTATCTTAAGATTCAGCATTAGGTTATTTATTTGAGCTCTCTCTGTTTTCCTTGTGTGGGCATTCACTGCTATGAATTTCCCTTGTAGAACAGCTTTCATTGTATCCCACAGATTCCTGTATATTGTATTGGCATTGTCATTTATTTGTAAAAACTGTCCAATTTCTTCTTTAATTTCCTCTGTGACCCAGTTGTTGTTCAGGAGTGTGTTGTTCAATTTCTATGTGTTTGTGACGTTCTTGCGGTTTCTCATGCTATTATACTCTAGCTTAAATAGCACTATGGTCTGATAATATACAGGGGATAACTTCAGTGCCTTTGCATTTACTTAAGCATGTTCTGTGAGCTAACATGTGGTCTATTTTGGAGAATGACCCATGTGTAGCTGAAAAGACTGTATATTCTGATTTTGTGGGGTGGAACACTGTAGAGGTTTATTAAGTCCATTTGTTGAAAAGCTTGGTTCACTCTAGTATTTTCTTGTTGATTTTTTGTCTAGATGATCTGTCTATTCGTGATAGTGGGGTATTGAGGTCCCTACTACAATTGTATTAGTGTTTATTTTGTTTTTCATGTCCCTTGATATTTTTTAATATTGTTGGGGGCACTAATATTTGGTGCATATACATTTATTATTGTCATCTCTTCCTATTGAAGAGTTTCCTTTACAAGGATGTAGTGGCCTTCTTTCTCTCTCTTAATCAAATTTTGTTTGACATTTACTTTGCGAATAAGATGGATACCCCTGGGCTAGGGATTTAGCTCAGTGGTTCTGCCATCTGCCTCAAAAGTGCAAGGTCCTGAGTTCAATCCCTGATGCCCACACACACACAGACACACAAAAGATAGGTACCTCTACTTTTTTCTGGGCTTCTATCACATGGAGAACTGTTTTCCATCCTTTTACTTTCAGTCTATGAGTTTCTTTTTGAACTAGGTGTGTTTCTCGTATACAACATATTGTTGGATTTTGGTTCTTAATCCATTCTGCCATTCTATTTCTTTTGATTGGTGAATTGAGCCATTGATATTGATTGTTGTAATTGATATGTATTGACTTATCATTGTCATGTTATTGTCCTGTTGATGGATTTTTTAATGTTTACCCGTCTTCCTTTAGTTTCTTGCCTTACCTGATTGTTGTGCCCTTCATTGTCTTTCCTAGAATATTGTTTAGAATTCCTTGTAGTGCTGGTTTGGTATTCATGAAATTTCTCAGGTGTTCTTTGTCATGGAAGTATTTTATTTCCCTATCCCTTTTAAAAGAGAGTTTTTCAGGATACATCAGTCTAGGTTGGAGGTTGTTTTCTTTTAGGGCTTGAAATATCTTACTCTAGGCTCTCCTTGACCTGAGGGTTTGTGTTGAAAAATCTGTTGTGATTCTGAGGTGCTTTTCTTTGTATTGATTTGTTTCTTTTCTCTGACTGCTTGTAGTATTTTGTTCTTCTGCTGGGTTTCTGGGATCTTGACTAGGTGTATGTATAGGGGTAGATTTTCTATTTTTTAATTAAATAATTGAATTTATTGGTACATTTTAGGGATACAGTACAGTTGCATTCATTGTTGGGATCTTGTACCTCTACATGACAGGTCTTGGTTCTCAGTTTTTCCCCTTGTCCCTGTCCTCCCTTCACCCCCTCCTCCACTTCCCATTTACAAACACTTTATTTCCATCTTTTCATTTTCTCACATTTTTTTTCTTTTCCCTTATTACCCTTCCCCTACCCATCCCACCTTCCCTACACCTTTAGCCCCTTGCTTCCCATTTCACAATGTCAGTTATCTCATTAGATTTTCTTTTATCATGGCTAATTGGAGTCCTATATGCCTCACTTATCTGTATGTCAAATTCTTTTTCTCTGTTTGGGACCTTTTCTGTCATTAATTCTGTGAACAGTTTCTTTTAAGTCTTTTGTAGTTTCTCCTGATACTTCATGGATTCCTATCAGTCTTATGTTATTCTTCTTTGCATCATCTAGGAGTTGTTGGATTGATTTTTCATGATCCCTTACTGTTTTTAAGAGACTGCTCTTTTCATGGTCACTGACTGCAATCCTTTCTTCTATATCTGAAATTCTATCTTCACATTTGTTCATTCTGCTGCAAATGCTTTCAATAGAGTTTTTTTTTAATCTCTTGAATATCTGAATCTGTTTCATGGATTCCATTTCTTTCCTATGTTAGGCATTCATGGTTTCCATTTCTTTCCTATGCTAGATATTTATGGCTTCTATCATGGTCCTGAACTCAACTATTATTTTTTTGTCTGTTTCTGTTTAGAGTCTCTAATCATGTCTTTCCTTGTGCTCACCATCTCTGTATTTATCTGGGAAATTATTTCTGTTTTGAATTTTTCTAGAGCCTGATTTATCTGTTTTGTCAGTTCATGTGCTATGAGTTCAGGGTGTCCTGGTGGTTGATTGCCAGACTTTTCCACCTCATTTCCCCTAGAATTTACTATTGGTGAGCTGGAAGTCTGTATTTGTGCCTTGTTTAAGTGTTTTCTCAGTTTTATTTTTGTTGTTAGTGCTGTCCTTGTTTTAATTCCTGGGCTAGTACTTTGATCTTCCTGATATAGCTGCTCTTTAGGTTTTGAGTCTCTAATAATTCAGAGACACTCTCATTTTCATAATATCAGAAAGGACAACTCATTAAATCAATCACAACCCTTTAGCTCAATTGATACAGTCAGCAACACTATGCATCAAGCACAGTTTAGAAATTGACCATTTGTGGTAGTTATTAATCTATCACCTTTAATCATGTGAACTAAATCAAAATCGAGGGCCAGCCCAAAATATGTTTATAGTGAATAAACTCTTCAATATAGCAATGTTACCCTTCAGGATGGGGACTTAGAAGGAGTTGGGAGGAGAGGAATAGACAGATAAAAGAATAGGAAAAGGTTTCAAGTGAAGCCAGATGACACAGGATGATCACTCCAACTCTAGAAGACTGTTGAAGATAAGAGGGAGAGATAGAGTACAAGAACAAAGATAAGAATAGAATAACTTAACAGTAATAAGGAAGCTATAAATACTCACTTTCCTTTGAAACTGAGGGCCATCAAGTGAAGGAAAAGGAGAGAAGAAAAGAAAAAGAAAGAAGAAATCCAAATTAGGGCAGGAACAGGAACAAAAAGGAATAATGCGAATAATGTGGGGAAGCAAGAGACTGAGTGGAAAAAAGAAGAAAGAAAAAAGTAAGAATTTTCAGAATGGCAAAAAATAAAATTTTAAAAATAAAAATTAAAAATAAGAGGAAAAGAAAGAAAAAATATTTGAAGAGCCTCTTTCAGGTTATATCTCTGCTGTCTCAATAGACAATGTGGGCAGCGATGTTCAGATCTAAGTCAATTAGTCTCAGCTAGCCAATGGCAGACCCCTGAGTTTCAGGCTGAATTCTGGTTGCAAGGCCCAAGTTGGGCTTCCTGACCTCCTGCAGGGTTGAACTGTTCAAGGTTCTACTGCAGGTTCCAGCTGCCCCTCCCCTGAAGATAGTCCAGGTTCTGATGGAAGGTGGTGATCCTTTCAACTTACCAACTATGGAGGTCTGATGTGTCTTTATTGCTGTTGTTCACTTCCATTCTATCTTCTGGATAGAAAAATGGCCTTTTTGACCACCTGTGTCTCTGCAGTGTGGATCCAGCTACTGGCACAACTGGGAGGCCTGAGAGCATGGGGGTTGGGTTGAGGGATGCTGCAGAGGTGCCTAGCGGCTGGGCGGTTCTTACTGGTCTGCTCCAATGAAGGCCTGGTGTGCTGGAGGAGGTGGAGGAGCAAAGAGCTCCCCACACAGCTGAGTGGTTCTCAACTGTCTGCTCTATTGTCACACTTTGCCCATTTGGTGTGAACAGTTTTTGAAGTGAATGTGGGAATCATAGTTTTCCTTTCTGAAATTCATTGTTAGATTTGGCCCACCATACCAAACTGGCAAGATCATCCTGAAACCCAATTCTGTCATTCAATGCATGTGGGAAATTAATCCTAACAGTTTAGGGCTGAGTCCAAGAATTTTGAGCAATTTTTCAACCCCTTTAAGAGCAGTTTGACTGTTCAAGGTTGGATGTGTGAAGAGTGCCTAGGGGACCATCAAGATAAATCTTGTCTTGTTCTGTAAAGATTTTGTGAAGACCTGAGATTAGTGGTGGTGCTGGTGCTAGTGGTGGTGTATGTGTGTGTTTAGTGGGGGAAGGAGAGGGAGAGAGACAGGGAGAGGGACAGGGAGAGGGACAGGGAGAGTGAGGGGGGAGAGAAAATAACCAAGCTGTTTTAGCTCATCATTTAGCTTAAGTTCTGAACCAAGCAAATATTCAGGTTCAGTGTCATTTTTCCATACCAATTCTGTTATCTCAACTCCAGTGGGGCCTTTGCCTAGTTCCTCTTGGCAGATACTCATTGTTGTTTCCACCTGATGGCTCTGTGCCTGGACCTGAGCCCCAAACATGAGTCCCACCCTTTATCTGCCCTATGAGAGTTGCCAGGCCACGTGAGAGGTAGCTATGACCCTAGAGCTATCCTTGCATTCTATCCTGCTGTATGATTGGAACCCAGTCTCCAGAAGCTGCCAGGACTAGGGCCAAGCTAAATGGAGCAGATTTGGAATTCTGACTCTGCCACCAACTTCCTGTGTGGCTCTGGTTCTTTGAACCCATGTTTCTTCAGGAATGAAATAGAAATTGTGACCTGAGACTCATGTGGGCATGGAGACTCACTGAAATACTGTGACTGTTTAGCTAATTGGGCCATCCCCAGGGTTGCAAGGAGATCAGGGTATGGTTCAGGGTGGATGCCAGCTTCCATTAGTACTTGGTTTTCAGAGCCTCTGGGAAGGTGTTTTCCAGGCCCACAAATCTGACTGGAGCACAGTGGATCCAGCCTGAGGTGAATTTCTGAGCCTGATGCAATATCTGTCACTGAGCGAGCCCCATCCCCAAACAGGCTCATTGCTAAGCTCCCTGGGAAGGTGGCCATACTGAGACCACCAGGAGGTCCCTATGGGCTGATTGCCAAGAGCCTGTAGCTTTCACACCAACAATTCTATCAGGAGGGAGGTGATGCTGTCTGCATAGACTCCTGTTTCTTCCATTTGCTGGATGCCCTTCGAGTCAGGTGGCAGCATGAGTGCCCTTGGCAGATGCAGGTGACACGACTGTGGTGAGTCTTGTCCTGGCAGGAGGAATTGGCTACACACACTGCCAGGTAGTGAAGAGCCCTCTGGGATGCTCAGAAATATTAATGACAGCTTTGAAGTGGCCTAGGGTGCATGCATGGGTGTGTGTGTGTGTGTGTGTGTGTGGTGAAGCCAGGCAAGAAAGGAGACTTGGGGTTGCTTTGTGACCTGTTTTTTAAATTGTGGTAAAATTGACATAACATTTACCACTTTTATCCTTTAAATGTTTGCTTATTTGTTTATTTCATTGATAATGTAGATTGAATCCAGGGCTTTTGCATTGAGCTACATCCCCAGCTCTCTCTCTCTCTCTCTCTTTTTTTTTTTTTTTTTTGTTATCAGGGATCAAACTCAGAAATTTGCACCACTGAGCTAAATCCCCAGCCTTTTAAAAGTTTTTATGTTTTGAGACAAAATCTTGCTAAATTTCCCCAGCAGGATTTGAAGTTGCAATCTTCTTGCCTCTGCCTCCCTCAATGCCATTTTTACCATTTTAACGAATGCAACCTGGTGGCATTAGGTACATTCCCAATGTTGTACCGTTACTGCTGTATTGTTTCAAAACATTTTCACTATCACACACAGCGATCCCATTAGCCATGAGTCCCCATTTCTTTTCTCTCCCTGTCCCTGGAAATCATTCCTCTTCTTTTGTCTTGTCTATTCTGGATATTGCATATCATAAATGGGATCATGCTTATGTCAGGTGTGTGCTAAGCATGATCCTCTCAGGGATCATCTGTGTTGTAGCATGCATTGGTCCTGCCTTCCTTTTTAATCCTGTGTTACACATGCCTGTGTTACCTCAGACATGCAGAGAAAAGTTCTTTACACCCCTTCCCCTTGTACAAATTTACTTCCTCTTGTTGGAGCTCCAGAGTCCTCTCCTAGTGGAGGGAAGTGCCGCTTGCTGGAGTAGTGTTTCACTTGGACATTGTGTGTGAAATTTCAAGCTCTGGGCTGGCACTAATCCTGAGCGCTGCCAGGGGGCAGCATGTGTCTGCAGAGCCTGCATCCCTGCCTTTGGAGGAGCCCCTATTTCTGAAGCCCTTGGGCTCTGAGAACATTCCCTGCCTTTCCATCATGCATGTTTCAGATGATGTGCTCCAGCTCAACAAATTGTCGCGGCTTAAATTTTGAGAAATCATTGTCAAGAATTGCTGAACCAGTTTAATTCAAAAGCACGTATTTATATGGGGCTCCAAAACTCACATCCCTGGGCATGACTACAAATTGAAGGAAGAAGAAGTTTAATCAGGAATGAGATGAGGTTTGAACAGGGAGGGCTGCAGGATGCAGAGGAGGTGGGGTGAGAAAGCTGTATTTGGTGGACTGGACCCAGGGCCAGTCCTATGGTACAGGCACTGGAGGCGATGGAGCCTCCTCCTGGGGCTCAACTGATTGGCAAGCTGGTTTGAAAAAGTGACTGTGAGAGGAGCCCAGCTCTGTGACTCATGGAATATCCACCCCTTTAGGGTGAAGTGACTTGGTGAGCTTCTGTTGAATGTCCCCTGCCTCTGTGAGATGGCAGCCTGACTCCAATGAGGGTTCTGTCTTCCCTGCTTTATCCTGGGAGCTGCTCAGGTCGAAGGGGATAGGTAAAGCCACACTGGAAGGAGGCAGATGGTGCCCCTACCCGAGCCAAAAAGAAAGCAGGGAGATTCCTGCTAACAAAGGCCATCTTGACCTGTCCCCCTGCCCCCTCTGGGATGGCTCAGCATCGGGAGGCTGTGCATGAACCATCTTCCTGGGAATGCGTGACATGACTGCCCTGTATCACAGCCCAGCAGATTCAGAGCTACTCTGGCCTGGATTTGGAAAGGAGGATGTATGGTGATGGGAAGGAAACCTTGGACTTAGAGGCTGTAGAGCTTCTAGGCAGACTTGCTGTGTGGCCTCAGCAAGTCCCTGCCCCTCTCTGGGCCTCCATATCTTTATCTGTAGAGTGAATATGTTGGACTCATTCAGATTTAGGAACAAACATTGGTAGCATCGGGAGGCTGTGCATGAACCATCTTCCTGGGAATGCGTGACATGACTGCCCTGTATCACAGCCCAGCAGATTCAGAGCTACTCTGGCCTGGATTTGGAAAGGAGGATGTATGGTGATGGGAAGGAAACCTTGGACTTAGAGGCTGTAGAGCTTCTAGGCAGACTTGCTGTGTGGCCTCAGCAAGTCCCTGCCCCTCTCTGGGCCTCCATATCTTTATCTGTAAAGTGAATATGTTGGACTCATTCAGATTTAGGAACAAACAAGAACCCTTTATATGCTGGGCACTATGCTAAGATCACTCATCTCCACGATTTGGTTTAACTCTTAAAATATACCCTAGGGGTGGCACTGTGAGCTCCGTTTTACAGATGAGAAAGTGGAGAGTATATGGTTGGAAGGAACACTGTGTTCCCTTTTGAGGTCATGAGGTACCTTGATTCTCATCCCTGGGTCACATAGCTGGTGATCTCAAGTGTACACCATGTAGGGGACTCTTGTACCCAGGTTATGTGGCCCGACATAAAATTAGACACCTTGGGCTTTTAAGTCACACCATGGCTCCACTTCTGAGCTCCACTGTGAGATTTTACCCCAACCCAGCAAGATCATCCTACCAGGAGCCACAGGTGAAGCAATTTCTGGCCCTGAAGACTTGTGATCATCTTAACTTTGGGAAGACAGCATTTATTACAGAATTCAGCTTTATTCACAGTGTTCCTCATAAAGTTAGCAAACTTTTGGAGGAGGGGGTGAAGGGAGGGAAGGGAGGGCAGGGACAAGGGGAAAAAGTGAGAACCAAGACTTGTCATATAGAGGTACAAGATCCCAACAATGAATGTAACTGTACTGTATCCCTAAAATGTACCAATAAACTCAATTAAAGCTGAAAAAAAAGTTATCAAACTTTTAAAGAGGAGAACTGACAAATCCACTTTTCATTCTTTGACACATGGGCAGTGTAGCTGTGTGAACACAAAACAGATCCTGGATTCAGGGAGACTGCTGTTCAAATCTCAGCTCTTTCACTTCCCGTCCTTGGGAAGGTTGTCCAACTTCTGTATGCTTGGGATTTCTCCTCTGAAAAATGGAGATGACAATAGCAATTTACTGACTTTTTAGAAGTTTGGTGAGATATTCTCAGTAGATGGTAGATTAATGAACATGCATCTGATGGGAGAAAGAGCCTAGGTTTGTGCCTTGCTAGTCAGCTTCAAGTTACTGTCACAAAATTCTGAGGCAAGTAACTGACACAGAGAGAAGATTTATTTTGGCTCACAGCTCTGGAGGTTTCAGCTGAAGATCAGGTGGACTGATTTCTTTTGTTCTCTCCAAGGGCATCATGGTGAGAATGTGTGGCAGAGAAAACTGCTCAGTTCTTGTCTTTGTCACTTTCTGGTCACTGGGACACAATACCTCATACCCACAACTACAGGGAGGAGAGGTTTATTTTGTCTCACATTTTCATTCCATTGTTGGCTTGTTCCAAGGCAGAAATGACATGGTGGAAGGGTCTGGAGGAGGAAAGCTACTCACTTCATGGCAGCCAGGAAGCAGAGAGAGAGAAGGGAGGATCTGGGGAAGAAGATGCACCCTTCCAGGATATGCTGCCAGTGACCCACCTCTTTTGACCAGGCTCTACCTCCTAACAGCATGTTCAGCTTTACCCTTCCCACCCCAGTCACCTCCCAAAAGCCCCACCTATGAGACTATGAGAGTTCTGAGGGTCATTCTTGATCTAAACCATAACACTTCCTGAGCCAATAGCCAAAGAGATGAAAAGGGCTGGGGATGTAGCTCAGTGGTAGAGTGCTTGCCTAGTATACATAAGGCTGTGTTCAACCCCCAAAATTACCAAGAAAAAAAAGAGATAGAAGGAAACAGAGAGAAAGAAGAAGAGGCCAGGTCCCCAGTATCTACTTTAAGGGCATGTCCCCAATGACCCAAAGACCTCCCCTAAAGTCACACCTCATAAAGGTCCATAGCATCTCCCAACAGAGCCACTACATAGACATTAGGGGGCATTCACCATCCAAACTGTAGTGATATCCAATGTCAACTGCAACCCACAACATCTAGTAAAACTCAAGACACCCATAACAAGTCATCTTTACAGGGACAAGGACTAAAAATAGTGGGGGTGGGTAAATCTGGGTTTTGGGATATTTGTAATTCTTTTTGAGTTTAAAGGCATTGTGCATAGGAATGAAGAGTGGCTGTCTTGTTCGGCTCAGCAACCTTCAACTTTATTTATTAAACCTGGCTCTTTGTTTAAGCTTTCCTTTTGTGGTGACACAGCAAAACACCATAATTTTCTGTTACCATACAGTGCCAACATCGTGGAGGATTTCAGGACAGATTCTAATAGCCAGCAATCTCTGCATTATAACAGTCAGGTGCAAGAATCCTTGAAAGGCATGCAACCCTCTAAAGCTGGGGACTGAAGCAGTTTTTCTCTAAACATTCATTACAAATACACGTATTATTTGATTTCAGCACAGGCTGAAGACAGACTAAGCAGTTGGTCCTTTTTATTGCAGTTGAAATCTGGCCCGACCTGGCAACCCTTTTTAGAATCACACACTGAACAAAGTGTGGGGAGGTGTGACAGTTTCTGTTTGTAGCTTGGAGGTGCTGAGTGTGGGGATGTGTCTGCCTGCATGGGCCAGGCGCATGGTTCTTCAGGCAGCCAGAAGTCTACAGTCCTACCTTACTCTGAGTCACTGAGGGTGAGACTGAGAATAAGCAATGCTGCACAAAGGTTTGTCATTAAACAAGAGATCTCCAAGGTCAACTACAATTATGAGGAATACAATTCCAAGCAGCTTGAATAAAAAAGAAACTTTGTGGGCTCTTTGGGCTGGTAAGTCCATTGATCGAGCTTCAGGCCTGACTTGATCTAGGGGTCTTTTAGACTGGATTCGCTGGAAGTAGAGTTTGCCTTGGTGGTTCTTGTGCAAGTGATTTACTGAAGGAATGCTCTTGTGGAAGAAGAAGCTAATAAAGAGTGTGCTTTTGGCTGAAGTCTAGCTTTGGCCTGAGCCTGGGGGAGCTCTAGGATGTGAATACCATTACAGAGCTGCCCCACTCTCCAGCAAGATGCTTAACCTTTTGTACTCCCATATCTGTCAAGCATTGGCTGTGGGCTGCCTCTGAAAGGAGGGAATAATCTCCTGGGAATTTCTGGGCAAAGCAGCTCTTTGGCTGAGGAAAATCTTTGAAGATGGGTGCAACTGTGAGCTCTTAGGAGTCAAAAACTAGTCAGCACTTCCAATGGGTGTGTGTACTTGGACATGGGAGGCAGCAACATTGTATACAGATTCAAATGATGGCTCAGGGCTTCATCTCTTGTCTTATTTCTGGAGTCTGCTTCTTGGCTCTATTTTCAAATAGAGCTGCAATGAGATAACTACTGAGGATCCTAAACTTAAACTTTCCAAAGAGTTTATGGAAGAAAAGAGGCCTAATCTCCCCTGATGTCTAAACATTAAGTTTTCTAGATTTAGTTCACACAATATCAGGATCATCCCTTTAGTAGAAGGTAGAGGGGTCAGGCCTATTTAAACCTCCTGGATAAGTTTCCCCAGAATAATTGTGTTACCAGAAGAGGGAGGGATACTGAGTAGGTAGAGAATATTAACTAGTATCTTCCAGAGTCTGAACTCCTATTTTAAAGCAGAAGGAAAGAACAACCTATGTATGAGGTACCTAGAGTAGTACTGTAGGGTGCTAAGGAGTGCCATTCATTTGCGGGGAGAAGACATGGGCCAAGCTGATGGGGCTAGGCGTGTTGGGAGAGAGCAGATAGGGAAGAAAGAGAGACGGGCAAAGCCTCTTGGACTAACAAACGAGTGTACTTTCGTCCTGAAAGTTACAGGTTTGATTTGAGGGGTATCTGATGCTACAGCATGCTTTTCCTCTTACACCATTCTTCTCTCAAGGATCAATTCTCTAGCCACCAGTAAGGGTAGAGATTGTGGGTTCATACCCACTCAGAGCCAAAGGGACCTATTCTAAGGGCAAAATGTAGCAGTAGGCTTTCTGTACAGTGGCCACATGGTGGGAGGAAGGGAATAGTGGGCATCATCATTCGACTCATAGTTCCTTTTGGTGTTTACCAAGGATGGTAGGCAGTCCCAAAGGGATGAGGATCAGAATCAGTCCTGTCTTGAGAAAAATCTATTATTCTATTTCAGGAAACAGAGGCAGGAGCCCACCTGTGAGGGCGATGCCAACAAACATCAGGAAGCAACTGAAGATTATGGCTTTCCTCAGGAAGCAAGTGGGAATCCAACCTTCTCTCACTACAGAGATCTGAAGTTTCCAGGGGTCAGTAATATATTAATTCAAATCACATTTTTTGCTATAGCACATAACATGATTTAGTAACCTAATAAAGTGCTTTGTCCATACAACTACCCAGATTCCTTCTCTCTTGTGGCTACATTATTTCCTATGGTCTGCATCAAAGCAGAACAAAGAGGATGTGGAGAAAGCACATCTGTTTCCTAACTGCCTTTCTGGAGAGAAACCTATCACTTCTGCTCATATTCCATTGGCTAAAACAAGTCACATGACAGCTCTCAGCTGCAAAGCTGGTTGGGAAATGAAGTTCTTGGCTGGGTTGAGATGTTCAGAGACAACTCTGTCCCACAGAGAAGGGAGCATGCATTTTGATGAGCAGTGGTCATCCCTGCCATAGAGCCCATCAGTCTCTCATCATGGAGAGACCTCAGCAAGCCCTGCTGGATGGTGGACTCATGTTTTTCTTTGTCTGTGGATGAGACTCAACAGTCTTCTTGATACAACTCAGCCCCTGACATGACTGGAGGGATTTGAGCTATTTCCAACACAACAGTCTGTGGAATTGGACAGAGGAGATAAGAACTCAGTGAAACATGGAGGCTGGCAAAGTACACAGAACAAATAAACGAATGCATGAAATAACAATTTCCTGCTAGTGGGACCTGGGTTCCGGGAAAAGCTCCTGAGTACACAGGGTTTGAGATAAATCTGTTTCCCTCCCGCAGTCTCTGTTTGTGCTCTGGCTCTGTTTGTACAACTCGATTTCTGTTTGGAATCAAGGTCCTTCTCCCACCCATTTATTACCAGCCTTCCTCCGGATCTGCGATGAATTTGTGTGTGAGGCTGAATTCATAGCCCGAGGACAGTCTCAGCAGCTCCTTGTAATGATCTAAATATAGACGCCTCACCTCCAGTGGAAAGCAGGAGGAATGATACTGCTTTGCTGACTCCTCGCTGTGGCATCCTTGGTCCAAGGCTGAGGATGGGTTCAAGGCTTGGCTTTTTCACTTGTTCTCTGTATGACCTTGATGAGACACAAGACCTTTTTTTTTTTTTTTTTTTTTTTTTGTCATTGTTCCTTCACCTGTGAAGTGGAAGCAGCTGCCATGGCCATGACAAAAACACATAATAAGTCTGAAAAGTGTGGTAAACTTCAGTGATCATGGGCAGGGTCATGGGGTCTTTAAAGCACAGGCTCTAAAGCCATGCTATTTGAATTGGCATCCTGTCTCTGCAACTTGCTGCCACATGATTTGGGCAAGTTATTGCTCATCTCTGCACCTCTTTGCTCCTTTGGAAAAGGATATCATAATAGTACCTACATCATAAGGGTGTTTCAGGATCAAGTTGGCCTATGTATGTAAGCTGCTTGGTATGTTGGCCTGTGCTTCCTTCCTAGACGATGCTGATGGCTGTTACTACTCCAGGAGTGTGTACCTCTGAGGTCCTGTCCACTGTAACATTACCCCTTCTCCCTATTTCATGGGGGCCTTTTTTCATCCTTGAAAGCTCAGTGGTAATGCCCACTCCTCTGGGAATCTTGTCCTGATGCCAGAGTAATAGATCGCACAAGCCCAGGAATGCTGCTTACATAGAACTGTCAGTGTTTTCTCCTGTAGTTGCATCATGTGGCTGGCCTGCCATCTATCACTGGGAGAGACTGTCTTCCAAGATCTGAAGTTTCCGTAACTCATCCCTCTACTAAAAACATTAGGGTGCCTGCTCATCTCTTACTAGCAAAGAGCTTGTCACAGGCAGGGAAGCTTGGTTTGGGCTATGTTTGCTGCTAGAACAAGCAAGTGCCAATATTTTAATAGCTTAGCACATTATGTGTTTATTATCCCAGATCAACATCTGGCACTTGGAAAGAGTGTAAAAAATACGCATCCAATGAATAAAAGAATAAACCAGGGAATGGCCAAAGGCCTCCTTTGCGGGGAAGATCTTTTTTGGAATTTTACAATATTGAGAGGGAAATGTTTGCTCAGTGTATGGGGTCAGAGGACATCTGGATGGGGGATGGGAGTAGGCCAGGCCCTGAGCCTCACAGGGTGAATGGGACAGAAAGGGAAAAGGAAGACCTGGGCCTTCTCGGGCCCAGCTGCTTCCCATGCCTGGGTGTGTGTCTGTCTTACATCGCTCTTATAATGGCTCAGTACTGCTCCAGGAATTTTGGTTCCCAGAAGTGCATGCCCATGGCTCACCTGTGTTTTCAGGTGTGGAGGACAGTTCCATACCAACAACTCTTCACCCCAATTCACTGCTCATTTTCTCACTTTTCTGCCTTACCTGTGGAACCACTCAGTTTACCTGAGGATGGGGCAAGGAAGTGGGGATTGGAAACAGAAGGATAAATACTCCAGCCTTCTTCCTCTGGAGGGGCAGTTCTGGGTGACAGCCTGTGTCCTTTTTAGGGTGCCCGGCATAGTTGAGCCCATATGGTCTCCAGCACTGGCTTGGAAATGCATCCTTTATCAGCTTCTCCTCTGTGTCTTGCTCTCTGGCTTCCCAGGCTCCCCTCTGTAGTGAACAGGAGTACCAGAGTCCTTGGCTCAGGTTTCACTTTCAGGGGAACCTACCACCACACGTGTGACTCCAGATTAGGAGATGGAGGCTCTGAGAGGGTACTGCCACGGGGCTGTAGCACAGCAGCAGGAGTGTGTGGATTCAAATCTGGGCTCCGCCCACTATCCCACAGACTACCCCACAAAAATAGCCAGCAAGCGTGAAAATGTTCCTAGTGATGTGCTAACTAATGCTCTGAGGTGAAAACTGAAATTGCTCTGCTGAAATTGCTTTTGTTTCCTTCCACAGATATAGGTGTGGAAAGTGTGGGGGACGGGAGAGAGGAGGGGGTTCAAGAGATGATGACAGAAGCAGAAAAAAAGCAGTGAGGGATCTCCCCCATTTACAGACCTCCCCTCCCCTTTCCTACTCATTGTCTTTTTGAAGCAAACAAGACACAAGTAAAACAAGCACTGACTTCAGCTGGCCCTTTCCTACTTCTTCTGTGCACATTTCTTCCTAGAGAGGCTGTTTCCACACTGCTTTTTTGGGAGGTGACAGGGTGGCAGAAGAGGGACAAAGAATAGAAATGAATGTGTTCTGAGCTGGGTGGCATATAGTGTCTTTTTAAAAAATTCTTTTTATTATGGAAAAATTTATAGAGTATATAAAAATAACTGTGCAATAAACCTTCATAAACCTCTCATTCAGCTTCACGGTTACTTAGTAGACAAATCCTTGCCTCTAATAACTCACTTAATCATCACCACACTGTGTGGGCACTATTGTTACCCCCAGTTTGCAGAGGAGGAGACTGAGACTGGGAAGGTTTAGCAACTTGCCTAGAGTTAACTGGACAGCTGACCTCAGTGTCCATGCTCATAGCTGTAGGCTGTTGAGGCCAGCTCTTAGACTTGGCCACAATGTACCACTTCTTTCCTTACCCAGGGAGGATGAGGTCATTTATGGATGTTGGGTAATATGTGATGTATTTGTGCCCTTGCTCAGAGTGTAATCTACATACCAATGCTCAAAACATGATCCACAGACAGGTAGTTTCAGTGTTTTTGAGTACAAACGAACACTCTTCATCCCTGATCTGCCATTCAGAATTTCCAGGGGTGGAGCCCTGCAGTCTGTATTTTGACAAGCCTTGCAGGAGACGCTAATGTGAGCCTAGTGAGACTGGGGCTCTGCTTCCTCTGGCCAGAGTCTTCCGTGGATATCTGTATCCTGGGGATGGCTCCCGTCCTTCTCCTCCTATCTCAGGGACATACTTCACAGCTGTTCAGACAGGCACGCCATGCCCAATGTCGTGGGGACCACACTAATCCTCTGAAACTCTATCTTTATGGCCTCACAATCGCTGTGCTGTGTCCAGTAAATTGTCCCCATTCCAGCGCTCCCAGCAGATTCTGGGAGGCTGTGACTATTGACAGTCTTGTAAAGCAGGCCTACGGGCGGGACCTGCATGTTGCCATCCCACGCCTCTGTGATTTACATCTGCAGGTGCCAGGCCAGCACCTGTTAGGAGTATATACCTAGTTAGTTTTACTTTTGAACCATAAAAATGAATAAATCTGCCACCCATAAAGTCTTATTTATTGCTAAGAGTTCATTATATATGCATGAAAAACCAACTAATTTAACTTGTTGGCAGTTACTTCTTGCTGGAAGCTGGATTCAGGATTGGAATTCAGGTTTAAGTCAGGGCAAATGAGGCAAGGTTGAGAGTATGAACCACAGCCAGCGGGTAAGGAGCTGGAGGTGGAGGTGCAAGGCCTGGCCAGTGAGTGACTCTGGACTAATTACCTAGTCTCTCTCAGCCTCAGTTTCTCACCTGTAAAATGGGAAAAAATCATACCTCCTGCTGAAAACTATTATGGCAATTAAAATGATACCATGTTTCATCAAATCAGAGAGGCTGACCACTAAGTTAAATACACTTTTATTTTTTGCATCACTAAGAAAGATAAAATGCTTCCGCTGAAACCAGGCTTCGTGCTTTCTATCACTTAGAATTTTTATTTTATGCTTATTGAAAGAGCTCTTTTAAATTCATTTAGGCATAAGATTCTATCATAGATCACACATTTGCATACATTCAAATGAACATATAAGCAAAATGCATTGATGGAAAGATTCCTAAACCCTTTCCACACTCAAGAGTTCAATTTCTCTGAATCAAAGTTGACTCAGTCATCAGTGTCTGTACTTTTTCACATAATCTTGTCCTTTGTGCCACTAAGTTGGGTTCACACTGCTGTGATTCTTGCAAGAGTTCTCAATTTGCATCCCCAGCATTTTTTTTTTCCTTCAAGTTACACAGTCTGCAAATTTCAATGCTTGGAGTTTTTGAATGTACCAGGAGGTGTCAATGGGAGGTTTGCAGACAGCAACCAGGATTCAAATTCCTTTCCTGGATGGCCTGTGAACTGTTTGTTGATTGAAATGTGGGAGTCGTCTTTGCCCCCAAGGAGTCCTCAGCAAACCTTAGCATGTGTAGCAGCGATACCCGACCTCTGTGCCTGCGTGGTCTGGCTAACAACTACTGCCGGGTTCCCCCCCCCCCCCATTTCGGAGATCTTACAATGGGAAGAGAAGGTGCGTCTACAGTCAGTCAAATATGATACATGAGAAATGCTCGCCAGTGAGTCTGGCACATATAGGAAGTGGATGCTGAGTGTGTGAGTTGTACACCAGGTGGTAGTTGCTTGGGCTGCTGTAGCTAAGAGCCACAGACTGGGTGGCTGAAACCACAGACATTTATTGCTTCACGTCTCTGGAGGGTGGAATTCTGAGATCAAGGTGTCAGCTGTGTTGGTTGCGTCTCTCTTTGGATTGTGGATGTCACCTTCTTGCCATATTCTCACCTGGCCTTGCTATGTCCTCTCTGTATGTCGTCTGTGTTCCAATTTCTTCTTCTTCTTAGGTCCTGTTGGATTAAGACTCCTCCCAGTGACCTCATTTCCACTAATCACTTTTCTAAAGACCTCACCCTCAAACGGTCACATTGTGATGCACAAGGGGGTGGAACTTCAGCATAGGAATTTGGGGGCTCACAGGTCAGCCCAGACACAGGCCCAGTGTGAGTGCTTTGCAGACAGAGTCTCTTTTCTGCCCTCCTCATGCCCTCACCAGGTGGTAACTTTGTATTTACTAATTAAGAAAATGAAGGTCCAGAACGTGAAGTTCTGGTCAGAGATCACAGGGCTGCTGAGGAGGAGCTGAATTTCAACTCCAAGAGAGAGAAGCCTTGCTGCAGGACATCTTGCTAACTCCTCACTGAAATGTGCTTTTTGGAGCCTGAGTGGAAGTCTGGCAGCAAGGTTGGAGCAAGGGAGGGAGGAGGCCTGTGATCCTGCCTGCATCTCTCTCTCCCCATATTAATTAGAGTCCTTTCCATGTCTGTCTGGGCTCCTTAAAAACTTTTATTTGAAGAAAGGATAGCTGAGCAGAACAGTTGATCACACCTAGATTGCATGGCGTATTGATTTCCTAGGGCTGCTGGACCTTGGCCACAACCTGAGTGGCTTAAAACATTATTCCCTCACAGTTGTGGAGGCCGAAAGTCTGAAACCAACATGCCTGCATGGCCACATCTTCTCTCTGTGGGCTCCAGGGGAGGATGCTTCCTTGCTTCTTCCTAGCTTCTGGGGGTGGCTTAATCTTTGGTACTCCTTGGCTTGTAGATGCATCACTTCAATCCCTGCCTTTGTCATCCTACAGCGCTCTCCCCGCACCCCTTTCTGTTTCTGTCTTCCCATAAGGATATGAGTATTGAAGTCAAGGTTCACCTCAATCCAATATGAACTCCTCTTAACTAGTCATATCTACAAAGACTCCGTTTCCAAGTAATGTGATGTTTGCAGGGAACTGCGGTTAGGCCTTCAACATGTCTTTTGAGAGACCGCAATTCAGACAGTAGCGCATGGCATAGCTGCTGTGTACAGTGGGGGACAATGAGGCAGAGAGTGGAGGGGATAGGGAGGTACTGGGTGTGGCCCCGGGAGTCCGTGATGAAGGAGGAAGGTCCAGGTGTGAACTGGGCTGGCTTTGATTTTGAGGGGACGCATAACCTGCTGGCTGGTAAAAGAGCTGGATGTGAGCAGCCTTTCTGTGCCTTTACACATTTCCTCAGCCTGGCTTCTCCCTCCAACCCTTTACATCCAACATTTGCTGGGGAGAGAAGGCAGGATCCAGGGTAAGAGGTAAACACAAGGACATTTTCCTCCTTACTGCTGAGGCAGAAGTCTTTGAAGACAGCAGGGGTCCCTGCTTTGAATCTGTGACATCACAGAGTTTAATTCTTTCCTAATCCTTTGTGAGGTGGCTTCCAAAAATACCTTATCCTTAGGCAATTTTTATTATGGATGTTAGTTGCTCAAACCTTGTAATTCAGGTTCCATTAGATCTTGGTGGAGTTGTGTGTGTGTGTGTGTGTGTGTGTGTGTGTGTCCCCGCTTCCTCTGATGATCTGATGACAGACCAAACACAAATTCGCATAGAGAATGTGAGTTCCATATTCTCCTGGCATTCTATCCGAACAGCCCTGGGAGTATATTAATAGCCTGGAGTCAAGGTACAAATGGTTATTTATATGTGTAGGTGATGGCTAAAGTACACCCTCTAGTAATTATTCACAATTAACAAGCACTTCAGTAAATGAACAAAATCTGTTCTTAATCCATTGAGGCAGCAATTCTTTATCCAGAACTCATGTAGCTGAAACTTCTGGTCAACCAGCCCTCCCTCACAGCTCCAGAACAAAGCTAATTAGAGATTATAATCCTGACCTTCAGGCTCCTTTCAGAGCCTGAAGGGTACTTGAGTCATCAATAAAATATAATGTGTTCAGTAGTGTCTCCGCTGACAAGAATAATAGAGTTGAAAATCAGTGAACCCTATGTACCTGTTAACTGTGTGTTCCCTGGAAGCCACGTGGCAACTCTCTTGCAGCGAGCTCTTGTTCCTTGCCAGGTTTGTCAGAAGTAGGGCTTGTCTTTTCTTTTCTGTTTTCTTTTGTCTTTATCATGAGCAGCAGTGTATTTAATGAGTGAAAACCTCATATATTGACCATGTACATGTGATACAATGTTGGCTGACTCAGGATCCTTGAGAGATGCATGAACTTTATGTCCACCTGTGTGATCTGTTACATTTCTGCCACTCTCTTCTTCCCTTGCTCCCTACATTTTGTTGGGCAGCAGTTCCTGCCAGCACTGCTTTTAAATGTATCCAAAATCAGACTGTATCTGACCATTCCACAGATCCCACCTTGGCCCCAACCAGAACTTTCTCTCATGCATATTAAAGTCTCTTTAACAGAATCTGTTTCCCGGCATCTCATCACATTTAGAATACAACATAATCTCCTTACAAGGACTTCACATGACTAGATCTCTGACACCTCCCTGACCTCGGCCCCTACCAATGCATGCTCCCGTGCTCTGTCCCAGCCACCCTGGCCTCACTATGCCTTAAGACTGCCAAACTCAATCTTGCTACAATGCCTTTGTACAGACTACTTTCTCCACCTGGAATGTTCTTTGCTTACATGGTTTCTTGGCTTGTCCTTCCATTTTATTTGGGTTTCTGCTCAAGTATCACCCCATCAGAGCGACTCTCCTCACTGCCATATCTAAAATATTGGCCCCGTTCTTTCATTTTGTATTTCCTTCTGCAGCTGTGGTGTTGTACAGAGCATGTAACATTGCTTTATTATGCATAAGCCTGTTTGTAAATGTTGACTTGTTCGACTGTTAACTGGAAAGGATGGCAGCTCTCACGTAGTGGGCTCTCATGGTGTGCCAGGAAGGTCCCACAAACACTCCCAATGCTGCTCTAGGTGGAGGGGGCTGGGCCGTCCTTGGGCAAGAAACGGGAACCAGAGGTCTTCTCTCCTACTTGTCCCTTCTCAGCATTAAGCATCTGCCCAATCTTCTAGAATTTAAGCTCTGTGGAGTCTAGATCAAAGCTGACTCTCTATTTTCTACAACAGTGCCTGGCACCTGGTAGGTCCTCAGCAAACAACTACTGATTTAATAAATAAATTAAGAATTTAGAACCACCAGTGCAGCTTGGTAAAGTGTCTGGTTATTAAAAAAAATTCTGGGGGGAAAAAGGATTCTAAGAATTTTCCAACCTGCAGGTGCAGTATTTATGGGAAATAAATGGGAAGACGTCATAGAGGCATATGAATGCTGACAAATAAATGAGGAGGCATATCATGTTTTTGGCTGGGGGAGAGTTACCATTTTAAAGAAAACAATTTTCCCCAAGGCAGCTCATAAATTGAATGCAATTTCAACTCAGCGTCCTTAGGAGTTTATTGTATAAATTGACAAAATTATTCACAAACTCATCTGGAAAGATAAATAGGGGAAAACCACTGAAGAATTTTTGGAAAAAATCAGGACAATGAGAAGAGAACTTCAATGTTCAGATTCTAATATATAAAACTGTAATGATTAAGATAGTGTATTCCTAGGGCAGGAGTACACAAAAAAATTAGCGAAACAGAAGAGTAAATTTAGAAAGAGAAAAAAATGATATACTAGAATTAACTGTTAAGAACTGGGTCATAATTCCTGGGATAAAATAAATGCTCACAAATCTGTACTGATATAAATACATTTTGTGGGGGGAGAAGAGACACCTCTTCCTTACAGAGGAACTCCAATTACTAACTGTGGAGGGATGATGAAAAGAGAAAATTGTCATTTGGCAAACATTGCAAGAGGAATTGTTGCAGACAAGTATCATTGGTAGAAGCTAAAATTAGTAGTTAGAAGTGTGATGGGAGACATGATATTTGCATGATCCCTGAATATTTCTCCATGAGACGTTTACTAATTACTGAGTGCCAAATAATAATTACACAATGAAGAAACCTCGCGGGCACCACTTTAACTGAGTGGTCGTGGTTAATATCACGGGTAATGAGACACATGGACATTCTACACCCGTGATGTGAAGCGCAGAGAAGGACAGAGCATCACTTCTGTGATGTTCTTGCTGCAAATGCGCGACCTCAGTATTCCTCAGTGAGAAAACATGAGGGAAGCCTAAACTGAGCACTGCCCCACACCAGCACCAAGAGGCACTCCCTCCAAGTATCGCGGTCACAAAAGATAAGGAAAAACGGACCAACCTCCAGATGGGAGCTAACTGAGGAAACATGACAAGTAAAGGCATTGTAGGATCTTGGATGGAATCCCAGGTTAGAAAAACGACCTTACTAGGAAAGCTGGCAAAAAGTAAATATAGTCTGTAGATTAGTTTATGCTGATACTAATTTGTACTGATATTAATTTTCTGGCTTTAATAATTGTTCTACTGTTCCATATGTTCTTAATATTAGGGGAAGCTCAGTGAAAGGTGTATGGGAACACCTCTATTTTTGAAAAATTTTTGAATGTCTGAAATTTAAAGCTAAAATATAGTTCACTCTAAAAATAAAGGAAATAATGGATTATTCAGTTAATGGTAGTGGAACAATTAGCTAACCATTTGGAGAAATATATAATTTTATTCTATACTATATATGTTTTACTTATAAAAGCATAATTTGTACCATATATCAAAAATTAATTCTATGGGCTTAGGTATGTCTAAGCAACAGATAATGATAGAAAATTACATATTCTTTTTATAGCTAAGTAAGAGAAATCCAGGTTGAAAGATACAGTGGTTGAAAATGAATTTTTCTTGTATCCACAATAATCAGAAATGAGTTAATGTCTGTACTACTATTTTGATTTTTATATTTGTAGTTTAATAATATATATTTATGTTAATTATATTTTTTGAAACATAAGTTATTGTCTATACCATTTTAATGATCTTACTTTGGGATATCCTAGTTGGTTTTCAGGTAAATGTCAGAGTGACTTGGGCTCAAATTTGAGCCCCACTGCAAGCTTGTATCTCTAAGTATGTGTTTAGAAACAAATTCATTTGTTAAGTGATTTTCACAGTCATGACAGTATATTTCTATTCTGGTCTCTTTTTGCTTTTGTCCTCTATTAATTCATTTGTAAACTGGAGGTGACAGTCTGTCTCCTAAGCTTGTTGGCAGGTGATATGATGTCATATTGCAGTCCTTGGGAAAATCCTGGTATACTGTAGGTGCTCATTTAATGTTGATGCCTCCTACATCCATAAATTAGGCACTGCTTCACATGTAAGTAACCATGCATAATCACCTAAATTATAAAAACTAATACTTAAGAGCACAGTGTAATAATCAAGAAAGCACAGACCCTGAAACTAGAGCAGGCTCATATTCTAGCTCTTTTACATATTAGCTGTGTGTTTCTGAGAGAGTTCCCTGTCCTACAAACTGGGGATAACAGTAGGATCTGCTCATGAAGGTATAAAAGATTAAATGGGTTAAATTTGAAATGCACTTGGAGCATATACTAAGGACCATATAAAGGTTTGCTAAGTAGAATACAAATTATACTTGGCCTTTTAAGATAGATCATGAGAGCACAAAAGCCTTTGACTCTGCACTGAGACTGGGGAAATGTGCCCTCAGTTATCTCTCTGTAAAGGCCTGGCCAGCCCCTGGGAGTAAGCCCATGCCTTTGGCCCTGGGCCTAGAGATCCAAAGTTTCATTCACAAGAAACACACAGCAAAGCCACACTCTGGGGAGGGGCGGGGGAGGGAAGGGATAGTCAGGGAAGAGAGATGGAAGCTTGGCCATTTCATTAGAACTGTAGCAAATACAAGGATTGTGGTTTCAGACAGCTTTGCCAATGAATTATTAACCTTAACCCTTTTGACATTCTAGCTGCAGAATAAATCATGTTGGGTTAAGTAGCACAAGCTTGCTGATAACTAAGAAGGAAACAGGAGGCTACTTTTTAACCATGGAAACAATTCCCTATAGTTCATGAAGTGTTTCACAAAGATGCTAACAGATTGTTTTCCCGCAGAGAAGAGAGATTGCCCAGCAGCAAGAAAGTTCATGAGGGGCTTCCGGGGACAGCAGGACACATACGATGCAGACCTGAGTTTGGTGTTCAGCTGGAATTCCCTGCTGCAGCAAACCTCCAAGGCTCTGTTTTGATTGCTCCTGCCCAGGCCTATTTGCTATTTAATATTTTTAATATCATGTCTGTTTGGGACCATGGTGATGTGGTTGTAATGAGACTTTTTCCATGCACCAGTAGATAATTATTTGAGATCTGAGCGATATGAAAAGTAAAATTTGTTTGCTTTGTCCAAGGCACTGGTTGACAAGTAACCGCTTAACTTCTGAACTTTGACCCAAGTTAGTGGCCATAATTTAACTTTTTATTTGTGACTTGCACAGTTCATTAAGCTATAATTATGTTTAGTTTAATTCTGCGGGAAATTAAGATGTACCTTGGCCATTGTCTTAAGCAATGAGGATGTTATAGTGTTCCTACCTTTTTAAAAATTATAAATGAAAAACCTCTGTACAACACACATAAAATAAGATTGCAAGATTCAGAATTTTGGGAGTATAGTAAAGGCAGAGTGAAAAACACAGCCGGCTCTCTTTGTAACTGGAAGAAGAGTGAGGGCTGAGGCTTCAGAACTGCGTCTTCGAAGTCTAAGTTTCTGAGGTGAAGAGAAAAGATAGAAGGTAGCGAACAACAACAAAACTTTGATGAATCTTTGCTGTGTGACCAGAGTGACTCTGTGAAATATGTTACAGATCTAGGGAGCTGTTGTTGTCTTAGTCTTCCACGAAGGATGTGTGACTTAGGAGAGTTCAGTAAAGGAACTGTTTACAAGGATGGGACAGTGTATCACTTGGTGCTCCCTAGAGAAATAGATTTATTGCAAGATGCACAGAAGTGTAGGAATTTACAAGATTGACTCATTTCACTGGGCATTTCTTACTCAAGTTGACACCATTGGTTAATTGTCACAGACCCTTAAGGGAAACTAGCAAGAGCCGGTACAGCATCTGGTAGCTGGCAATGGGGAAGTCCTTCCCACACCAGGCCTGAATGAACAAGGAGAGGAAGCAGTTCCTGGAACTTGGAGAAAGGTTCAGCTCACTTGGTCTGGATTCAACTGGACTTGGCTATAAATCGCATTCCCCAAATCAGTAAGTGAGGGGAGTGCCTTCTCTTCACAAAGAGAATGATTCCAGCATGTGTTCTATACTGGTTCCCAGTGAAGCTTAAATCCAGGTGGTAGGGTGGCTTGATAATAGACTCTTTGGTGATAGGGTGCCACGAAGGACAGCAAGGCTTAACTTCACAAAGAGGGGAGAAATATGGGGAACTGCCAGATGGGGGTTGCAACCCTGAGTAGAAGGACACAGCCAGTTTGCACTCCCCTTGGAAAGACAGAGCTGGGGTAATAATGATGGCAATCAATACCTAATCACACTTCCTAGTAATTGGATCCCTTTCTTTGAGCTCCTTCTCCAAGTACACTCACAAGGTAGGGAAAAATTCTGGGGATACCTTTTCATCTCTTTGACTCTGGGATGTTTTCACTTATCTCCACCTTCTGCTATTGATACTCATCCTCACCCTTAAGTGAGAGCTGAACTTTTTTTAACCTTAGTTTTTTTTATTAGTACACGTTTGTAGTATGTAATGATTACATTCTTCGTGGGGAGTTGCTACAAGTACGTAACACATCCTAGTTCTTTTTCCATCCCTTCCCCTTGGGAGTTGGACTCATTGACTCACTTGTAATGAATAAAATATAGCAGAAGCCATGGATATCACTTCTAAGATTTGGTTATAAAAAGGAGTGTTGTAAAAAGAGTTATAAAGTGTTTGGTTATAAAAGGAGTTTCCATCTTGGGTATATTGTCTCTTTCTTTCTCTTTCACTCCTTCAAAGGAGTTGCCATGTTGTGAGCTGCTTATGGAGGGGACCCAGGGCCCATCTAGCAAGAAAGGAGAGCCTTTTGCCAACAGCCAGTGAGGAACTGAATCCTGTCAACAACCACAAAGGGGGCCTATAAGCGAATTCTCCAGCTGAATCTTTCAATGAGACGATTGCCCAGGCTGACAGTTAATTGCAGTCTTCTGAGATGAGATTCGATAAGCCAGAGGTACCCAGCTATGTTGTACCTGCACTTGTGATCCACAGAGACTAGGAGATACTACATGTATGCTATTTTAAACTGCTAAATTTGGGGGAAATGTATCAAAAAGCAATGAATAACTAATGCATAGTTTATCTTCCTCACTTTCCTATTGGCATTTTCTTCACTTCCCAAATAAACCATTTGTACTTGAATCCTTGATTCAAGGTCTTTTTCTGAGGGAAGCTCAAAGTTCTATTTCTGGGGGAGCTCAAATTACACACACACACACACACACACACACACACACACACACACACACACACAGAAATGCAAGCCAAGAGCGAGGCAGGGATTTCTGAGATGATAACAGACACAGAACTCAGACACTTTCCTGAGCCCATGATCAGGCACCACTTTCTACTGGGGAATTACTGGGGAGGAATGGGTGAGGAACAGAGAGACTATGGGACTTGTTGTCAGAGTGCCTGGCTTCAAATTTGACCCCTCCCAGTTCTTCTGGGATGGTGACTAAGGTGTTTAGTACTCCAGGGACTAAGTTTTCTCATCTGAAGAATTCTACGAACTAACTGAAATTCCTGGGATTGAAGATGTTATAGCCAGTGACCAGGGCTTTGGAACTGTGATATCCTGTAAACGTGAATCACTATCATGGGCCAAGTGACTGCAGGTACCAATATTGCCAATCTTAAGACTAGCCATGTAACCCTGGAGTGGCACGTCCTTTCAAGGGTTTCTCACTGCGCTCTGGACTTCCCGGTCCCGACAGGCTAAATTCTTTTCTCTGCCTGGAGCACCTGCAGACTGAGTGCTCTTGCAAAGTAGGCAAGCAGGCAGCAGTCCAGCCTGCTCTCAGCATGAGCGGCCCAGCAGTACTCTCTCCAGCAGAACTGTTGTATCCCAAGGCCCTTTTAAAAGAATCCTTTTTTTTTTTTTTTTTTTCGGTACCAGGGATTGAACTCGGGTCTTTGCGCTTGCAAGGCAGGCCACCAAACCGCTGAGCTAAATCCTCAGCCCAAAAAGAATCCTATTTTGATAGGGAAGGGTGAAGGGGGTGAAGGGAGGCCAGGGTTATGGGGAAAAATAAGAACCAAGCTGTATCGTTTAAAAGTACAAGATCTTAATGATAAACATAACTGTATTGTTTGCTTTAAATGTGCCAATAAACTTAATAGGAAAAAAATCCTATTTTGAGATGTTTATATCTCAAACTGGGGAAAGAAAGGGGGTATTATGGCCATAGTGGAAAATGTTTATAAATAAAATGGTGCCATTTTTGTTCATATCCAAGCCTGCTCTTTGGGCTGCAGCAGTCAGAGCCAGGCCTAGGTGTGCTGGGGTTGGCTGCTGGGCCTTGTCAGTCAGGCTTCCTGGGGAGGGGCCTGTGCTTTGTCTAGGAGTTTCTCTGCAGCCCTGCTTATCTTATTTGTCAGTGGGGCCTGGCTACCTCCAGCAGATGGAAGATCCGCTCTAGGAAAATCATTTTTCTTTGTAATCAAGGATTATAACATGTTTCAGTGAATTCTTCAAAATCACTTGTTCCCCCCATTCCCTTTGTCTCCCTTCCCCCCTCCACCATTCCCTATTTACCAAGACTTTGGTTCCATTTTTTCTTTTTCTCTTACTTTTTCTCTTCCCTTTTTACCCTTCCCCCACCCCTCCCATCAAAATCATTTGTAATCATTGTCAAGAGTCCCTAAGGTTGGAGGGAAGTGCTGTGTACAGCCTCTCTCTCTCTCTCTCTCTCTCTCTCTCTCTCTCTCTCTCTCTCTCTCTCTCTCTGTGGGTTACTGTCAATTATGGTCTTGCCGAATCTGTGTCCACAAACATAATCTCAAGGCTCAAGGAAGGCTCACCTGGGCAGAACATCTATGATGTGGTTAGGAGCATATCAGGCAAGGAACACTGAGAGGGGTGACAAAAGAACACATTTCTGAGTGCTTACCGTGTCCTAGGCACAGCGCTGAGAGCTCCATTCCCATGATTTCATTTTCTGTCCACAGTAGTCCTGAGAAGGAAATAGCATCACTATTTTCATTTGACAGATGATAAAGCTGAAGTTTGGAGAGGTGAGGATAGTTACCAACATCACACAGTACCGGAAAAAGGATTCAAGACATTATTGCTTCATGATATAATTGTGCCTCCCAAATGACTCCTTGGTTACAACAAAAATTCTTGGAGAAACACATTTGCATCTGCTGAGGGGAGAAGCTCCTGTCCTTCTCACCTCTTTAATACACCAACACTGTGGATACAGTCCACCCCAGCAGCAAGACCATGACTCTTGCTTTCTGTATGGCTGCTTGGGAAGTGGGCGGTTTCTTGTCACCTTGGTCCTGGCCATGCCTGTGTAATTTGCTTTGGTTGGTGGGATGTTCTTGGGGTCGACATAAACAGAGACTAGAGATGTGCTTGCACTGTTTTGGTTTCCTTTCTGAGCTCCTGTCCTTCTCCCTGAGAAGATTATGTTTCAGCATCTGGTCAAGTGGGATGAGAAACATTTAAAGTGGATTTGGATCCACTTAAGCTGGAGGCTAAGCCTGTCTGAATCCAGCCTAAACCCAGTTGGCCCCAGCCGACACTGCAAATAAGTGAGTGAGAAAAAAATGCTGTTGCTGTTTGCCTTGGTACTTGTGGTTGTTTGTTATGCAGCAAAAACTGACTAACGTAAGAAATGTAAACCAGAAGCACAAAAAATCTTAGTTAAGCCTGAAAAGTCTATTTCCATATATTCCTCCATTTATTCAGACATTTAGTATGTAGCTAGTATGTGCCAGGTACTTCTAACAATTTTCTGTATTGGTTTTATTACCGCGATAACCAAGTCCCATACATTTAGCATTCTAAAATGATACACATTTATGTCATAGTTCTGTGGGTCAGAAGTCTGGGAACAGCGTGGCCAAACTGGTCCTCTGCTAAGAGTTCTACATGCTGAAATAAAGGTACTGGGGGGCTGTGTACCTTTCCGGAGGCTCTCAGCATGAATCCATTTCCCAGGTCACTCAGGCTGTTGGTGGAGCTCAGCCCCTTGCAGCTGTAGGACTGATTTCCCTGTTTCTTTGCTGGCTGCCAGCTGGCCTTGGCCTTTTCTCCCAGAGGCTGCCAGCATTCCCTCCTCAGTTTTCCACATGGACCACTCTCGCAATTATGGGCTTTAATTGCTTTAACTTTTCCTTCTGCTCCACCCTTGTGGCTGTTGGGCTTGGTAAGACTGATGTAGAGTTGAGCTCCCTGCAACCATGAATTGCATTCTAGAGGGGTTAGAAAATTAATGCACATCCCAGTTTAGAGGATGAATACCTACTGGAGAAAGTTCTGGGAAGGGAACCAATAGAAAAATATGGTAGAATTGGGGGTGGAACTTCTAGAAGTAAGAGCATTAACTCAACTGGCTGCTGAGAGATTCTACCAGGCATGAACGGTAGGCTTGGCCAGCTTATGAGTTCCACCAATAGATGGAGGAACAAAGGTTCCAAATTTGCCTCAGGACTCATTGCCATGCTGTGTGTATCTGTCACAGGCTGCAAGCACCAATCTGGGCATGCACAGCGGATACTGTGGTTATGAAACCTCATGTGGACCCAAAGACCTACATTCCAATCAGTTCTCCTTTGCTCACTAGGTCTGTGGTCTTGAGAAAGACATTCTTGAGCCTCCATTTCCTTACCTGAGAACTGTGATATGATTCCTTCCCTGTCTGTTTCGTAGGCTCCTTGTGATGCACCCAATATGAGAGGAGGTAAAAATGAAAAGTAAGTGTCCATATGATGTGGCTGACATGTTCCCAGGTGCATGGCTGAATGCGTCCAGGAGATAGCTGGATTGAAGGATGGCTATGCTGTGCTGCAGGACTCTGCTGTTCCTGCAAGACCCATCTTGCTAGAAAGGAGCTAAGGTAACCTTGTCCCATTGTGGAACACACAAGGGCAACTTATGACCTGGAGGGGCTTTTACCCACTAACAATAAGAGGCCTTTTACAACACAAGATGGAGTTGGTAGTGGTCAACACAGAGAAATCATTTGCTGCCTGTTTATCTTTCCACTCCAGGGTAACTAAAGGCCAAGCTTTGTTCCTTACTCCAAACTGTTGATCTATAGGCTGAGAGGTATGTGGATAATATGCAGGATTTAGGGTGAAAGGAAGTCAAACACACAGAGATGGAGAATAAAATGGCAGTTACCAGGGACACAAAGAGAAAGAACTGGGGAGGTGAGGGTCAAAGGATACCATGCTATGGCCAGATGGGATGCACAAGTCTCAGGACTGTAGTTAATACTGCATTGTAGTTGGGATATTTGCCAAAACAGATTTTAGGTCTTCTTGGCACACACACAGAAAGGGTAGCCACGTGAGCTAATGGATATGTTAATTTACTTCTCTAGAGTAGTTATTGCATTATGTATATCCAAACACCACATCATATATTCTAAATGTGTATAATCAAAATGCATAAATAAAGGAGGCTGGGATGCCATGGACTTAATATGACTGCTTCCTGCTTGGTAGAGTCAAGAACGCTGACCAGGAATCCTCAGGGAAGGAGGCCGAGCAGCCTGATACCTTAGACCACACTCTCTGCATCTGGCTGCTTGGATTCTACTCCATGCTCTGTGGCCTTGGTCAGATTCTTAATTTTGTTGAGACTCAGTCTCAGTTTCTCTACCATGAAGTGGACACAATAAAGGTCTCTAACTCTTTGGGTTGGCAAGATAATCATGGAAGGAATTGAAACAGATATGGCAGGGCCCTTCTAATACTCCTTGTCACTCTGTCACCTGCAGGTTTGTTCAGTTATCCTGAACATGCCATGGCCTCTTTCTTGCAAGTGCCTGCAATTTTCTCTGCCCAAGTATTCCTCAAGTGGCAAGAGGGTGCTCAGCTCTCATGAGGGAGCTTAGGAGTGCCAGGGAGTTAAAGTTCTAGGAGTGACTCTCAACCAATGGGAGATGGGTATTGATGGATAATGACCCTAGTTTCCTCACCCTCAGTGGAATAATTCTCAAGTGTTAACATAGAGTCTTCCAAAGTGTTCCCTGTCTCATTTGTTCACTCTATCCCTGTGCATCATGAAATCACCTCCCAAAGAAATTACCCAAACCCAAATCTTTGTTCCAGCCACTGGTTTGGGGAAACCCAACCAAAACAGACTTAACACAAAGCCCGACATTGTAAATGCTGTTTACTATTGTATTCTTGTAGTGTTAGCTCCTGCCTGGCTCTGCAGCATCCCTGTCACACCCACAGGTGTCTCGCATCCTTTCTTGGTTTGTGCCCAGCTTTGGAGAACACGAGCTCTGGATGTGAGCTGAAGGGTGGCTGGTAAAGAGGGCCTCCCCTTCCTGAGTTCTGGCTTCAGCATCTACCCACAGATATTTCCTGAAATCTCAAGGACCTCAGCCCTCACTGGCAAGAGAGTGTCCTCCCTGTTGGATACAACTCATTCCTGAGATTAAGAGCATCTATCAACTGCAGGTGCCGGAGAAGGTAGCTGGATCTCAGTTTCCTCCTCGGTACAAGGGAAATAATTAAAACATAAACTTGTTCAGTGATTCAATGAGTTAATGCCTATGAAACGTTTATTACAGTGATTGGTGCGGAGAGAAGAAAGAAAAAAGCAGCCAGAGATTTTCTGTACCATCACCCTTCTCCCCTACATCACTGGAAATCCAAGGCTCAGAGATGCACTGATTGGAACTTTGCAATCTGCAGTCCCACCTGCCATGGGCTATAGAGACAGAGGGAATGAGCTGGGCCAGGCAGAGTTCTTGCTTTCATAGCAACCTTTCTTGTGAAGTTTTTGCCAGTGGTAGCATCACTGATCAAATATTTATCACACCAACAATGTGCCCATCTTACTGAGCAAAGATAAAAATGACACCCGTCTTTCTCCCAAGAAGCTCGTGGCCAGATGCTTCAGCACAATAGGATTTATGCTATTTGAAGGATGTTTTCAGGACTGAAGGAGAAGTTTATTTAGGGAGTTTCACATTACAAAACACTGCCCCCAAAGAAAAGTGACCAAAATTTTGGGTGGGGGATTTAGCTCAGTGGTTCCACTGCCTGCCTCTCAAGTGCAAGGACCTGAGTTTGATCCCCAGTACAAAAAAAGAAAAGTTAAAAACCCTGCTCATTCTTTTTTGATACATAAATAACCATTATTAATCATTAACAATTTTTGATGCTTTCTCTGAGGCTGGCAAAGTTTTAAGTAGTTTATGTGAATTAACCCAGTTGAACCTGTACTGATCAAGACCCTATACTGGGGTCTATAATTATCATCCCCGTTTTATAGATAAGAAACAATCTCAGAGATGTCATGCAGCTTGCTCATAACACACAGTTTATAAATGGGGCAAAATGGGATTTGGATTTGAACAGTTTGAACTCAAAGACCTTAGTAACACAGGGGACCTGCTCATCTGAACTTTTAGGGTTCTCTCTGGGGAATTTTTGAGAAACTTTAGCTAATGATGTTGAGGCTGATTTTGGCCCTTTGATTCCTTCCTGCACTCTGGTGGGTTGCAAGTTCTGAGTTTGGGTTGCTCTGAAGGGAAACTAATTCAATCTTATGTGCCAGTACAACTGTATGATGGTTTTTTCTTGGCTTCCTGGGGATCCCACTGTTGCTTTTAAGTGTGATGATTTTTTTTCTGGTTTCATAGGACATCACTGGACCAGCCAGTCAACCATTTCCCTCCTAGACAAGGGCTTTGAACTTTGTCAGAGTTTTGTGGTTCACAGAAGGTTTTGTTTAAAAATAGTTTGGTCCACAAACAGAAATGTTTGGCAAAATTTCATTTATTCTTTCAAACTGTATTGGGTGGGAAAGGTGGCTGTGGTCATGTTTCCCACACAAACAGAAATGTGGCCGTCTTTCCCAAAATCGTAGAACAAATTAAGCTCGTGAATGAAGACACCACTGTATTAGAAATGACATCCCATCCCTTCTTTTTCCTAGAAATGAGTCACCACGTCCAGCCTATGCTCAGAGGAATTATGGTTCCTCTTGAATGGAGGAATATTAAAGACTTTGTTGACATCTCTTTTAAAACTGCTAGAGTAATTTCACTCCGTTTTAATTTGACCTTTCCCTTATATTATTAATGGATTTGTATTTATGTGGGATGCAAAACAAAAAGACTTTTTTTTTCCTTTTTCCCACCCTCATATCTCAGTACCCAACACACAGCATTTAATAAATATTTAATGAGTGAATAATTTTAATGTTTGTCAATATAGTTTAAGAAAAATATTTGACAAAAGAAGTCATGATCAACTTTTGTAGAATACCAGCGAATCTCAGCGAATCTCAGTATATACATAAACATTCTTGCTGCTGGCGTTTTAACTTCAGTTTGAGGGTGAGGCATGGAGTCAGGAGTTCATGGTTTTTTCTTCATTCATTAATCAATCACTTATTGAGCACTTATTCTATGCTAAAAAGAGTGCCAGGTTCTGAGGATGCAGAGATTAATAGCATCCACAATGCCCTTTGTAAATTAAGACATCCGTGTTAGTGTATAAAGAAGTCTGGTGCCTTTTGAATCATCTTCAAACACGAATGACAATAGGCAGCTGTGTTAGAATCAGACCCTTGATATTGAGTTTGCAGAAGCTGTTTAATCAGTCCAGCATGTTGCCCCAGCGAAGTACAGTATTTACATTTCATTCCAAAGTGGTGTGCCAACATCAATCCTCTGGTTTTCATACTTTTGGTCACTGTTTGCACATGTATAAAAGGTTTTGTCAAAGGAGCTGGATAAAGATGAGGAGAGAATGGCATATATGACTAGCAGAGATCGTAGAGCGGTTGATGCTGGGAAGCATTCTACTAAGGTCGGGGGGCCTACGTGGAGAGCGAAGGTAATGCGAAGAAATGCAATTGGGGAAGATGAAATAGCAGCAAAGACTGGCTTTGGCTGAAATGAGTGCAGTGCTTGAGGAGCCCAGGTCTGAGGCTCAGTTACCGTCAGTCTGGGCGTCCACACTGCTACACACAGCCGCAGCCTCCCTTTCCTGGACCTCCTGTGTCATCATTTGTAAGATAAGGGCATTGGGTCAGTCCAGAGGCTTTAAAACAATCTTACTTTTTCTTAGCATATCTGTTATAGATAGCGCTTGTAACACTACACACAGATGTGTAAAACAGGTAAGACTTGGGCCTCACTTCTGAGAGCAGTGAGAATAGAGGCTGGAATTCCACTCTATTGGTGTTTCTTCCGGTTAATTCCACTGAACCCCAGAGGCTATTTTGCTGGGGAGTTAATTCCCCACAAGCTAACCTCAACCAATATCAGATGGAAGTTGGGGTAGTCATATGCCAGCCCTTCCCCTCAGGTCAGATGTCCTTGTGGCGTGTGATCCAGGCTGCTGCCAAGTTCCCTGAGAGGTCTCTGGCCCACAGTGGCCAATCCACTGATAACATACTTTGACTAGCTACCTTCCTTCCCTTCCTTTTCTTACTGCCCTACTTGTGATTCCTGGGATCACCTCCCAAATGCAAGGTCTGCACTTCACTTTTTGTCTCTGGGTCACCTTCTTGGGGGCCCCAAATCAGAAAAGCAGGAATCCTCCCTCTCACTTTGTTACCTGTCTCACACACCTCTGCAAGGCTCCTAGGCCTGGAGCAGTTTGTAAGTCACTGGACTAGAAAAACAACTCTCTCTTGCCGCATGGCTGTGGTATTCGAAAATGTGTCCCTTCTCTGCTTCAGTAGAACATTGTGTATTTAAAGCAACTCTACACTGGTGGAAAGAACCAGGCATTCTTTATGAACCCAAAGTCAGATTATGTTTCAGCTTTGGAAGGGCTATTATGAGCTAGCTTTCTCTTTCGGCCACTTGCTTTATGGAGTGAGGAAATGAATCTGTGCCAATTGGCAGATCCACAGGCCCCACATAGGTTAGGGACAATGAAGCTTGAATGGCTTTTGGATGAATAAAGACCTCTCCTTTGGATAGGTGATTTTCTTTCTGATTCTTCTTCCAACCTTCACATGAAGGAGAGAGAGGCCCTTATAGACTTTCCTCCCCTGCAGCTGCAAAGAAACCCAGAGCCTGGAACACAGTGATTGCTCATCCAACACCCCCACACCGAAGGCTTCAGGGCATGGTGGCTTGGCTTCCACTGTCCACACCTGCTTTCTAGGGAATTCTCAGTGCTAGGGAGCAGCTTCAGACAATGACTGATGAGGCTGGGTGACAGTCACAGCCTGGCTACCTTGTCCTTGAGGTGTGTATTTATATATGACACCATTACCCTTGGGATTAAGCTTCCATCGCCCCTAGCCATAACTTGCGTGGTGATTGACACTCCCTGCATAGGCTGCCTTCCTTCCCCACCTCACTTCCCCACTCTTCTACTGGAATTTTCTTGTTCCTCTCAAGTAAATTCAGGTGTGCAGATCCTTATTTCAAGTTTGCTTCTGGGGGAATGGAAACTGAAATGTTTCCCAGAGCGTAGTTCCTGCTCAGTCCTCCTTTATTCCCAGGAGCCAATTATATTGGCATTAGGTGAGGGCTGTTGAGGCCTGGGTGTACCAAGAGCTGCCGCAGGAGACCACCTTGGGCTAGGAGTGCAGGGTGTAGCATCTGTGTCCTTCCTCTATAAATGGCTCCAGGATCACTACCTCAGGGACCAGCATTAGCCCTGCTTCTGTGCTTGGATCCTGCACATTAGGTGGCTTCCTAGAGTCTCTGTCCACCATTGTCTATTATGCCCTATGCTCCAGCAGTAGCAAATGATGTGGAGCCTTCCTACCCACATTTCCCTTCTCCTTTATGCCTGTTGACTTTGACCTACTGTTCCCTCTACCTTTAATGTTCTTCTCTACCTTTCCCTTAGCAAACCCCTATTCATACTTAAAGAGCCAGATCAAAGGTCACCTCCTCCATGAAGCCTTCCTGCCTCCTTCAGGCCGGTGCGGAGCTGCTGAGCTACATCTCCAGTCCAGAACTCACTGCCTCCTTCCAATGGGCGAAGAGCCCTTGACCTTACAGTGCCTCTCCCTCCCTCAGCGTCTCCCTCTCACAGCCCCTTCATACACTGTGCTGAGACCATCAGTGTGGGCTCTGTGGAAACCCAGGCTGTGTTTTTCAGTGTCCAAATCCCAGTGCCCTTCAAAGGGTCTGGCACATTGTAGGTGCTTGGTGTAGGTTGGGTTGCCCAAAAGCAGACCCTGAAGTGGACATCTGTTTTCAAGGGATGAATTAAGAAAATGCTCCCAGGAGAAACCAGCAATGGTGTGTGGAATGGCCCTGGAAGGGGAGGGGGCAGAGGAAAGATGTGATTCCAGGTCAAAATCCTACAGAGGAAGCTTCAGCCTGATCCTGTAGGGCACCCTGCAGCAGGAGTTATGCATAGCAATTTTCCTGAAAGCCCGACCTTTATACCCTATACCTGTCAGTCCCTACAGAGACTGCTGCAGGGAGAAAGAAACACTAGGACTTCTACACCTGCAAGTGGGCCAAACAGCTCCAGGGCTCCAAAGCCAGCCTTCTTAGCCCCAGATGTGGGCAGCTGGAGGCAAAGGTCAGGGTGGCTCCACCCACAGAAGTCAGGGTGACAGACTGCAGGAAAGGTAGGTAACACTGAGGATCAGGCTGAGTAACAAGAGTATCCACCAGAGAGCTCACCACACATCCGAAGACCTACACAGAAACTCTGGGCAGACCCTGCAGGCCTCAGTACCTCGAAACTTAGCTTAATCTTCCCCTGTGGTCCACAGACCAACCCTCCTTGCTCCCATTCTTCCTGTGATCTCTGGGTGTGAGGCTACATACACTCTGTGTGTCTCTCAGTCACCTTTGGCTTTATCCCCCAAGCCTCATAAATTTACTCTTCATTAATTCACCCCAAATTGGTCAGTTTTTCTTTCAAAATCTTTTGGGAAGCTATACCCTTTCTTCCATTTTCATTATTTTGCTGCTACTTTTTCAGAGCAGAATATGGTACTTGAGCATATTTGTTGACTGACTGAATGAATGAATAATGGCTCAACCTACTGAGGGGTGTCCACCCTTCATAGGTTGGCCTGTAATTTTTCTGTGAGCTTATCCCACCCCATTTCTTAGTTCTTATACATTTTTACATACACATTTTACTTAGGACAAAAAACAAACAAACAAAAAAACAACTATAGTTAGCCTTCTGTGTCTGCAGGTTCCATACCCATAGATTCAACCAACTGTGGATGGAAAATATTTGAAAAAATTTGTCTATACTGACATGTACAGACTTTTCCCCTAAAAGATGCATTATAATGATTATTTACATATGTAGCAGGTATCATAAGTTATCTAGAGATGATTTAAAGTATGGGGTGGATATGCCTAGGTTACATGCAAACACCACACTATTTTATGTAAGAGGCTTGAGCAGCATAGATTCTGTCTCCTCTGGGGATCCTAGACTGGGATACTGAGGAATGATTGCTCATTTTTCTGCACTGTAACTCATGTGTTCTTGGCCTCTCACTTTTGCTCTTCTCTTCTTTGTGCCTAAAATGACCAAATTCTCATCTCTGCCTATAAAATTCCTTCTCCTTTTCCAAGGCTCAGCTTTCCTGTTGAGTTTTGCCTTCTTTGAACTTATAATGGTGTTTTTGTTTGTTTGTTTTTTCTGAGATCAAACTCAGGACCTTGCACTTACAAGGCAGGTGTGGCACCACTGAGCTAAATCCCCCGCCCATTGAACTCGGTTTGTTCTTTTCTCGGGGAACTGCTAACATTTTTACCTTTGCCATCTCTAAAAGACAGTGAGCTTTTCCACATCAGGAGGCATATGTAGATGGCACTGTCGGTTACCAAATGTGTAAATTTTCTCCTCTTATAGGCCCGTAGGACCGAGTTTTCTTCTTTCCTTGAACTGATACAGTCCTGGGACTTGCTGTGGCCAATAAGATGTGATCAGAGTGACTGTGTCACCTCCAGGTAGGATTCTTTCTTAAAAAAAGATTTTATATCTTTATTGTTTATTACCTAGAATTAAATCTGTAAGCGGATCTGTTAACACTTTTGTTAGTCTTTGTGTGCATCTTTTGAAGTGGAATAGTTTCTTTGAAGCTTTTGTTAACTGTTAACACGTACTAACCATACAAATAGATGGGTTTCACTGTGACATTTTCATGCTTGCATATCAACATGTGCTTTGATTGTAGTCCAGCAGGAATGTTTAAGAGCCAGTGCGGAATTATCCCTGTCGTCATTTCCTGCTTTGGCAATCATGGAAGAACGGAGAAGGAGCCTCCTGCAGCTGGGTCCCTGAGCGGGAAGCAGAGACACCAATATTTCCACAACGGGAGCATGGCATAAATTGGACCTATGTGTTTGTTGCTCTGAGCCACTGAGATTTGCACATTGCTACACAGCACAACCTAGCTCCTCTTGACTGATGCAGTATGGGGGCCGTGTTCTGGGCCCTTCAGAGCTCGTAGGTATCTCGTGGAGAAAAGCCCCAGAGTACACTGCTGAATGAAGTACACCAAGAAGCTGAGAAGTCATCACCATTCTGTGACTGAGACGATGGAAAGGACACGAGGGGATTCCCTGGAATTAAGGCATTTACACAGTAAATTTACACAGGTGAGTTAAGTGAGGCGTTGAGTTACCATCCATTGCATTTTAACTGTGATGGTTAATGAAGTAATTATAATTTGGGCACTGAGAAAATGTCATCTGTGTACTATTTTCCTTTCCTTGCTCCCTTCATCTCTTCCTTCCATTCATCCTTCCTGCTTCACTCTCTTCCTTTCCTTCTTGCTTTTGAGCTTAGGTCTATGTGTTGGTTGAATGTGACAAGCTTGTATGACAAGCAGGAAGAAACCAGCTGTGTTACTTATAATTTCTTTGAGGTATGAAGAAAGAATACAAAACCTTGCCATAGGAAAAAAGTAAAGTTGTATTTTGAAAACATTTCTCTTCAGGCCAGCAGAGGCAGTTTTGATCAGATCTTCTATTCCTCAGTTTCTCTTTCTTCATAACTCAAATTTCACCCTACAAGCGAATGGATAAGATTATCTTGTGACAAGAAATATGCAACATTAAATTATTTGAATCATGCTCTTCTCACTTTCTGGGATTATTCCTTATCATCATGGTGAAGGATCTTCAAAGTATCCTTAAGAAAAAAGTGTTTTTATCGATGCCTTCCACAGATGAATCACATAGACCATTGCTACAATGGCCTTTTTCTTTTCGTGCTAAGGCAGAAATCCAGAGTAGGAATGCTTCAGCTTCACTAACCTTGTGGTCCTGAAATTACTCATCCAGACATGAAACAAAATTGAAAAATCAGAGCGCCCCAGTTTGAAAGAAAAAGAATGGTTGATGGCCTGGGAACCAAGTAAGTACTCATTTTACTTTTGTGGTATTGGGTGAAAATACCTGGATCAAAAGAGGACTTGAAAACATCAAGGAATTGACAGGTAGGGATAAAAGACTTGGGCCAAGAGTTTATCATGCCAAAAAGAAAGAAAGAAAGAAAGAAAGAAAGAAAGAAAGAAAGAAAGAAAGAAAGAAAGAAAGAAAAGGGCATACATCCAGAGTGTCAGCAGCAGCATCAAACCAGAGAGCCGTGCGTTTCCCCTATTGCCATAACAAACTCATTGACAAGAACTGTCATTGTCTGTGCTTTATCTTCTGTGTGCTACTAAGAGGGCACATTCTAAGTGCATCCTACCTAAATGCAGGCTTGCTTCCTGACCTGGGAGATCAATTCTGTCAAAGATAGCTGGCTGATGGATCACCTTGTGGCTGCTACTGCATTGAAAATCACATCAAATACCTTCTCAGACACACTTCTGAATTACATGCTGGAATCTCCAAGGTGAGGTTGTAGATGAATCTGGGAGAATGTATTACCCACATAAGCGCTCCGGTATGTGTCTCACAAAGCAAGGAGATATGGCTCGGGCTCTGGAGTTAGGGTTGTTCTCCCATCTGGTGGCAGAAGAGTTGGCATTCGTAGTACAGACTTTTGGAGCCTGGTGGCTGGGTTTAAAGCCAGGATTTGGGGCTTACATGCTCTGTGACTTCGGACAGATTAGTCAACCTTTCTCTGATTTAGTTTTCTGTTTTGAAGTAAAGGTGATAATAATGGCTCTTTCCCCTCTCACAGGACAGTGTCTTATTCTAGATTCCCCTGTGAGAAGACCCTGAGGATAGACTTAAGAGCAAGTCGTTCTTTGAAAAGTGAAGGGAAATGAATAGTAAAGGGAGCCAGGAAAGAGGATGAGCAATAAACCGTGAGTTACTGAGCAAGTTACCACTGTAGGTAAGTGGAACTTAATCCTGCCAAGGAGATCTGGAAGCCCTTGTTTACAGGCACCTCCCAGTAAAACAAACACTTGAGCAGTGAAGGAGCTGCTCCCATCTGTCCTTCACTGATGGCTGCTCTTATGAGTGCACTGTATGTATGCACATGCACGGGTGAATATGCGGGGAAGGGGTACTAATTCACTGGCACTGCCAGCTTGCCATTCCAAGTGGGCTTTGTCAGGAAGAGAAAGTCCACAGGCCAAGCCATGCAGGAGCTGGCAGCTATATGGCAGGCGGTGAGGGTGAAGGAACAGGTAAAAGACTGTTCTGAGGAGCAAATGAGTTACTTACTGTAAAACACTTAAAAGTCCCTTGCACAACATCAGCATTCTTTAAAGAGCTTGAGGAGCACTGAGGTTAGATTACTTTTCTCTGGGACGACTTATTCTCTCAGAATGGATTTCATGTTTGTTTTTAATTCTTTTGAGACAATAAGCCATTATCAGAAGCCTGGTACTAGCTTGATGGCCAAAGGCTCTGCTCTTTCCTTGAGGATGGCTGTGTAAACGTGAAGAGCACGTACTGATGGAGTTGTCTCTGCCTGAGGGATATCATCATGTCAGGGCTACTATCTGTTAGACAAGCCCACTCGACTAGCACCTCAGTCAGTACTAGTGATCGCCATCTTGCTATGCTATGCTACACTGCAGTAACAAACAGGCCTTAGATCCTGTTGGCTTCCCGGAAATCAATGCCAGTCTAATCTCTTGTAGTGAAGTCACCACTGTATCCTTAGCAGCTAGCACAGGGCACAACTCAAAGAGGATCAGTGGTAAGTGATCTTACAAGTCTCATGCTAACGATTTTCATTTCAGATACTTCTTCAAATGCTTTTTCCCATCGAACATGCTTTCAGTTCAAATGCTTTTTTATCCTTGAAGTTCTTCTGAGTCTTCCCTAACTTCCTGAAGGTCTTTTGTCTGTCACAGCGCACCATGTTCTGCCATGCAGTAAGTTAATTTGTGTCCATGTCGGATCACGTCACTCTTCCCTCAGGTCCCTCTAACGGCTCCCAGATTCACTCAGGATCCTCTCTAGGGCCTCTCCTGCCACAGTCTCCCTCCACCCAAGATCATATTTACCCACTTCTCTCCTGTGCACTTCTATCCACAGTTGTCTCATACTGTACCTTACACATGTCACGCATGATCCTGCCTCAGGCCATTTGTATATGCTGTTCAGTATTAGTGGAACCTCTTTTCTGCCCCAAATCACTTGCTTAATTGATCCAGACTGCTGTACAAATGTTATCATCTCAGAAATGCCTTCCTCAGTCATAGCCTCTTAAAAAACCACACACCACAACATAAATTTTCTTTGTGTTTTTCCATATCACACATTTAGCTGTCTTGACCATCATCTCCATCCACAAGAATACAAACTCCATGAGAACATTGATCTTGTTTTATTTAATGGGATATATTCAGCTCCTGTCATAGGACACTTATTAGGAGCTCAATAAACAGTTGTTCAATAAATACATGCCGATTATTATCTCTTTTAGAAATGGGGAGGCTTAATCCTATAGCATTGGAGAAAACTGCACAGAGTAACATAACTTATTTATTATTTATAGCAAATCTACATGCAGACAAGTCTCAGTTCAGCCTGCTTTACCAGAGTGCCACACACTGGGTGGCTTATAGATAACAGAAATTTATTTCTCACAGTTTTGAAGGACAAAGTCTGAGATCAAATGTCAACATGGTCAGTTTCTGGTGAGGGTTCTCTTTCTGGTTGCAGATGGCTGACTTCTCATTGTATTCTCACATGTTCTCCGGCCTCTTCTTATAAAGACACTAATCTCATTTAGGAGGACTCAACACCCATGACCTGATTATCTTTCAAAGAAGGCCCCATCTCCCTGTATGGATTTTGGGGTGGGAGTACAAACATTCAGTCCATTGCAAGGAATTTCATTTTAATCTTTATAACAATATTCTTAAACATAGGAAAACAGGCTGAGTGAGGCTATGTGATTTACCCAAGGTCACAGAGCCAGGGCTGCAGAGCAGAAGTTTGAACCTGTTGTTGGGCTTCAGGTTCATGGTGTGCTTTGCTCTAGGAGTCAGCCATGAAGGAACCCACTGTGGGTGCTGGAGGAACCAGCAAGAGAATAAATTTGAAAGCGCTTTGTCAGCTCTCTTGATGCTGATGGAAAATGTCTCAGGTGGGAATGATATGTGTTGGAGGCAGTTACTCCACAAGGAAAGCCATCATGGCTACACAGGGCTCGTGCAAGCTCTGAGATGGTCTCATCCTGGGTCTTCAGGGAAGGTTCATGCAGATGCTCCCGGCATGACCTGCCAGGCCCATATGACAAGGCAATGCCTTAGTTTCAAGATATTCTTACCTCACCATCCAAATAGACCCATCTGGGCAAAGTGTGCCCCTTGCAACGTCCTTGAGGGCAAAGCCTGTGTCTCTGCAGTACCTCACTCAGGGCCACAAGTTCATGTGAGGTGCTCAGTTAATGCTCAGTGAATGGGGTTGGCTTTTTTCCACCTCCAAAATAGATGTTCATATAGGAGCACACTTGTCTGCCAAACCTGTCATTCACCCTCTACCAGTCTCTCTCCAAGCTAATCCACCCTATGCAGTTCAACTGTTTTTCCAAACCCAAATATGATCACTGCCTTTCCATATTTGTGAATTTTCCCTGTTTTCACTCTGCAAAGAAAAAATTTTAACACAGTCATAAAAAAAAAAAGCCCCCAGAGCTACAAATGTCAGCATCTGACAGGGACTCAGAGACCATCTATTGTGTCCCTGGTTTCTCCCCTTTTACAGAGCCATAAGCAAAAGTGAATTACTGTAAGATGAAGCAGTCCGTGGTGGTGCCAGGCCTGGGACCCAGGTCTCCCTCCATGTGCCAGTGCAGTGGCTCAGTCTCCACCAGCTGTACAAAGCACAACAAACATAACTACAAAGTCACAGAAAGAAGCCTTCTGTTTGAAGGCAGCTGAATCCTCCTTTTGCCCTGTCATAGTAACCATTTTCATAGTTTTATTCCCCTTTGGCCTCTGATCCATGGACTAGATAATTAATCAGCTTTTGAATAATTGAAATTATTAAAAATGCCTTTATACCTACTAAAATTGCTCCAGTAATTACTGCCTTATCAAGAAGCTGATTCCACAGATGGAATACTTTTCCAAAGGATAGAAAGTATTTTCATTTGAGGATTCATAGATGCAGAAATAGAAGGCACAGTGCTTGTTATGCAGCATCCATTCTTGATTGAAATCTCCACAGACCCTCCTCTCATCAGTAGATGCATTGTATGTTATTCCATTACTGTAAAATGTCATCATTAATTAAAACATTGGACTGACTTATTGGAGCCACATCCTGCATTTAGGCCTTTCTGGGCCTGGTTTCCCAGTTCAACATCCACTTTTCAACAGAAAAATTGTTGAGGGAGCAAAGGGAATGCTAGTGCTTGCTCAAGTACCACTTGGTCTTTCTTGACCTGGCAACACCTGTGCTGAGCCTCAAGACAGAATGGTCTGTCCTAGGGCTACCTGACTTCCTTGCCATGACTCCCAGTGGATGGATTTTTTTGAAATTCAGCCCCAGGTACCTAAGGCTGATAACTTCATGTGGATGGAGAGAGCCTTTTGGCACTCTGGTGGACATTCCCAGGAAGCACAATGAACTAGAAGAAGGACCATGGGCTCTTTGAGGCTGATGGACTGAAGTTCTATTTTCTGCATGGAAAAGTCTCAAATTTCCCACTTCTTCATTTTTGCCTCTGTGGTATGGGAGACTGTAATGCATACTTGCAGAGCTCGGAAAAAGTAGTGAGATAGGAATGTATTTAACATAGAGTAGGTGATGATATGTGTTCAGAGACCTTCATAGGGATTTCCCTCCAACCTCTGCCAGCTGCAAGGGGATCAGATCCTGTTGTGGGACTTGACCATGTGGATTGATGGCTTTTAGTGATGTGTTTGCTAAAGATGGTCCTAATCATTATTAAACTAGGAGATAGCTTATTACCAAAGATATTTTATGTGGTTGGCAAAACAAATTCATCAGCTACAGCTTATGATCTAAACTGTGGCTCAGCAGCTGATGCAGCCTCCCCTCTCTTCCTTATTTATAGTAACTGCACAGTTGTCAGGACTTCTGCACCTTCCTTGACTGGCCTCCTTTCCCCTCTCTTACCCTCACATCCTGCCATTTCTGTCTCCTAACCACCCCCCAATTTCTGACCTAACATTACCTCTTTCCTGTCCCTGAATAAATGATAGGGCAGGACAATTAAGGAAACATACTCTGAGGTTTGGGCACAGCATGTGATGGCACATATTGATGCAAGGTGGATTTGTAATCTACCTCTCCTGACATGCGACAAAGACCCAGGAAAGAACAGCAGAGTTCTAGGAGCTGTGAGTATAGGGACAGAGTAATCTAGAAACTTCCAGGATAGTATATATTATGAACTAATGTAATTATTTGTCCTTTGTGTGACTTTCTCATTCAAAGGTAAGCTCCTTAAAGCAATTAGAGTGTCTAAATTTTTTCACCAATTTACTTCTAGTACCTAGTCTGAGATTGGCACCTGGTGGATGATTCAAGAATATTTGTTAACATAAATAGAAGGAGAATTCACACCAGTTGCAGGGATTCCAAGCACGGTAAATTGAGTTGGCTGTGAGGGGGCTTGTTTCACATGTGGGTGACATTGCTGGGACTCTGTGACAGAGACATTTTTTGTAATTAAGATTCTCTGGAGTCAGATAATCTAGAGGCTGAATTCCAGTTCAGCTTGCTGTGTGACTTTGGGGATGTTAAATTACTGCTTCGAGTCTTGGTTTTCACTTCTAAAGTCTGAGGACAAGAACAGCTATCATATATGCTTGTAAATATAATATGCCAAGGATACTTTATATGGTGTATGGCATATGATAAATGATTAGTACATGGTGGTTTTTAACTATCATTACAAGCTGGGCAAATGTTAGTGTGAGGGAAAAGGGAAAGGAGATTTATCAGTTGCTGCTAAGAATAGCAAGTACTATATCATTTCTTCCGCTGCCCTCTACTAGCACATGCCAGTTTTAGACTAGTGTGCAGCCCTGTTTTGAAAGGCAGCTGTCCTGGCACAAAACTCAGAAGAATTACTGTTGTGAATGCGTTTCTTATAGAACCAACCAATCAGGGTGATCCAGATTACACTAAACAACAACCACCAAGAAACAAAACAAAACAAAAAAACCCAAATTTCAATGACTTAAAGCACAAAGCTTTGTTTATTGGCTTACACTGCACACCCATTATGAACTCACAAGAAGCTCTACTCTATGTCTTCCTCATTCTGGGGCCAAGGCTGATGAAACAGCCACTCTCTGAAGCATGACAGAAGATAAGGGAAATTCCCTGTTACTCACTGCTTGTAAAGTTTCCACCTGGAAGTAACCTGTATCACTCTTGCTCTCATTTTGTTGGCCAAAGCAACTCACCTGGTCACACCTAATTTTAAGGTGATCGGGAAGTATCATCCTACCAAGTCTCTGGAAGGAGGACTGGAAATAGTGAACATAACTGATGATCACCATACTCTAAATTTCTCAGTTTAGTCTACTGGGAGAATGATCTCTCTCTCATTTGGGGATACTCATTGTTTGTTTTTTGCACCTTTCCCCCGATTCTTAGAATAAATTGGGCCTCTCTGGCCAAGGGATGAGCACATGACTCAGGTTAGGTAAATCATAGTGTTTCATCACTCAGCCGTCGTCATTAGTTCAAGGGAGGGACATGTGACCAGTGGGGATTCTTCAAGTGGGAGCTGTGTAAGGAAAGCCCTGTTTTCCCTGACTCTGGAGTTGGGAGGATATGAACACAGTGTCAGTGGTGCCCTATGCCCCTTGGTAAGCAAAGCTGGAGAAATAGAGCTTATGAATGGAGTGAAGGGAAATAGAAGCCGAGGCCTCCTGGAGGTGACCAGTTTCCAAGCCGGCCATGTAGCTACCCTTCCCTTTTGGGCGGTCCTGGGCCTGCCTGCCCTCACCCATATCCTTCCTTTTCTTGCTTGGCTCTGTTCAGAGGGACCGAGTCCTGTTGCTGTATCTCCCTGACCCTCTGCTTCAGCTGCTTCCAGTGGTTTGGCCAGTGGTAGGCAATGACTCAGTGCTGAGGGTGGAAGGCACAGGAAAAGCAGCAAGGGATTTCTTGTCCTTTCCTTCTGCTTCGGCTGACTTCACCAGCAAAGGGAGTGTTACCCTTCCTTGGGCACACCTGTGAAGGTGCCAGTTCCCAGGTATTAACACCCTCCTGGTCCTCTCCATCTTGGGGCTGGAAGTAGTTGCTCGCTCTCAGCAGTTTCTGAGTTACCCTTCCCACTGCTTGTCACTCAACTCCCTCATCAGCTGGCACACAATAGAGGATCTAAATAACCAACAGCCAGTTTCCAGGTCAGATCTTAATTGATCAATGAACTGCTTGATTACCTAAGTCAACACATTTCCTCTCCAGCTAAAGTGAATTTGAGATGTATCTCCGTCACTTAACAATCCAGAGAATCTGGACTAATGCAATATGGTATAGGAAATAGTAGCTACCAGTTCCTGAGGGCTTACTGGGTACCAGGCACTGTGCTTGGTACTTGTTTTTACTACAGAATCCAGGAGTTAGGATTTATGATCTCTATTTGTAGATGAGGAAGTAGAAATATAGACAGGTTAAATAATTTTATCCCAGTCAGGTCCATCTTCTTTGAATGGAAATTCACTCCAAATCAGCTGCTCCATAAAGTAAGGAAGGGACTCTGACAGGTATGCCCAGGTTTGGGGTGGTGAGACAAGAAAGGTGAGGAATGATAAAAGGCAAGTAGGTGCTATCTGGTGACATGGCCTGGAAGCTTAACGTGGTTCTTCTAGGTGGGAGGACATGCATAGTGAGGGAAAAGAGCTCCATGTAAATGAGCTACAGGCGTCTTCACTGCCTGTGATTCCAGTCAAGTTCTTGCTGCTAATTGCATACACATTTAGCTAAAGGTAGTAAATAGGAATCATTCCCGTGTCCTCGGAGACCGTGGCACCATTCGGTATTCATAGCAAATGTATCACTAGCTTCATAAGAGAATCATTTTAAAACAAAGCTTGGTCAGCTGTTTAATAATTTACTGATAGTGACAGCAGGGAGAATATCTAATAACCACTGAGATTGGCTTTCAAATAGAAAATAAATTCATTTTGGAAGAGTAGAGGAGGGGGAAAAGGGGCTTAGGGGGAAGCATTATTAGCAATAAGGAAATATTTAACACTGTCAACTGCTGATTTTTTTGTTTTAGTCCTATCAGAGTAGAGAAATTTGATTATTAACAGGTTTTAAAATTTCATATAAAAACATTCACAGGGCCTTAACATTCTCATGGAGAACAAGACTTGATTAGATATCTTGTCTCCTGATGCAGGGGCTTTGACTCCAACTAGGCACTGGGGTAGCATCAACCTTTTCAATCTGGGGAATTTTGGGAGTTATATATCTCATCTCCATTGTTCATGGGGTAGATAAGGCCTGGGAGATTCAGAAAGCAAAGCCCAGAAGAAACAAACTTGCTCAAACTATGACTGCACTGTCCTGCTCTGCGAAGAACCTAGCCCACAACTTGTTACAAGGGATCCGGCTTCTGGGTAGACTGAACCTGGGTTGATTTTGCTTATTAGCCAAGCTCCACTGAAATGTCTGTCAACTGAAAAGGGTTTTGAGATGGACAGGCTTGAAGTTCCCTGCTGATTCTGATGTTTTTGGTCCATGATTGAGAAACACAGTGACTTTAAAATGTCCAGGAGATATTAATGGAAAAATAAAACCTAAAACCAGTACCGCCTCATGCCTTTTTCCTCATCTGTAAGTGGGGAATAATAAGAGAATTGGAGAATCAATGGCTCATGTAGGGTTCAGGGAAGCACTAAGAAACTCCAAGTTCAAACAGTCCAGAGGTGAAAGCAAAACCAAAGGGCAAAGTCCTCGAGATTATCAATCTTTAAGCCTCGGTGATAGACATTTGGAGTGGAGACTGTTTTTCAGTAAAGGAACCCCAGCCTCTCCCCCGCATTTCAGCCCTTTTCCCAGAGCACAGATATGCTCTCTTCTCAATCCAATCCTTGAATGTGCCATTCTGGAAACAGGCTTCCAGATAAAATAGATGATTTCCGTGTTCCCAGGTGGCATTTTCTGTGGTTTTACAGGCCGGATTTCTACCCTCAATTCCTCATTTCAACAAACTCACTCTCATTCCTGCTTGAGTTATTAGTGGTTTTTTCAGCTTGTAGAAATAGTGATTTGTCAATGTTCTATTTGACATGAGAATGGCTTGAATTAACATGTGCAGTCTGGCCTGTCACACCCAAGAACGATCTCCGTGGGTTGGGAGTCCTCTGCCATCACCGCAGCTCAGTTTCAGTGTGTGTGTGTGTGTGTGTGTGTGTGTGTGTG